>NC_091815.1:15552511-15852511 GCF_041296235.1 Equus asinus | reverse complement strand
TAAGTTCACATGCTCTGCTTTGGCAGCCTGGGGTTCTCAGGTTCAGATCCCAGGCATGGACATAGCAGCAATTGTCAGGCTACACTGTGGTGGCATCCCACATAAAATAGAGGAAGATTGGCACAGATGTTAGCTCAGCCACCATCTTCCTCACCAAAAAAAAAAATATGGAGAATCCCAGAGGGTGTGGAATGTTATGGGGCGGGGCCTCACAAATTGAGGGGTGCAGCTGGAGCAGGGGAGATAAAGCTGCTGAGGTACGCTGGGGCTAGACAGTAGAAAGCCATGAATGTCAGGCAAGAAGGAAATTCTTGCTGGAAGGACCTTGTGTTTTCAGTACTAGTGTGGCATGTGAACATGCTAGAACGTATCAGGCCCTGTGCATCTGTGACCACTCATCAAGCCACGTGCTGGGCCACGGACCCCAGGATGATGCTCAGCGTGTGCACCACACCCCACCTCTCCTGCAGGGTGACCACATTCGCTCCACTTGCCATCCTTTCCTGATCACAAAGGGCACCTGGGGTGAAGACATGGCCCTCGTGGTCCTTCGGGAGCCCGTCCAGATTTCTCTCCAGCTCCCGTCTCCAGTTGTCAGAGCTGCAGAAGCCGGAAGGCCATGCCCACCGCTGAGCCCCCACCTGCTCCATGCTCAGGTCGTCTCTGCAGGTCTGGAGTGTGTCTCTCTGTTTCTCTCCTCTCTACTAGCCATGACTCTTTTGGTTGCAGGTGACAGAAAACACAATTCAAACTAGCTAAAAGGGAAGACAAGAGGGGACTTATCGGCTCAGGTAACTGAACAGTTTCAGGCCCAGCTGGATTTAGGAGCCCAGCCGATGTCATCAGGGCTTGCCCTCCTGTCCTCTGTGCTGGCTTCGGTCTCAGGCAGCCTCTCTCGGTGTTGTGGCCCCAACCTCTCCTCCCAGGACACCCCAGCAGAAGAGGGCTTCTCTTTCCTTATAGTTCCAGCAAAGACCCCAGGACAACATGCTGGTCACCTGAGCCAGTCGCAGGAACTCAGGGATGGAGCACGCTGCTGGGAGGCCTGGCTCCCATGCCCACTGTGAGCCGAGGGAGTGGAGCAGCCCCTCAACCTTAGAGCCTGAAAGTAGGGGCAGAGGGACTCCTCCAAGGAAACGGAAGGGCCATTATCAGACATAGGAGCATGCATGATGTGCAGGAAACACAATACAGTTTCTGCTTTGTTTCTGTGCTCCCCGAACTTAGGGAGTGTCCAGCACAGGCCCTGGCACGCATTCATCCTTGGTAAACGTTTATAGGACGGATGGGTGGGTGGGTGGGAGGGTGGGACTGATGCTTCTCCTTCCTCTGGCGTTCCACTTGGGACGTTTGGCCAGAGCTGGTTGTAGTGCTACAGGTCCGCATCTCCCCGGAGCAGAGGTTTCGGCATGTGCGGCGGGAGTGCAGCTTCCTGGAAAGAGGACTCAAGAGGGGAAAGAGGAGGCCTGGACTGGACACCAGAAAAGGACAATGGCCAATAAAGTGAGCTAGGAGGGCTGACAACCTCCTCCATTAAGGGGGACCCTGGGAGCTAGCCCGTGGTGAAATTGCCGACCTGGCAGGCATGGATGATGTGGATGCTGGAATCCGGGACCGTGCAGCCAGAGGTAGCTGGCTTGAAATGAAGCAGGGGATGAACTCTGCAGGACGGATCCCCAGATCCAGGGCTGCCCACTGTCTTTGGCCCCACTCCCAGGCCTGGAATCTTCCACCAAGGCTCCTCCCAGCCCAAGGCCCAGGCTTCCCTGGAGACTTCTGCCCCATTTCCTGAAGCCTCACCTCTGGGAGGAGGAGGAAGTCCACCAAGCAGCGACTCCTCTGCCTCGTCCTGTCGGGCTTTGCCCCAGGGGTGGGGAAGGAGACACTGCGGACAGCAAACCCCAGACCCAGAGAACTCCATCCCCCCTCTGTCGGCTCTTCTGGGGCCTAGAGACCCAGACCTGCCTTTCCACCAGTCAGAAAACAAAAGATGAAAAAAGTCTGGATGCAAGAGTGAAATACTGGGTCATGAATATGGTAAGTCATCTTATTAGAATTTGCTGATTGATTGATTATAGACTGGCTAATCTCCTGGATTTCAAGGTACCCAAAGAATATGTGAAAACTTGTGAATTCTGGTCAAATCTTGTAGGACACTGCCTAACTTGTTTTCTTTAAAGTGACTTACCCAATACTTTTTGGCTTTAAATTCTATATGAATATTTCATAAATATCCCATACATTTAATACTTTAACAATTTTCCATCATGTCTGTGGTACTTTAGTACCTGACTTGTATATTTATGTGACTATTGTTAGAAGTGACTAATTGGGTTTGATTAGCTCCATCATTAATATTCTGTCCATAATTTAACATGCTTCAATAAAATACCCTAAAGCAGTGTAATGATTAGATTTCAGGAATATGTGTTTTGCAATTAAGTTCCTCTTGATTTTGATATGCAGATGAAGAAATGGTGGTCTCATTTAAAAAAAAAAAACTGCCCTTATTAACTCAGCAGTATACTCTGAAGATTAGGTAAGAAATCCAAGATTTTCTCTTTGTATATGCTAGTTAAAATGTATTTCAATCAAGCCTATGTGGGCAAATCAGATTTGATTAGTTTAAGTTCACAGTCATTCTATCTAAATGAATAATGTGTCACCTAACATTGCAAAAATTTGATTAATAGTTTATCAGTTAATTAAAAATGAGGTTTAATTTTTCTTTTTTAGGAAAATGCAAGGTAGATATTCCTTGTGTTCATCATAAATGCAAATTATTTCAGCTTGAATCTATTGTTCCTTTTCTGCTTCTTAGCCAACTGGCAACAAAAATAAAGCTCTTAGAAATATGTGGGAGGGTGGGAGGAGTGGCGAACTTTCTCTGCTCCCGCCGCGGCTGTGGCTCAGCTCGTGCCCTGGCCTTCGCTTCTCCAAGAATCTCACCCCCTGAACTCACCCTTCTCTCCTACGCCCTGCTCCCCCTGCGGCCTTTGCCCACGAGACTTTTCCAGATGACAACTTTCGTCACCTTGTTCAGTTCAGCTCGTCTTTGGGGCAGCAGCAGGCGGCCCAGGGCCCCCTTTCTGCAGGAACCCGAGCCCGACTCGGGCCCCGAAGGGAGCTGAAGGGGCCGAGCAGCGATCCCCGCCCTCCTTGGGGCAGGTTATCCACGAACAGTGATTAGAACACTAGGGTGCCTCCCCTGGGACCACGGATTCATCACTGAAAGGCTGCTGGGCAGACTGGCCACAGGGCCGGTTCTTCCAGGTCCTGTTAGCAGGGTCGCACGGTGAGGCAGAGAAGAGAAGGGAGCCAGTCCCGAGCAGGTGAATGAGCAGGTCCTGCTGCAGGCAGCCCCACTACGGGACCCGGGACACAGTGCAGGCCCGGCCTCAGCCCATCCTAAGGGTAAGGGCGCTGAACTCCTCACCACCCATCTTGTCCTGTCACTGACCGAAGGCTGTTCCCAGGGCCTTGGCTCCTGGCACCTCCCGCCCGTCCTGCATACAGGCAGAGCAGGCCCCCACGGCCAGAGCTGTCCCTCAAGCAGGGAGCCAGGCTGCATGAAGGGAAGGGTGAATGCTGAGGGGGCAGCGGCAGGGGAGCCCTGCGGCACCCCACAGTGGGTCCTGTGCTAATGGGGCAGCCCTCTCCACTCTCCTGAATTCACTCTTAGCTTTCTGAGGCCCCTCGCTGTCCTCAGTGTTTGTCGAGAACAACAAATGCTCACCGGGAACCAGGCCTGCCCCAGGCACATTGCAGGGGAACCAGACTGACCAGGCCCCACCGTCAGGTCTGGCACCCTAGGGGCAGGTGTGGGAAGGGCTATGTGAGGGGGTCTGGGTGGTCAGAGAGGGCTTTTCAGAGGAGGTGACCTTGAGCTGAGACTTGAAGGGGGAGAAGCAGCCTGCGTGTCAAGCTCTGGGAGAAGGACCTTTCAGGCTCAGAGAAGAGCAGGCACCAGGGCTCCAAGGCCAGAGCAAGTTTGGAGTGTGGGTGTCGAGAGAAAGTCTCTGTGGCCAGAGCGAGGGGAAGGAGCGGAGCAGAGTGGAAGTGACATTGGGAAGGGAGGCAGGGGCTCTTAGCACTGCCCGCCCCAGAGTCACCATGGAGCACCCCCATACAGGGAAACCACAGTTGCCCGGACAGCCCCTGAGTGGCCCGGGCCAGGCCCGTGGCTCAGGGCTCACAGCTCCTGCGGTCAATCGCATGTGTGCTCAAGTTTGGGAGCCTCTCAGCTGGACCAAAGGCCACCTGGCACTCAGTCCGCTCTGCTCACAGGTCAGCTCCAGGTCCCAGAGTGATGGGTCGGGGAGACCGTAGGCGTCCCTGCCAGCTCAGTGCTGTTTCACAGAGCCGTTTGGCCCCACGCGCCTGGAGCCGGGCATTTGGAGAGAGGATGGAAGTGATGAAGCCCCAGCAGGGGCGTGGCCACAGCTGTGCTTGGTTAAAGCAGGCTGGATTTGGAGCGAAATCTTGTTCCATCTGACTCAGCTTCACTCCTATCTGGCCGAAGAGGATCTCAGTCACCTGCTGCCATCTCCCAAGCTGGGACTTCTGTCATGGCCACATGGGACAGCCAACTCTCTTGAGCTTGATCCCCTGCTCAGGACCCTCTGGGAGCAGCCCCTGGCCTGGGTTCAGGCTGTGCAGTCAGCCTGCAGTCAGATGTGCCTCTGAGGCGTGCCCGGACCAGGGCCCTGATGGGTGCTGCGTGTGCCGTTGTTCTGGAGTGAAGGAAGCCACAGGTGCCAGCACTCCGGGGCCCCTCCCAGGTGGCAGTCACGCACAGCCGGGGTTGGGAGGGAGGTAATCAGCTGCTTCCAGGCCGGGCCCCAGAGACATTTGTACAGCAGGCCAGCCACAGAGGACACCCAGGCCCCAAGGAGTCGAGGAGAGAGCCAGCCGGGAGCGGGTTTAGAAGCTGGAGCTTCCTGCCACCACGGGAGCCGTCAATGGCTAGATCTGTAAACCTGAACTCCTGCCACTGAGTCCCAGGGAGCATGGGGACACGCCTAGGGTTGAGACTCTCAGAGTCATTTTAGCTTCAATTCTTCTCAATCCGTCTCCACCAGCTCTTGGACAGCCCTAGGGCCATCGGGGAGGAGGGGCTGCGTCCCAAGGAGGCCAGTCTAGCAAGAAGGTCCAGGCACGCCTGACACATTGCCACCACCCCACGGCCCGGCCACACACACCTGTGCAGGGCAGCCTGCCTGCCTTCTCTTGCGGCCACCCAGGCCAGCCTCACAGAGCACCAAGGAGCCGCAGACGCACAGGCTGGGCAGACGCCTTGCAAAGGCTCCCCCGCCCTTCATCCCTGCCTCTGCCTAGGCCTGGATACCTCCCCACCTAATGCCTCAAGGCAGGCCCGACGGGGCAGGCCAGGGCAGGGGAAGGAGAAGCCGTCACCCAGGCCACTCCTCCGTTCCCGATGAACATCAAGTGCAGACTGTTGTCACCGTGCCCGGTGAGGGTTTTGAGGGAGTCTCTGTGTGTCTGTTTAAAAGCATTCACTTGCTTTATGTAAATGTATTCAGTTTACCCTAATTTGCGTAACCTTGCTTTGGCATTTTTTCGTGATTTAATTGCCTGAAAGCTTCAAACAGTGGAATTGAGTCAGGCTTCTCCTAACACTGAGGAGCCAGGTCTCGAGGGCGGGGCTGTGCCTCGGGAAGACCCCTTGCTGGAAAGAACGCTGAGTGTCCAGGGCTCTGTGGAGGGGACAATCATGAAGCCAGCATTATGGGACACCAGGCACCTGGTGTCCGTGCTTTTCCATGGGCCAGCCAATTCACGTGAACTTCCCAAGTCCTCACAAAAACCCGATGAGGTAGGGGCTTTTCATATTATCCCCACTTTACAGATGAGGAAACTGAGGCACAAAGAGGTCAAGAAGCTCCATCGAGGTCATACAGCTAGCAGTGCGCAGAGGCAAGATTCAAGCGCGGGCAGTCTGTTCCAATCCACATGCTCATCCTCGCTGCTTTCCCACCTCTGCAGTCACAGCAACAGCCTCTCCCTATATCCAGGCCCCTGTGGAGATGTTCGCTTCCAGCAAGCAGGGAAGGAACCCTGTTCCATCTTACTGACGAGCAAACAGAAGCAAAGAGACTTCCCAGTGTCCCTTCGTAAGGACGTGGTAGGGCCAGGCCCAGGTCCCTGTCTGGGGTCCTGTCCCCCGTCCTGTGATGGCTGATGCCTCATTTCCCAGTGTGCAGCAAAGCCCCATAAATACTCAAGGGCCAGACTTCCCTGCTGTTGGGAAGATGAGAGGAAACAAATTGTCAGTGTGGTTTTTTTTTTAAAAAAGAAGGCTCTCTAAAACTCACTAGGAACAAACTCTAATGACATCATCTTGCAGGCAAGTTCAGGGAGGGCTCTGAGCATGTTGCAAGCCAGGACTCCATGCTGCCGGTGGTGTGTGAGTGTCCACGTGTGACTGTGCTTTTCAGAGCAAGTTTTCCTGTTTGAAAACACTATCAAGAAACTCCAAATGTCAGTGTCTAGACATTTAGAATTTGGACTATTTCTGCTTAAAAGGAGCTATCCGGAAAGATGGCAGACACTGGACCAGTTTATCTTTGGGGAATGGGACTGGACCAACATTAGAATCTCCAGACTTACAATTGGAACTTCACCCCCAACTCTGGGGCCATGGCTGGGGCAGGGCTACCTGTCCCCTGCAGGGACCCCGCCCCCATCGGCAGCCTAGCTAAAGAAGCCTTTTCGGGCATCTGGAATTCTGGGGGCCAGCACATCTGCAGGCATGGATCTGCACCTGAGAACTGCTAAATTCCCATCTACGGGCTGGCCACGGGGACAGAGTGCTGACCCCGAGCCCCTGCAGTCTCCAGGCTCCTCATAACCAGGCTAGAGACGGCTGCTTAAGGAAGGGCCACACCGCACAACGAGGACCCAGAGGACACCGTGTGAGCATCTGAGGGCAGCCTTAGTCCTGCATCTGTGGCTCGAGGCGAGCAGGTGGGGCTCCCCATCCTGGCTGGTCCCTAAGACTAAGTAAGGCCCCTTTCTCCCTGCGGCAGGGCAAGTGCCGCCATGGGAGGGAGGCAGGGGTTTTGGGGAAAGTTAGCAAAATGGTTGGTATTTCTGCAAACGTTGATTGAATTCCAATTAGTCATTCACACATCATTGAATAAATGCCTTTTGGAGCACCAAGAACGCACAAGGCCCGGTGCTGAGCCCTCAGTGGGGAGGCAGGATGGGGTGAGCATCCAGAGGGCCCAGGTCCCCGCCCTTCGAGAAGCATGACCGGGCTGGGCGGGCAGAGAGCTCTGCTGCCTGCTTTACCAGAGGCCACGGGCTGCCTAGGCGGCAAGGAGCCCTCTGCCCCGGGCTCTGGGCGGCCACACGGAAGACCGGCACTGGGGTGGTGTGTTCCTCCTGGCCTGCCCAGCCCTGGGTCCCATGCTCCTCCAACTCTCCCGGGGTCTTGTCAGGTGCAGGGAGGGACTCGGGAGAGGGTTAGGGGACTGCCCACGCCACTCACCCCCAAGTGGTGAAGCTGAGGATTGCCCCAATGCCCAATGCCCTGCGCTGCGCCTCTGGCTAGACCCAGCCGAGGTTTGCGGCTCCTGGGGCCAGCAGTCAGTTGTGAATGACACAGGACAACTGAGGTGGACTTGGGATGAAAATGTCATTCCTTTTTGGATGGCGCCATGCTGGGTTGGTGCCAAAGAGTCCACGGGCTACCCTGCCACTCCCACCCCCAGGCCTGAAGTTGGGCATGGAACATGGGAACTTTGACACTTCGTAGACACTGCCTAAACACTCGTAAGCCATTTCCTGCAGGTGACGATGAGCATTATTAGTCACCTGCCATGCAGCGCAGCCCTGTGCCAAATGACGTGGGACAGGTGAGAAACATCACAGCCCGTCTCTGCCCACAAAGCTAACTTTCCGTTTGGGAAGTCAGGGCCGGAGGGCAAGCAGGAGATAACCAGGCAGTGGACAGAATTCCCCATTCTCATTTCTACATTTCTCCTCAATTCTCTCCTTGCAGCCCCAGCTGGCTCCACCCAGATCATACGGACTTCCAGCGAGGGCGGGGCCCCAAAGGAGGAGCGGGCACCTAGACAAAGGAAAGAATAGGGCTGTCCACCACAGCAGGGACGAGGGAGCTGCTACGGAGGAAGACAAACCACAGGGAGAGGAGAAGTCCCTGTGGAGTGTTGGGGTTTCAGACAGAGGGGCACTGACAGGTCAGGGAGGGTGTCAGGGAAGGGGTGTCCGGGTGGCTGGAGAGACCGGAGTTCTTGTGAAGAGTAACCACCCAGCAGTTTTCGACCCCCTTCCTTCCCTCTCCTGCAGGTGCCTTTTTCTTGCTTACACCCACGAGCACAGGAGAGTGGATGCCAGTGACATTTGTTTTCTGCTCCGCGCCGGGCACAGGTAAGCCACCAGGGGCCTCTTTCCTAACGAGGAAGAAAAATGTCAGAACAGCGATCAGCCTCGTTGCACCCAACAGACTTGAAAATGAGCAAAAATAACAGGAAAATTCACTTTGCATAGGCTGGCTGTCCATCGTCCCCAGATTAGGAGAGTGGGATTTTCTTTGTGCCATGCTGAGTTCTGCTACGAGGTGCCCCCACAAGTGGACACACCTCAGAGAGGGGACATTCATTCTGGGAATGACTGTATTCCATTTAAAACCGGAGCTGAAGTCGAAGGCTGGGTCCATATCTGGTCCTCCTGGTCCTCCTGCTGTCTGAGGTCTGCATGCTCAGCCCCATCTGGGAGGCCCCACCTTCCATTTGAGGTTATACGTCTTCTGTGTGTGGGGGCATGGGGCAAAGTCCACTTACTAACAACAACTTTCTGTGATCTCACATCACCCTTCAGCGAGCCTGTGAGATAGGACTGTCACCCCTATTAAGAGAAGAGGAAACTGAGGCTTACATGGGCCTCTCCACTGTGCTGTACAAGCTCCCTATCTCTTCTGTCAAGAGCAGACACTAGAGGGGCTGGCCCCGTGGCCGAGTGGTTAAGCTCGCGCGCTCCGCTGCAGGCGGCCCAGTGTTTCGTCGGTTCGAATCCTGGGCGCGGACATGGCACTGCTCGTCAGACCACGCTGAGGCAGCGTCCCACATGCCACAACTAGAGGAACCCACAACGAAGAATACACAACTATGTACCGGGGGGCTTTGGGGAGAAAAATGAAAAAAATAAAATCTTAAAAAAAAAAAAAAAGCAGACACTAGATCCTTCATTACTGTATGTCCCCAGAGCCCGGCCCAGAGCCTGCACATGTGGCCCTGGGTGCATTCTGTCAAATGACTGAGTGAGTTGGGGTGGCGGGGTCTTGCCCCTACCGGGACCGAGTGCTCTGAGCGCAGGTGCCTTGCCACGCGTGGCTCATGTAGGCTGGACACACGGCAGGAGCTCCCGGCGGGGCTTGGTGGGGGCGAGCGGTGCTGCAGGAGCAGGAAAGCTCTCCTCGCTGATTCCAGGCCAGAGCAGCAGAAAGATGAAAGGAGGCGAACGAGGAAGTCCTTCAAGTAATAAATGAAAGTAACCCTGATTGGCCTCATTTAGAGCAGTTCAGAGAAGGAAGAGCCGAGAACCACATGCAGCCCGTCTCCAGGGCCCAGCCCCGCCCTCCTCGAGTGGCGCAGACGTCTGTGGTGGGGCTGTTGGGCGCCATGGCACTGGACTGCCTGGGAGAGGTGCGTGGTACCCCGCCGTCCTCCTTCACAGCCAAGGAAGCAGGAGGGACATCTGCAGAGGACACCAAGAGAAGGTGAGCCTGTGAGAGATGATGGCCAGCACAAGGAGAGACAGAACGAGGCCAGTGAGGTGGAGAGGTCCCACCAGAGGGACAGGGAGCTGAATGTGTCCCCTCTGCACAGCCCCACCTGCTCCATGCACCTCCCCCTCGGGCTTCCCCACAGGGACGCATCACTCTGCCCTCTGGGTGGGTTTGAGGCTGGGGCCAGCAGCAGACCGGGGCTGGATGACAGTGGCTGGGTGGCCATGCCCCAGGCTCCTCCTCCCGAGGTCCCCACTCCTGCCAGGTGGTGCTCTCCGCACAGCCACCTTGGCTGCAGAGTCAGGTAGCCCCTCCTCGCCTGGCCCCGCAGCCCAGGAGCAGGAACAGCCCCACTGCTATTGGCCTCGAGGGGCTGCCCTCCTCCGTGGGTGCCCCTTCATCAAAATCTCCTGAATGGGCATGCCCCCTGCTGCTCGCCAGGCCCTGGCGATATAAGGACGTCCTGGGCTTCTAACTTTGAGGCGCAGAGGGACCCTGCTGTGGAGGAGAGAGGCCCTTGCCTCTGATGTGGGAGGCCTGTACTTCCCACTGTCAGAGAGCCAGGTGGGCGGGGCATCCTTGAGAGCAGACCGGGGCCTCTCCTGGAAGGCAGCAGCCGGCACAGGAGGACCCAGCCTCCTCCATGCACCTGGGCACCCACGACTGGCTGTTTCACGAGTGTGTCTCTGGGCTCTATTGCAGCTGTCCCCAGAGGACGGTCCTCAAGATAAATAAAGAAGCCTCCGCTGACTGTGCATTCCAGTGTCCAGACTCCAGGGCCTATTTTTAGAATGTAGGACAACGTTCTCCCAGAATAGACAAGACAGACACACTAATCCAGGAGGCAGGCCTGGGAGTGATGAAGACGTCGAGT
Source organism: Equus asinus (assembly GCF_041296235.1). Lineage (NCBI taxonomy): Eukaryota > Metazoa > Chordata > Mammalia > Perissodactyla > Equidae > Equus > Equus asinus. The sequence goes on along the minus strand of NC_091815.1, from coordinate 15,841,865 downwards.
CTAGAGATGAATTAGTCGCGAGTATATTATTTGAAGAAATGTTGAACAGCTAGGCAAATATTTGATCCCTTTGAATTGGAGCTGGCGTTTTCACATGCAGAGTGGCAGCAGCTGCCTGAGACGTCCCCTCCTCGATGGTGTACCTGGCTGTCACGCCTGGTTCTGGAGGCCCCCCTTTTGCTACATGCTGAGAAGTAATTAAAGCTGCATGCCGGCTGCAATTGTGTGTAAGACACAGTGTGCACACACACACTGGACTCGAGTCTCAGGGACAGTGCCTGGTGCATGAATGGATCGAAACAGCTTGATCTTTTTTTAAGGAAAGTTTATTCTCCTTAAATATTCCACTATATTATCAAAGGGATGATAATAATATCTACTGGCATCTCCTTCAGTGTGACCTTTTTGGGAAGGGGTCGGAAAGCATGACCCCTGATTTGGACCCTCTGGTCTGGGACCCTGGGGAGGGGGTTGCCAGAAAAGCCACCGAGAACCAGGCCCTGTCTATGAGGCCCGGGGCAGAGCCTCCAGGTTGGGGCAGCAGCTCGGACAGTCTTTTGTTCTGGCAGAGAATTAAGCCCTGGGAGCTCAGAGCTGGGGAGCCGGGAAGGCCAGCGCGGCCGGCGCTGCTGTCCTCAGAGGGTCGGAGGTATCTTTCTACCCCTCCTGCGGCAGTGGGAGGCCAGCGTGGGCATCCCCAGCTTACAGATGGAGAAACGGCAAAGCCATGATGTGGCCAACTCGGCACACTGGTTGGGGAGTGGCAGAATGACAGCGACAGAGATGGTCTGAGAAGCGTCTAGAACTTTACAAGAGCAACAGCTTATATTTATCACGCTCTTACCACGGGCCTGGCCCTTTATGCGCGTCTGCCCAGGCAATCCTTGCAAAGGCTCCGCAAGGCACCGCTTCTTTCAGCGCCCTTTACAGATGAGAAAACGGGCTTCAGAGAGTGAGGGGCCCTGCTGCACACCGCCCAGCTGGGATGTGGAGAGCCTGGCTCAACAGCCAGGCGCCGGCAGCAAAGCCCAGGCGCCGACCATCGTACCACACTGCCTCTCTTGGACGCCATTCTGCTTGGGGAATCCGGAGCAACACAAGAGGGCGGAGGCGTGGGGCTTCCTGGCTGTGTCGCGCAGAGTGAGAGGCTCGGGATCGAGGGCTGTGGAGGGGACCTGCAAACCCCAGCCCCGCGCCCCTGGCCGGGCCTCGCCGCTCTGCACCGCAGCTGCCCGGACGCCGCCACCAGATGGCAGCAGACGCTTTGCCATCTCGCCGCCGGGAGGGTGCGCACGGCGGGGCCGGGACGCAGGCCCGCGGGGCGCTCCCCTTGCCGGCCGGGTCACACACCTCGCGCTTCGCTGCGCCCCTACCCCACGGGAGGGGGCTGTCACCCCAGTCGGCCCGCGAGGAGCCTGTGGCTGGGCCAGATCAGGGCCCGCTGGGAACGCGCGCTGGCGGGCGGCAGACTTCCGAGCAGGGACCCGCCCCGACGGCGCCCACCACGCCCAGGCGCGCGGGGCGGGCGCAGGGGCCGCAGGCGCCGCCTTTGGCGAAGCGAGGGCGCAGGTCCCCGGGCCGGCTCGGCCGCGCGCCGGGGGAAAGGGGCTGCCTCTCGGGAGTGCGCGCCGGGAGGGAGCCGCCGGTCCGCCCTCGAGGGCAGCGCGCCTTCGGGGCGGGCTCCTGGGCTCCGCGGAAGCCGTCCAGGAGCGGGCAGCTCGGCGTCCCCGGCGTGCGCCCTGAAGCCGCTGAGAAACGCGCCGAGGCCCTCGGGCCGCGCCGGGTGGCCGCCCGGACCCCAGGTTGCCCGCTCGCTGGGGCCCTCGCGGTGGAAGGACGCGCGGGAGTCTCGGGACAGCGACGGGGCGCGTCCCGGGCGCGCACTGCTGTTCCGTACGTGCGGCCAGAAAGAGGACTGAAAACAACGAAGAAACACAGCACACAGTGAAGGGGAGTGAGAACACCCGAGTGGAAAAAGACAGTGCGGCGCGGCCGCCTCGAGGCCGGCCCGGTGCTGCCCTCCTCCCTGCGCGCCCGGCCTCCACCGTCGCCCGCTGACCGGGCGGCTCCCGGCGCTGGCTGGGCCGCGATGGGCGTTCGCAGGAAGGACGGTGGAGGAGGGGGTGGAATTGCGAGGGGTTCCAGGACCCCCCACTGTGCTCTCAGCGTCTCAGACCCGGCAGGGTCCTGCTGTAATGCAACACTGTTATTTTATTTTATTTTAATTATTTTCTTTTCTCTCTTCACTTGTATTTTGTTTGCGTTACATTTTATTTTACCTATTTCATTGTTTTTACTCTTTCTTTTTCTGAGGACCCTACCATAACGCCAGCCGGCCCGCGCCCTGCCTTCTCCTGTCCACAGGCCTGTGCGCGTTCTCTCAGTACGGGGGTGCGGCTCCTGAGCCCCTGGGTCTTTTCCTCAGGCAGTCTGGTCTGCCCTCAGCCCTCTGCCATCTGCCCCTCCTCTCATGGGGACTCCACTTCGCAGGCCTCCCTGACCGCTAGCAACAAAAGTCTCCTACACATTGATAAGAAAAAGACGCAAAACCCGACAGAAAAAATGGACAGAAGCAGGACCAGAGAATGAAAGGAGCTGCAGATGTCCCATAAACGTGTGACAAGTCCCTCAACATCCCTAAGTGTCAGGAACATTTAAATGAGAACAGCACCCACAAGGGTGACAAAAATTCAAAAGAATAATAGCACGTGGGACAGGTGAGGCGGTAGGGCAACGGACACCTGTAGAAGTCATTCCTGGTGGAAGGGTGAATTGCTACATATATTGAATTGTGCATCATTTATTACAATTTTAAAGTGGCTGTGGCAGGAGATTTTTTGCATATTATCCCGTGTTTTATTTCTCGCCACCTGTTATTCCCTCCCTTCTCGGCCTCCCGGTCCTGTCTTCTCCACCCCCATCCAATGCAGTCTTTGCTCATTATCTCAGGGAAGAAGCGGGAGGGTGAAGACTGTAGGCATTTTTGCAGCTTTGGTTTCCTAAAATCAAGTCCTTAAATAAACACAGAGGACGCTTGGCCCAGAGAGAACATCTGCAGAAACATTAGGGGGCAGGAGGGGATTTCAGGAAGCTTCTCTCCTGCCCTCCAACCGCCCTTCAGAAAAGATCACCCTGGACTGTGGTCCAGATGGATGGACTGCATGGGGACAGGGAAAATGGCAGAGGATGACAAGAGCCAACACATTGGCCCAGAGAGAGAAGGGAGAGGCTGCTGGTGTCTGTGCCTTCCTGTGGGAGGCAGGCCCCTCCTGACGTGCTGGGCTATGGCAGGAGGGCGCAAAAAGGCCTCCAATGGCACCCCCCACACCCGATAGTACAGAACCAGGAGAGGGAGCTGCTGGACTCCAGGGTCCAGGAGTCCATGATGTCACCGAAGCCGGAATGAACCCAGGACAGAGACCTACACATTCCCTCCCCCGCCCCACAACACCAACGCCTGGGCATCTTGGGAGACTCGAACTTAGGCTCAAACCCAGAAGAAGAACCCCAAATAAACTAAGATTAGTTGTCTACATGAAATTAAAATAAAGTTTTAGTGGAAAGATATTTTTCTTTCTTGTGCACCCAAGGGTCCCAGCTCCAGCATAGACATCTCCTGACCCAGCAACCCCACTCTCCAGACGCGACTGAAAATCTCAGCAGATAAAGATATCTGGGCAAGGATATTTCCTACAGCACTGTGTGCAGGGTGACAAAACTGGAAATGACACGAATGCCTATCATATGGGGGAAATATTATGGAGCTAAAAAGAATTACCTTTGCAGGTGGATGCTAAAAAAGCAATAAATAAAATTTAAGAGATTTTGCTAGGTTCTTAGATTCCAGATAAATATACCAAAATCAATGGTTTTCTCCATGCCCACTATGAATGATTAGGAATAGAAATGGAAGGAAATCTATGTACATTGTTCACAAAGTCCAGAAAATGCTAAAGAATAAATTTAACAAAATAAGTTCAGCATTTATAAGGAGACATTTTAAAGATATTATTAAAATAAGATTAAAGGCATTATTTGCAAGATATACCATATTTCTGGATAGGTAGACACCATAATAAGACATCAGTTTTTCCCAAAATTGTATTTCAGAGTAATTGGAATTACATTGTTCTCTTTGTCTTTTAGGTATGCCACTTATTTCATTTTCTTCTCTTATTGCGTTAGCCAGCACTCTGAAACAAGGTAGAAATAATAGGCCACTCTCCTAAGGGCAGAAATTTAGTTGCTATCGAACTTTCCTGTGATTCTTGGTCGGCTGAGATATTTTTCTACCTGTTATCAATTACACTTTGGTAATCTATCCTTTTTGGGAAATTATTCATTTTCCTCTAGATTATAAAGTTTACTGCCATAAAGATGCATACCATGGAGTCTGTACTTATAACTGCTTTCTCATTTCTAATGATATTTTTTGCTTTTTCCCAAAATCAGACTTAAAAGGAGTCTATCTATTTAGCTGGTTTTTAAAAAGAATCCTATTTGGGTTCATTTACTTTTATGCTATTTTCAGTTTTCTGTCTCATGATTTGCAGCTTTTACCTTTATTAATTCCCCCATACTCCGTCCATGTGTGTGGTGTGGTCTTTTGTATTGTTCTTTTTTAATTCCCTAAATTAAATACTTAAGTGGGGTTTCTTCACTTTATTTTTTTAATATTAAAAGAATTTATTTACTGTAAAATTTTTCTCTGATTTTAGTGTGTCCCTTAGGTTTTGGTTTGAGATGTTCTCCTTAATTCCTTTCTTGATCCAAATAATTCAGAAGAGATTGTTTAATTTCCAAATATTACAGGTTTGTTTTCTTCAATAATTTTTTTCTTTTAGGAAGATTGGCCCTGAGGTAACATCCATGCCCATCTTCCTCTACTTTATTTGTGGGACGCCTACCACAGCATGGCGTGCCAAGTGGTGCCATGTCCACACCCGGGATCCGACCTGGTGAACCCCGGGACGCCAAAGCAGAACTTGTGAGCTTAACTGCTGCACCACCGGGCTGGCCCCTATTTTCTTCAATAATCTTTTGAGGAGATTATTTTTTTTAATTGTTGCTTTCTGTTTTCACTGGGATGTGATCAGAGAATATGATATGTACTATCTTGAGTTCACTGAGATTGCCTTAGGTTTTGCTTGTGAGCAAGAACCTGTTGATGTTTGAGATGGTCCAGGATACACAAGAGAAGAATGTGTCTTCTCTGTTTATAAAGTAAAACCTAGAACAATCAACTGTGTTATTCAGATCCTCTACGTCTTTGTCTGTTAAGAGCTACCACTTTCTGGAAGAGATTCAGGACACCATCATTATCCAAGAACAATGGTACTAGAGGAAAAAGAAAAAACCTTCACAGCGAATCCACGTGGGAGAGGACAAAATCTCATGCAAAGAGTAAAAAGGTTTTACTGGCATTATATGGTGAGAAATGAAACCAAGTATTGTAAAAAAGATTTTTTAGCCAATATTTACCAAAATTTAGGTTATAATTGCAATGATGTAATAATTTTAGAACAAATATAAATCTAGTGCACTTTCCCATATGCATGTTGTACTTGAATGAAAAGTTTGCTTAAAAACAGTAAATCTAACACTGACCTTTTGGAAGTATAATGCTTCCAATACAGTTGTGTGAGCGCCTGGCGAGACCCCTTGCCTTCACATTTGGCTTCTGCAGTACTATCATGTTTTGAATTGATGGCTTCAGCTGTCATCCTAAGGGCCTCTCTTAATCCTGTGCTATTTGTATCAGTCAGGATTGCATTTGACAGAAACCCAATTTAGCAAGTGAAACAAGCTGAGAGCTTATTTCTCTCACATGACAAAAACTCCGAAGGCAAATAGATGGGCTTGGGGGCCCCTGCTCCCAGGAAGCCTCGCAGATGCGGCTCCCCGGCTCCCTGTTCTGCCGCCCTGAGGGTCGTGCTTTCCCCCTCGCATCCCTCGCCGGGTGTGCGCCTGCAGGCGTCATATCCACATTCCATCTCCAAGAAGGGGGCGGGACTCAGGGCAGAGATGGTCACGCCAGCCTCCGCTGTCCCTTATTTATCAGGAAAACAGTAACTTTCACTGAAGCCCTGCAAGCAGGCTTTGGTATCTCATGGGTCAGAATGTTGTTCTGCGGCTACTCCCAGCTGCAAAGGAGTCTGGGATGTGACTCCTTTTTTCAACTGAGCACATCACCACCCTCAACAAAATTGGGCTGCTGTCAGTGAGAAGAAGATGAATACTGAGTGGCAATTAACAGCTTCTGTCACAATAATCAGACCATTCTCTTTTGAAGTACTCCTTTTTTTATTTTTGGTGAAATTTCCCTTTTCCACTGTTTACTGCTCTCGGTCAGTGGCTCTGCATGTGGTTCTAGCAATTCTCCAATATCACTGTTTAAAATAGAATCCAGTCTGATTCTTTTAAAAAGCAATTAAAATTCTGTATATTTATTTATCCTATTTCATAAAATACTACATTATTTTTACGATTTGTCATTTCATTTTGCAGTTGACTTGTGTTGTATTCTATTAGGGGATGTTTCGTGACCATCAGAAGCGCTGATGCGTTTGTCTAGATAGACGCTAGCTGCAAACTGAGAGGAATGTTGAGTGGGGATTAATTTTATAAAACCTTGGTTCATTGGTATCTAGATTCAAATCGTGGCTTAACCTCTTACTAGCTGTGAAAATTTGGGCAAACTATCTAACCTTTCTGTGGCTCTGTTTCCTTTTTTGCAAACTGGGGGTGGTTTATTGGTCGTCTATTTCTGTAAAAGAAACCACTCCAAAAAATTTTAAACAAAAACTGTCTCACTGTCTCACGATTCTGTGGCCCAGCAATCTGGGCTGGGCTGCGCTGGTGCTCCTGCTGCCGCTCCTGTCTGCTGTTCCTCGTGCGCTGCAGTCACCTGGAAACCCAGCCACACTGCGTGTCCTAAGATGGGCTCACTCACCTGTGTGGTCATTGGCGCTCGGCCACAAGTCCCCAGCAGGCTAGCCCAGGTTTCTTCACGTGATGGTGGGAGTGCTCCAAAAAGCAAGAGTGGAAGCTGCAAGGTCTGTTGACACCTAGCTCAGAAGTGACAAAAAGCAACTTCTGCAACATTCTATTGTTAAAGCAAGTCACGAAGCCAGACTAGATTCAAAGGATGGAAAAATAGACTCTACTTCTTAATAGAGGGAATGATAGAGTCACATTTCAAGGGTTATGCGTATAAGAATGGGATAAATTATTATAGCCATCTTGGCAAACAGTAATCATCATGACTCATAGTTTGTGGCAGGGACCACAAGGGTTAATTAATATATGCAAAGTGCTTAGAACCTTGGTTGGCACATTGTAAGTGCTCAATGTCTGTTTCTTTTTATTATCATTATTATTGTTGTTGTTGCATTAGGACTACTTGTGTTTCTCAAAGCAACCTTTTTTTTTTTTTTTTTTTTTTTGCTGAGGAAGATTCACCCTGAGCTAACATCTATTGCCAGTCTTCCTCTTTTTGTATGTGAGCTGCCATGACACCAGGGCCACTGACAGACTAGTGTAGGTTTGCACCCAGGAACCTGGGCTTCCTAAATGGAGCATGCCAAACTTAACCACTAGGACACCAGGCTGGCCTCAAATTAACTTCTTAACTGCAGGGATTTGAATAAAGTATACTCAGATAATTGTTCCCTTGCATTGTCACCTCCTACTGTGGTTGTATTTTTATCCTGATCTCTGTGTATTCCTAGGAGTTTGCTTTATGTGTTTAACCACCACATTGTTTGGTACATACGTGTTTATGAAAGGTTGTTTTTTCTCAGTGAAGCGTACCTTCAAATTTCATGATTTCCCTCTCTGTCCTGGTCAGTGCTCCTCCCCTAGGATTCCACGCTGACTGATGTTCACATTGCCACCATGCTCTCTTTTTGTCTGCATTTGTGTGGTAGCTCTTTGCTCAACAATTAATTTCCAACCTTGTTTTGTATCTTTGTTTTAGAGATGTCTCATGTAATAATATCCACTTGGATTTTATTTGTTTTTCCAAACTTGATAGGAAAACTCATCATTGTTATGATGATGGATGACACATATTGGGTTCAACTTCTTCAATCTTATTGTATGTTAACTAATTTTATTACACGTCTTTCTAGTTTATGTTTGCTATGTTATTTCCCCTTTCCCATTTACTCACGTTTGCTTGCTCGCTCAGATTTCTCGTCATTCTTTGCCCTATTAATTTGGAAATTCTGTGACACTTTTCATTCCCAATAATGGTTACCTTCCCATCCCTAACAATCGTAGAAAGCTGCATTTCTTTACAGATTGTATTAGTTACCTATTGCTGTGTAACAAATTACCCCAAAACTTAGCAGCTCAAACAACAGGAACTTAGTGTCTCAGAGTTTCTGAGAGTCAGGAGTCTGGGAGTGGCTGGGCCGGGTGGTCTGGCTCGGGGCCTCTGACGAGGCTGGAAGCAAGTGTCAACCACGGTCATCAGAAGGTTGATGGCTCTGTAGGGTCTTCTTCCAGGCTCACCATGTGGCTGTTGGCAGGAGGCTTCAGTTCTCCGTGACATGGGCCCCCATCGGTCTGCTCCCAGCAGAGAAAGTCCGGGGGAGGAAGTCCCAGGGCCTTTTTTGGCTTTGTCTCAGAGTCGCACCCCATCACGCTGTTACATTCTGCTGGTCAGAAGACAGTTGCTAAGTCCCTTCCACACTCCTCTGAAGGGGAATTCAGCTCCACCTCTTGAAGGGAATATCTTTGAAGAATTTGTGGACTTATTTTTTAAACCAACACACGGACATATCAATTTCAAACAAGTGTTTGACACAGCCCTCCCATCAAGATGTTTTTCTTGCCTACCAAGATGAAAGCCCTCCAGTTGTCTTCTCCCCTTCTCTTTTCTGCTTCTCATTCTCCAGGCGCTTCCCGTCCTCCAATGGCTGGACTTTGCTGAGGTCATTTTGGATTCCATCTCCAGGTCATCATTTGGTTTCCCTTGCTGCGCCCCAATCCACCTGGTTTTGGCTGCAGCATCTCTCCGGCAGCTTCCTCAGATGGGGTACAGGATTTTGCGAGCTCTGACACCTCTTGTCATCACCTGGATGTGTGAATGATACCTTGTGTGGATATAGGATTCTTGGGTCATTGTCCTTGTCCCTTAAGTATCTGAAATCAATGTCGCGATTGGGTGGCAGGATGGCTGACGAGAAAGCCAATACCAACCTGATTTTTTTTCCTTTGTAAGCACCTCTCCTCTTTGTCTGGAAGTTTATAATTCAGGAATTACACCAGGGTCTAAGTATATGTCTTTTTAGTTAATCCTTCCTGGAGCTCCATGAGCCCCTTTCATCAAGGCTTTCTTCAGCTCAGAAAGTGTTCTTTAATTAATTGTTCGATTACTGTTTTCCCTTTATACGTTCTTTTTTTCTTTCTTTTTCTGAAACCCCTCTCCTTTGAATGTTGGGTTGCCTGGATTTGTCCTCCAAATCTCTTTCTGGTTTCGCACTGAAGAGAGATTTTCTCCCGCTGGAACCCCCAGGACGCTGACTGTTTCTCAGCAGTGGTCACTCTATTTCCGAGCTCTGTGGCTGAATTTTTAAAGCGAGACATCGTTTTATTTTTCGGTTCCTCCCCCACCCACGCCACCCTAGTTTATCTCCTTCAGGCTGCTCGCCTTCCCGTGACATTCTCTTCCTTCCTCAGCGGGGCCGCTGTCCTGGTCCTCGGCGTGGACTTCCTCCCTCAGACCCCTGCCTTCTCACAGGTGGGGTGCCAGTTTTCTGGGCCCTGCATGGCCAGTGGTTCCCTGGACACTGACAAAGACTCCTTCCTCAACCAAATTCAGCTGGGGGTCCCCTGAACTCCTTCTCAACTCGACTTCCACTTCTGGACTTGGTGACTGTCCCTGCATCGTCCACTTTTAGGGAGAATCCTGCTGAGTCGGTTTAGCCAGAACCCCCAACCCTCGACATCTGATCACCCTCGAAGCCTGGTTCCTCATCCCAGAGCCCTCCAGGGGATGTCTGACCCCCTGGCTTGCCTTCAGCAAGAATCCCGTTAGGTCAGTTCAGCCAGAATCCCCGCGCCCCTGACGTTTCCTCTTAGTGATTCTCCAGCCACTGACCCCCAGCTGCTCCTTGGCTGTAATTCCCACTTCTCATCTGTATTCGGAGTTGAGTGGGATCTCTCTCCTCCAGTTCATGACCCCTTTGCAGTAGTCCCTACATTTATTTTGATGAACCCCCTGAATAAAATCTGCCTGTCCTCAACGAGTGTCAGGAATAATTTTTTCTTCAACACCCACTTCCGCGCGGCTCAGGCTGCTAACCACCTCCGGGCCAAGGCACGCCAGCACCACAGGTTCAGCTCGGGCGGGTCCCCGTGAGCGAGCCAGTGCATTGTCACCTTCCACCGAGTGCTAGCAGGTCCTCCCAGGCGCACAGGAAGGCAGCCCACCAGCTTCCCCGAGGCCAGCACTGCCACATAGACGGCCCTGAGAGCCTCAGGGCAGGGGAGGGCAGAGAGAGGTCCCACATACAGTGGGGGGAGCTGCGACGCCAGCCTGCTCCCCAGGGCTCCACCACGGGCTGGCCTCAGCTGCTTCCAAGGAGGGGAGGGCTATTTTGGAGGGGAAATCAAGGAGAAGGGGCTGGGCCCTGGCTGTGAATGTGTGCTGGATGGAGCCAAGGGGAGCCGGGACTCCAGGCTGGAAATGTGAACCAGAGGGCCTGGGGCATATTTGAAATGCCTGGGGAGCTTCTGACATAGACGAACCCCCACGCCAAGCTCAGACCTATTGAATCAAATCTCTAGGTGGCGGCTTCAGCGTCCGCATTTTTAAACTGTACACAGGTGGTTCTCCTGAGCAGCCACAAACAGAAGCACTGGCCTAGAAGGTCATTGGGACCAATCTTACCTAGATCTTGATGGTAGTGTGTCCACCTCTCTCTAAAATACCGGTCACATTTACCTGTCTATTTACACGTCTGTGAAGTCATTAATCGTGTCTTATCCTTTGTGTCCTTGAATCTAGTACAGTGCCGGACACTCACATCAATACATACATGAATGAATCTGTATTTTAACGTGGTCATAAAACTACAGCGCTAAAAAGACCCCTCGTGCCCATTTAGTCAACAGGCCCCATGCACACCCTGTACAGATGGAGACACCAAGGCCCCGAGCAGAGCAGCTTCCCCCGGAAGTTCCCCCAGCCGAGAATGCAGGCTGCAGGGCAGCCGTGGCCGTCGTTCTGCTCGCCTCATTTTCAGTCTCTTTTCCAGGCTTTGTAAACCTGTACGTGTGAGGAGGGGTGCGCTCGGACTCATGCCATGGGCTGGGGCGCATGGTCACTGCTCCCCAGTCCTCTCCTCATAGGCAAACGCCGCTGTACGCTGGGCCTGTGTTCCAGGAACAGGTCTGGGCGTAAACTGAACATCGGCAAAGTGAGTCCAGTCCATTCAACAAATATGTACCAGGGCCTGTTCCAGTGTCCGCATTTGGGATACGTCCGTGAACAAAAAGAAACACATCCCCCCGAGGCTTACATTCTAGCGGCATGTGGTAGCCAGTCTCCAAAGACGGCAGCCGACGATGCCACAGCCCCACACGTACCCTCCTTCCATCAGCAGGGCCCTGAGTCTCCTCGCCTGGACCCGGGCCACCCTGCGACCAGCCTTGAGCGACAGCATGCAGCAGGAGTGAGGCCGTGCTGGGTCTAGGCCTAGCCATTAAGAGAACTGATTTTGGTCTCTGGGAGCCCAGAGCACGATGCAAGAAGTCCAGCCACCCTGCCCAGAAAGCAGCCCAGCCAGCCCTTGGCTGTGCCAGCCCCCCAGCTGAGGCACCGGACACACAAGCAATGCTATCTGATGTCCCAGCTCCAGTCAAGCTCCAGCTGAAGGCAGACACCTGAAGGACCCCAGTCAACATCATGTGCAACAGGACTGCCCACTGAGCCCAGCCACGCACGAGGTCCTTAGAAACCATAAACTGCTATTGCTTTAAGCCACTGATTTATGGGGTATTGCTCCAACAGACAACTGAAACGTGAGGGGAGAAAGATCATAAACAGTAAGCATGGGAAGTACGCTTCATTATCAGTCATGTTATCCACTGTCAGTTATCAGTGACTCCCAGGTCTTTGGCTTTAGACCCATGAACACTCTCCCTCCCTTCTCTTGAGGGCACACCTCCCCATCCTCAGGGCCTCCGCTGCCCAGCTCTCCTCTTGGCGGCATGGTCAGATGGTTGAATAGTTGCCCAGGAGCACAGCCCCCAGACTTGCCCCAAATCTCTCTGATTGTCTGGTGCAGAGCAGGTGCTGGCTCTGTCAGAGGCCCTCCATCAACCTCAGTCCACCCTGTAACTACCCTGCCAGGCCGCCTCTCCACAGGGGAAGGAGCAAGCGATGAGGGCCTGAGACCGTGAACACACGACTTGCTCACGCTCCCTGCTGCCTGCGCGAGCCTCACCTCCACTCCCTCACCTGGAAGGTAAGGCCTCCAGGGGCACAAGCTCCCCAGGCACTGTGTCATGCTGGTCCCATTGCCTCCTGCTCCTCCTTCTGCCCACTCACTCTTCTCGTGCTAACAGCAGACCAACTTTTCTCAGGGACCCACCCTCCCTCTCTGGTCCATCGACTCCATTCCCCCGTCTGGGGCAGGCTCCTTACCCAGAACACATGGACCAATCCATGTATTCTAACTGTCGCCATGGTGATTGGTTCAGGAATGGGCACACAGCCAAAGCCATGCAATCAGAGCTGACCCCAGGACTCTGTGCTTCTATCAAGAAGAAAACCCCCTCTTCCACCAGGATTGCTCTTTGTGAGGATAACGTGAGCCTAGAGCTGCCGGGGCCCCAACAGGAAGATTGCTAGAGAATGACACCAACGTGGTAGAATGCAGAAGAGACCGAGACACAGACAGACAGACACAGACACAGACACAGACAGGGAGGGAGATGATGACAGCGTTCGAGCCCCTGGGTCCAGCAGTTCCAGAAGCATGCTGATCTTGTCGGCAGGAGTAACATTTGCCAGAGGGATTCATCCTTTCAGGCATAAATGCCTCCTGTCTTTCTGAAGGGCTGAAGCCACACTCAAGGAAACCTAACATACTCTGCTGGCAGGTGCATGAGCTGCTAACAAGGCCCATTTACAGGTAAACAGAAGTCACTTTTATCTGCCCACATGCAGCATGACGGGAAGAGGGGTGCTCAAGCCTTTTTTGGTTGTGACAGGAAACTGATTTCAATTGGCTTAAACAAACGGGGCACTTATTGACCCACATATCCTGCTACAGAAAGGACAGGGGTGGTTCTGTCTTCAGGAACAGCTGGATCTAGGGGCTAGAAAACTGTCTGGATAGTCATAGGCTTTCTCTTTTCTCTCTGCACATGAGACTCATTCTTCTCTGGTCTGGCTTTCTCTGCGTGTCAGGGAGCATAGCTTCAGGCAGTCCCTGGCTTACCTCCTCAGAGCCCGGTAGCCAGAGAGAACAAAGTCTTTCCTCTCTAGAACCAGTTAGAAAAGTCCTGGGGAAGGATTCTGATGGGCCCAGCCTGGATGGCTGGTCCACCCACGTGGCCAAGGTCAGAATCTGTTATCACAGGCAGGAAGACTGGTGCCGGCAGGCTCCAGGGGAGTACAGTGGCTGGTCTTAACCGCATCTACTTGGAGAGGGGGAGGGGAGGGTGGAGGTGGGGAGACTGTCTACACCGCAGTCAGCCTGAGGTCTAATCAGACAACAGTGCCCAGCGAATGGGGCGCCCCGAGTCCCAGAACTGGGTTCCAGAGCGGCTATCTTCCCACCAGGCTGGGGGACTGTGGCACATCAGGTCGGGGGCGCGGCACCTGAGAGAAGGCTGGCTCGCTTTCGAATGACACAGAGTGGATGTCATGGTGGTTTTGATGGTGTTTAATTAAATATTTGCCACATTTAATTAATCAAAGCCTGAAATGTGGTACCAGATGTGACTTAGTGGACATTACGTCTCAACAGCCCTCGGAAGGGAGCCCCGCAGGCTCGGCCTCCTGGCCCACCTGCGCAAGGGCTCCAGGAGACCCTTGGGGAGCGTCATTAATTAATTAGTGACTGAGGCTGCACTGGGCTTTGCTGTTTCAGAATGTCATGCGTCACTCAGGCAGGGGTCTCCCTGTTGGGTCCCAGGGGAGTGGATTAGGCAAGAGCCCAATTCCTGGGTGGCAAAATCTGTCCCAGACCTACACACACCTACACGCACCTGCCACCTCCTCTATCCATAAATAGTCCCTGTGCCCCAAATTCCACCAATAGAGATTGCTTCCTTGGTTTCTGGCCATGTCCCCGCCCTTTGACCTGCCATTACCCCAGGGGTTGGGAGCTCCTTGACAGCCTCTGAAGGGGGAAAGTGCTTCCTCCAAATTGCCCAGCACAACGTGTGGCAACCTTCAGCCCCCTAAGTGTAGAGCTCAAGGACCCCTGCCACCCCCATCCCCCAGCTAGGGTGGGGGCAGTCCTGAAGAAAGCCTCAGGGCCCAGCCTGCGGGAGGCGCAGGGCAGGTGGGCAGCTAGTTATCCCCGGGCTGCAGGCACAGCTCTTCTGGGCCCATCCAGGGTAGGAGGGCAGCGGCGGATATAATGAGATGTCAGGATCTGCAGTCACAGTGACCTTTCCAGAAGCAAATCTGATGGTTTGGGGCGGCTGGGGGATTCCCCACCACCCTCTTCATCCAGGCTGCCCTGGCCCTGCTGCCCCCAGCAGTGCCAAGCATCATCCTGACTCCCCAGCCCCCATCTCAAGAGTCTACATTCCAGCTACGCCAGCCTCCGGTCCCGTCCTGAAAGCACCAGGCCGAGTCCGCATTCTTTGACCCTCGGCACATTCCCTTCCCTCTGCCCGACATCCTTGACAGTCTCTCAGATCTCACTGAAGATGTCAGCTCCTCCAGGAAGTCCAGTTGCCTTGAGCGTGGATCCCAGCATGGGAGGGGTGGGTAGGCGGTCCCAGGCAGGGGCAGCCAGATGCCACTAGGCTTCCCTGTCTAGCTTCTCAGCACATCCCACGCGCTCGTGGAACCCCTACAGGTATGGGATGGATGCCAGTGTCTCTCCCTCCTGTCTGACTCTAAGTGCAACCTCATTTGGAGACGGCAGTCCTTTGGCGACCCTGAGGCCTCGGTCAAGTGGCCCACATGCTCCTTATAGGGATGGAAAACTGAGGCCAGAGCAAGGAAGAGGCCAGCTCAAACTGGCCTGGCAAACCAGGCTGCCCTCCCCCAGCAGTTCCTCCCCTCCCATGACGCTGAGCTCTGCACCCTCCTCCCAGCCCCCAGCCCTGGCACAAGCTGGCCTCGCGGGCTTCAGGATCCAGCCATCCCGACACCCTTGGGCACCCCCCATCCGGTCTCCTCTGCCTTATTCCCTGCCCTTTATAAATATGCATTGGGCCAGAGAGATGGGGGGCCTCTTTTTGAGGGAAAATTAACAACAGTGACAAACTTAGTTATTCATGCAAACCGTCAGCCCGTGATCCCTGATTATGCAGGATGCAAACTGTGCCTATCTGAGCGACTGGGCGCCCTCATCAAAGGCGCCCCCCCGCAGCAGCCGGCCCACCTTGCCGCCGCCTTGTGCCCTCTCAGCGCCGGCACGGGCCAGTGGCGCCCCCTCCGCCAGCGCCTGCTCCTGACGCAGGGCCCCTCCACACTGGAGTTTAAAGGATTAATTAACCTTGTGGGATTGGCGGGGAAAGCTCCACCTGGCTATCTGCTGCATGAAAGCATCCGCTCGCCAGAGTATTTTAAGCTCACAGTGCAGACCATATGGTATTTCAAAGAACAGAAGCTGAAAGTACAGTACATATTTATTCCTTCCACAGAGAGCATTAAAGGGGTTTAAGTATTTTATTAAAGCCTATACGAGCGGGCATGTGTGTGTGTGCGTCTGTGTGTGTGTGCGAAGCAAGCGCAAATATACTTGACTCATAGAAAAAATAAATGACACAGATTTATTTTCATCTCTCTGCCAACCCACCCCATAGCAACAGTGAAAACTTGGTCTATGTAAACTTGAGAAAACAAGAAATATTTTATCAAGTCGTCTCAACTCATGGCTATTGCCAATTTTTCCTCTCTTTTTTGAAACGATAACAGTCTCCTTGGTGTCAGGCCTGCTGGCAGAAGGAAGAGTGGGGAGGCAGGTCTAAGATGATAAAGGGGCACACGGGCAGCCCAGGCCCCTTCAGGAGCTGCCCCCCACCCCCCACCCCGGCGAGGTGCTTAATCTGTGCGAACCTCAGTGGCCTTCTCTCGAACGCTGACCTCTTAGGGCAGGGTAGGGAATAAAATGAGAAGGCGCTGGCAGCCTACCTGGAAGAGCCCTGGATCTGGGATTTTGAGGAAAACC
Organism: Equus asinus; assembly: GCF_041296235.1. Taxonomy (NCBI): domain Eukaryota; kingdom Metazoa; phylum Chordata; class Mammalia; order Perissodactyla; family Equidae; genus Equus; species Equus asinus. The sequence continues at coordinate 15,825,492 of NC_091815.1, read as the reverse complement.
TACTGTGGAAGTCTGTGGACTGTGCCCTTCCCAGCAGCCCGTCTCTCTCCTCCTGGGAACGGCCCTGCCCTCTCCTTGGGGCAGCCCCCTTTCTATCTCTCAGCCCAGGTGATGGGGTTCGAATTAACTCCACTCCTCTCATGACAGGCTGGCCAGTGGCCAAGGCTGGCCAATCAGAGCCCTGTGTCTCCCCAGCCTCAATGACTGGTCCAGGGATGGTCAGGAGACCCGTGACAGAACAATGGGGCTCAGTCCTGAGACTTTTGCTGGAATGACTGGGAAGGACGCTCTCTTTCCCAACAGACTTGCTAGGCCGGGAGCTTGGAGCTCATTGCCAACCGAGTCTTGGGCAAAAACCTAGTGACAGGAGAGTCCAGGACAGATGTGGACTCTGTCCAAACGATGACTCGCCTCTCCTAAGCAGAAGATAGAAATTGAAATTCTCAAAATAAATAAACAAAAATTTTAAAGGAAAAAAATACAGAGCAGGCAAGCTGGTCAGGTGCAGCTGCCCAAGGCTCTGACTATCCTCTCTGGACAACGACGCAGGCTGGATCCCATGCAGAGAGGCCAGAGGTCTCAGGAAGGCCAGGCTGCCCCGCCCTGGGCACCTCAGGCTCTGCCTGCAGTCCGAGGCCTGCCCTGAGGGGGCAGCGGTGAGCCCAAGCGGCCTCAGGAGCAGTGGGAGGGGCTTCCAGCCGGGGCTCTCCGCACCCTGATGCACATCCCTTTTCACAGGAAGAGACTCTGTTGAGGAAATAGCTTATGGTCTAGAAACTCAACAAATGCAAATGCACACAGCACAGGTGTCAGAGCATGGATAGACTCTGAAATTCTAGGTCTCCCCTCCCCCACCGCTCTGATGAAAAAACTGAATACCAGGAAGATAATAACTACCTTCCACCCAGCCTTTCTCCCACCTCGTATTTACCATCTTCAAGTCTTTCCTTTCATATATGTAGGAGAGAAGAGATTTTCTGGCCATAAGATGTAAATGGGAAAATGTAATTTTCTCTAATATTCTATAAGTGAGAATTGAACCTCCATTTTATTTATTTGTTTTTTTGTTTGTTTGTTGGTGAGGAAGATTGGCCCTGAGCTAAGATCTGTGCCAATCTTCCCCTATTTTGTATATGGGATGCCATCACAGCATGGCTTGACAAGCAGTGTGTAGGTCTGTGCCTGGGATCCAAACCTGCACACTCCAGGCTGCCAAAGCAGAGCTGTGAACGTGCCCCCTACGCCACCTGACCGGCCCTGAACCTCCATGTGACATGATGGCAAAAAAGTTAATCTAGTTAGTTCCAGTTTCCTCAGACAGTGCTGTGTTCCGTCATTTCAGATCTAAACTCAGTCCACGGAGATTTTCCTCCTCACCCTCTTCTCCATCTGAGTTTTAGGGGCTAAGAGAGTCACGGCATACAGGACATCCAGTGTCATTCCTCAGCCGCTTTGCTCTGGTCAGAGCCAATAATGCTGTCTGACCAATCCTCCTGTAGGTAAGAACCACAAATTCCAACAGGAACTAAAGGCCCTGGGGAGAGACTAACGGGCAGACACTGGGGGGAGTCTGCACCTACAGGAGGCAGCAGCACTGGGCACGGGCCCCTTCTTCATGGGCTGAAGCTCTCCGCAGGCTCCAGTCTGCCCCACGAAGGGCAACTAAAACTTGGAGAGAAAAGTCCTACTGGCTTGAAGAACCAGGGGTCAGGGCGATTACAGCAACTAAAAAGTGACTGAGGAAATCCAAAAAAGAGAGAGCCATAGAAGGGGAGGCCCCAAACCTGTGTATAAAACGCCCATCTCTTGCCAACCCCACCACACAGGAGTGAGGCAGTCACTAAGCAGCCCTGCTAAAGCCAGAACTGAGCTGAGATCTCAGCCAACGTCATCCGCAGGGGAGAGAGTTTACAGCCTGAGTTTAACCAAGTTATTTGCCTAATAAAATAAAAATCAACATTCTTCAGAGGAGTGTACTGAACCCAGAGTCTCTGTACTTGTCATCAAATGTCCAGGATAAAATCCAAAATTATCTGATATGCGAAGACCCAGGAAAACACAATCCAACTCTAGAGAAAAGACAACCAGTGGGTACCAAACAGAAAGTGACCTTTGATGTTGGAAGGAGCAGACAATCATTTTAAGGCACCTATTATAACTATGCATATGAACACAAAGGAAAATATGATCATAATAAATGAAAATATAAATATTCTCAGGAGAGAAATAGAAACTATGAGAAACAACAACAGTAACAAAAAATGATGTCATCCTCCTATGTGTGGAAGGAAATCCACTGGCTATAGTTGAGACATCTACACTTGCTGGCAGGAGCTGAGAAGGCCATTTCTCCACTGATCCACAGTTACCAGACCATACCAGCCCCTCTTCATCCTCCTCGGCCAGAATAAGAGACACCATCAAGTCTACAAGTCCTCTTTTGAGAAACACCTTCCCCCTCCTTGGGGCACAGGAAAACAAGACTGAAACCCACAAAATCTGGGGACAAAGGAGCCACACACACACACCCCCAAACCAATACCCCTTCCGCATGCAAATGCAAGACTCCTAACAATATTTTCGCAAATCCAATCTAGAAATATACAAAAGAGAGTTTTATCTCAGGAATTCTAGGTTTGTTTAAAATTCAAAAGTCAATGGATTCATCCTTATAACCAAATGAAGGAGAAATGCCACGTGATCATCTCACTGGGTGCAGAAAACACGTGAAAAATTCAATACCCAGTCATAATTGTAAAAGAAAAGAGACAAACTCAACAGAAAGAGAATAGAAGGGAAGTTCCTCAATCTGAGAAAAGCATCTGTGAAAAGTCGACATCTGAGGTCATCCTTAAAGGGAAAAGAACGAGTGCGCTCCTCCTAAGATGAGGAAAACGGCAGAGAAGTTCCCTCTCACTGCTCACATCCAACGTCGTACCAGAAGTCCTGGCCAACGAAACAAGGCGGGGAAGACATCAAAGACATACAAATTGGAAAAGAAGACCTAAAACTAACTTTATTCACAGAACGTATGATCACCTATGTAGAAAATCCCTAAGAATATACCAAAAAAAAAAAAAAAAGGATTAGAAACTGTAATTTTATAATCAAATTTAAAATGGTATTACAAAAGTGAAATACTTAGGCACGAAGCTAACAAAATATGTTTAAGATGTGTATGCGTAAATATAGAAAACCTTGTTGAAAGAAATGAAAGACCTAAGTCAATGGGAATATACCCCACGTTCATGGATCGGAAGACTCAATATTGTTAAGACATCAATTCTTTCCAAATTGATCCCAATTGATATCCCAGCACGGGCTTTCTTGGTAGCAAATGACAAGCTGATTTTAAATTATATATAGAAATGCAAAAGTAAAGTCCAGAAATAAAGCCAAACATAGATGGCCAATTGATTTTTGATAAATATGCCAAGGTAATTCAATGGGGAAAGGATAGTCTCTTCAACAAATGGTGTTGGGACAATAGGAGATCCATATGGAAAAAAACTGATCTTTGATTCTTACTTCATACCACACAAAAAATTAACTCAAAGTAGTTCACAGACCTAAACACAAAAAATAACACTATAGAAGTCCTAGAAGAAAATATTTGTGACCTTGGGATGGGCAAAGATTTTTTAAATAGGTCACCAAAAAAAAGTATAAATCATTAAAGAAAAAATGATACATTTAGACTTCATCAAAATTAAAACCTACTCTTCAACATTTATTGTTAAGAATATGAAAAGGCAAACCACAGACAGAAAATACTGTCATACATATACCACACCCCATGAAGGACTTTATCCCAAATGACAACTCAATAAAAAAAAGACAAATCACCCAATTTAGAACTAGGGAAAGATCTGAACAGTCAGTTCATGAAAGAAGACATACAAATGGCCACAAAGCGCATGAAAAGACGTTCTGCTCATCAAGGAAATGCAAATTAAATCCATAATGAGACACTACTACATACTCACGGGAGTGGTTAAAATAAAGACTGCCAATACCAAGTGTCGAGAGGATGTGGAGCAGCCAGAACTCTTACATACTGCTGGTGGGAGTGCAAAATGGTGCAGCTGCTTTGGAAAGCAGGGTGTCGGTTAAACATAAGAGTAAACATATACTTGCCACACAACCCAGCAAGCCCATTCTAGAAATTTCCATGAGAAATGAAAACACATGTCAACACAAAGACTTCTACATGAATGTCCATGGCAGCTTTATTCACAGCAGCCCCAAACTGGAAACAACCCAAGTGTCCATCAACAAGTGGACCGATAAACAAATTGTAATATAAGCATACAACGACCTAATACTCAGCAAGAAAAGGTCAAGAACTATTGCTACACGGGACAGCACAGGTGAGCCTCACAGACTTACACTGCGGGAAAGAAGATGGACACAAAGTAGGTAGTGCAGGTGGTTGCCATGAAACTAGAAAAGACAAAGCTAATCTACAGCAAGGAAAACGAATCCGTGGTTGCCTGAGGCTGAGGGTGAAGACCCCGCCTGCAACGGAGCATGAAGGAAATTTTCGGGTGATGCAAAGGTTCTATACCTTGACTGTGGCGGTGGGTACACTGATGTAACCCTTCAAAAGAACTTACTTGAAATGGGTGCATCTCATTCTACATTATACCTCAATAAATACGATTTTAAAACTACATCTTACTTTCATTTTTAACATAAATGGACTTGAAAATGAAGAGAGAAAAATTAAACCACCTACGACCCCATTATTGGGTCAATTAAGCAAATTTTCTGCACACCAGAAAGTGTACCAGAGAGCTCTATGCAGCAGCTAAAAGCAAACTAAAAGTGCGGTGCACAGTAAGGAAGGGGAGGTCCTCGTGCCCAGGGCTCTTTTTGGGGCTGGCTGCGAAGTGGGCAGAAAGATGGGGCTGAAGCTCCAGCGGGACGTGGGGTTGAGCTCCAAGCTGAGCTCAGAGAGCACGGAATGGCCTCTGGGTGTAGGTGCTGGGCGGAGTCACTGGGAGTTTGTGATCCCATCAGGCGTCAGGATGGAAACTTATTTAGCATCAAGAAGGCTCAAGGTGCGAGCAGAAGGCTGCCCTAAACGCGCATGCACATGCTGAAGACAGGCCTCCAGGCCCACTCTGCACTAACTTGCTGGGCCTCAGTTTCCCCATTTGTGACACGAGGGGGTTGGACTAGATGGACGTTTGCCGCAGCCGAGACACTGACTATTCCCAGGGGACGTCCGCCCCTTCACTCGCAGCTCCAGGGCTGCACTCACTCCAACTGCGCCAATCCCCCGCCTGAGCCCCACCGGAAGCTTGTGGCCAAGGCAGGTAAAGGGCTGGTTTGTCCCTGCCCTGCCCCCTCCCCGCAGACTGTTGTGAAGTTTCCAAGGCCTAGGGACCTTCATAATTAGGTAGGGTCCAAACGGAAGGGCACATCACTTCACATCAAAAGTGTTCTCCTAAACCTATCTGCATTACGATGTTTGCCATGGAAGCATTCTCAAGAGCACAAACCTGTGAACCATCTACTGACCACCATCAACTGGGGATGGAATACTCAGCCTATGGAGAATAGGTGATAACGCCAGAAAAGCTCACGGGATCACGTTCCCTCAAAAGAAGAGGATATGACATTCCACGAGCCTTGTGACTACAACTTAGTGAATATGCACAGACAGACAGGATGGAACGCCCCAGGAGTCTCGATTCTTGCCTGTACCTCAAACTGGTTGAGGAGCGACGGCACAAAGACAGAATGAAGTGGCTTGTGCTTCCGAGAGCCGCAGCTCAAGGATCTCGCATTGCGTTACCGGAAGTCCATCTCCTTCTGGACTATATTTTCCCAGCAAGGGCTCCCCCTGGGGAGACAAAGACGGCAGTCGGCAGCTCCAGGTTTATATTTTTACTGATCTAGCAATCTCAGCAGGAAGTGAGAGCCTCTTTCTGGCAAAAGTTTTGAATTTCATTGGAAAGGCCCTGGGTCACACACCTGCCAGCGCTGGTTTCGGGGGCGCAGCCTCATGGGCCCTGAGTTTGGTTTGATGCTCTGCTACCCAAGATCTTGAAATTCTTAATAATTTTTGAACAAGAGGCCTTGCGTTTTGCACTGGGCCCGCAAATGACAGAGCTGGTCCTGAGCTCAATGCAGCTCAAATGCCACACTGTGAAGATAGGAGGGTTAGGTCCCAGTGGAAAATGGGAAACTTACCAGGAGGAAGGGAGGCTGCATGGAGACACAGCAGGCAGCCACCACAGATGCTGACAATAGTTGGGTTAGGGTAGTGGTGATTATTACTACTATTATCGATATTATTATTTTGCAATGTAGCTCTATTTCTCATTTAAACACAAAATAGTTTCACTTTAAATACAAAAAATGCAGTTCTCTTTGAACTGAAGTGAGAGCTGTCAGAACTGTGGACTCGGGGAGGGGTTCCCACCCCTGCCCCTCTCCCACCAAGGGCTGCTCCAAAGACCCGGCAGCCTCCACAATCGCAGGGGCCTAAGGAGCCACCTCATGCCTGAAGCCAGCACGGGTCAAGACTTGAAGGATCTGGGTCACTGAGGTGTATTCCCCGGCTCTAAGCGTCTCCTGAAAGGCTTACAGACTGCTATCTGGTGATTTAAAAAGTATGTAAAGGCCCCCAAAGAACAGGGGTCTCCCTTGTCCATGGAGTGTGTGTGTGTGTGTGTGTGAGAGAGAGAGAGAGAGAGAGAGACGGGGAGGCACTGGTTTCAGACAGCTTCTCTCCTTTGACTCTCTGAGTTGGGCCTTATTTTTATTCCCACCTCACTGGGAAGAAAACCAAGGTTCACCACGGCTGGGTTTCCTGCCCAAGTTCGCATCTCTAGAAAGTAGAAAATGGATTAAAACTTGTATGTGTAAGCTCTGAAGTCCAAGCTCTCCCCTCTCCATCTTTCCACCCTGACACTGGAGCAAGATCTCGAACCCTCCAGCCTCTGCTTCCTTATATGAAAGTGAAAACACGCCCAGTCCTTCACAGTAACCCCAGGGCATCTCTGACTTTCCTTTTCCTCTACCAGGTCCAAATGCACTTCCTGGTGGGAGGGGCAGGAGGATCCAGGACAAAGGCTCGGAAATCTCCAGAGCCCTCCCAGACCACCGCAGATGCATCCTCGGTCTTGACTTGGTGGGTCTGCCTCCTCTCAGCTCTAGTCACCAGGTCTCCCACCCTCCTTCCCAGTGGCCAAGCGCTGGGCAGTCCCTGTCCTCTGTGAAAGTCCTGTCACTCTCTCCATGTACCAAACACTACTGGTCCAGTCCGCTTGTGGGGGATGCCTCCAACTCTGCTGTCGTAAGCAACACTGCACCCATTTCCCATGGGCCTCTGAGGTATAGACCCAAGAGTGGAGCTTCCGAGACCAAAGGTCCAGGGCTGGGACTAGGGGGAGGCACCGAGGAGCCTAGAGTATAAACGGTAAGGTGGCCATCATTCCCAGGGCCCTGTCCCTGACAGCAAAGTCTCCCTACACTTGTGCCCTAGGGCCTCACGTGCCTACTCTTACCCTAGCCCTGCAAAGGGACACCCATACTTAATGTCACTGCCCCTGTCACACACTCTCCCATGCACCCATGCCAGCCCTGAACATCACCTGACCTGCTGAGCTGTGTCAGTCGGCATCTCAGTCCTTCACTCCACCCTTCTCTGATCACGGGTGAGGGTGGGCCTCTTTCGTACACCTTGACCATGCTGATCTTTCCTTCTGGGAATGGCCTAGCCATTATTTTTTGCTCACTATGTTTTTTTATTGGGTTTCATTTCATTTTTGGACTGATTTTCAGGAGTTTCTGACTATTCTAGTTACAGCGTTCTGTTGGTTTAATACACGGAAAATATCTTCTCCCGGCTTATCACCCGTAAGTTAATTTGTCTATAGTAACGCAACATTTTCCATTTTGGTGTGGTCACATCCACCATTTTCCTCCTGATGGATTAAGCTTTGGAGGCCATGATAAATCCTTTCCTATCACAGACATTATCCTACATTCAAATTCATTCGCTTTATATTTTTACCTTCAATAATTAGATATTTAATCTATGTGGAGTTTATGTATATGGGGTAGAGATAGAATTTTATTTTTTTCTCCATTATAGAAAGCCAATATTCCCAGGGCCATTGACTAAATAATCTAGTTTTCCTCCAATCATTTCTGATTTTATCTCTATCACAAACCAAGTTACCATATACAAATTTGCTTATTCTGGGTTCTCTAAACTCTCCACTTATCTATTTGTTTCTGCACCACTATCCCATCATTTTAATTACTCTGGCTTTAGGCCTGTGGTCTGTAGAGCAAGGCCTTCTCTAGGTTCTTATTTTTCAAAATTGTCTCAGCAAATCTTGGGTCTTCCATACACCTTAGAGAATGGGGTTCCCAAGTTCCAATATAATCAGGCTGGAACTTTGACTGGAATTGCATTGAATATATAGATCATTTGGTGGAGAATTTACATTTTTTCAAGGTTAAGACGTTATCCCATTATTTATTTGTGTATTCCAGGCTTTTAAAAAATATGAGTTTTAAATTTCTCACCTTAAAGATCTCGTGCATTTTTTGTCAGGTTAATTCCTAAATACATCAGCGTTGTGTGGGATATCTAATTTTTATGACATTTTCAAGAAATGTATTATCATTGCAGAGGAACTCATTAACTTGATATTCTAATCTTATATAAGCTACCCTTGTTCAACTCTCTTATTAGGTTAATTTATTTGTCTGTTGATTCTCTTGTTTTCTATGTTGATGACCATTTGACAAGAATGTTGTTGCCCTTTTGCTCCCAATCTTTACATCTCACTCAATTCTCACCTTGTTGCTCTGGCCAAGACTTCCAAGGACCCTGGGGAACAGCGGCACGGCTGGAGGGCATCCTAGCCTGCTTTCTGACTTTTAGAAGGATGAAGAGATGTGGGTTTTAGCCTAGTCCTTAAAGCAGGTGAATACAGTCATCAGAAATTTGCTTTTGGGAAAGATTCCCACAGTTGCACATGAAAGCTGGATGGAAGAGAGTGAGAAAGGAGGCAGAACGACGGGTCCTCTAGGAACAGCTGCAGCAGTCCAGGTGAAAAATGATGCGGTCCAAACCGGGGCTGAGGAGATGAGTGTAGCAAATAGATCTGTGGGAAGAGATGATGGGATTCTGGGACAGATTAGATTTGGGATTGAGGAGAGCAAAGAGTCAAGACTGAAGCTCTGTTTGGGGGCTGGCTGCCTGGCTCGGGGGGACAGTGATGCCATTCACTCAGGGGAAGATGGGGGAAGAGACTCATTTGGGGAAGGAAGGTGGGTTCCACTTCAGATATGTTTGCTCAGAGAGGCCTGTGGAACATCCTGCAAGGGGTCTAGCGGACGTCCGGATGAAAGGATACGGAGCTCAGGGAGCTCAGGGCAATGGTCGGGGCCTTGGGACAAAGGTTTTACGTGAACTGAGTCCCAGTGGTATTAGTGGAGGTTCACAAAGTCCTTGGAAAAGTGCCTGGCACAAATGGGTTAGCTACCGGAGAACTATCAGGATAACCCGCACAGAGGTGGGCGTCAAAACCACGGAGCGGACGAGATCTCCCAGGAGCAGCCCAGGAGACAAGGGGTATGGGGCCTGGGCGACACCAACACTGGAGGGACAGAGGACTCCCAGCAGACAGTAGGAAGAGGGGCCGAGGGACTCAAGAGGACGAGAACGGAGTGGCTCCGCTAAGACTGTGCAGCAACGTGATGAGGAAAGTACCCTTGCGCGAATGTCCGAGATTTATCGGGTTCTCCCTCCCGTAAGTAGGGGCTACCGCCCAGCTATCGACTCACCTACCTCCAGCGGCTCCGGGACTCTGCGGTCCAGCGGCAGAGCAGACGCTGGCCACGCCCCTGGGCCCGCCCCGCCCCGAGGCCGACCCTGCGGAGAGCCTGCGCAGACGAGGCCCCGCCCCCCCGCTCCGGCCCGCCCCTTCCGCAGGGCGCACTCCGCAGAGCTCCGCGCACGGCCCGCCCCCGGCCCCGCCCCTCCCCGCCCCTTCGGCGGCGCGCCCTCGCGGAGTCTCCGCGCTGGACCCCACTCTGGGCCCACCGCCTCGCGGCGCTGACCCGGTGCAGCGCCCTTGCCCAGCTGGCCTGGGGAGTGAGCGGCCCGTGCAGTCTCCAGCGCGGCCGTCGGGGCGGCGAGAGGTCGCGCTCCGGGCCCGGGATCGGAGCAGGCGCAGCCGCCAGGTTTCCGCCGCGCTCCTGCAGCCGCGCGGGGCGGGGCGGGGCGGGGGGCGGGGCCCGGGGACAGCGGGCGGGGCGGTGTCACGTGGGTAAACACGCGCACGTGGAGCGGAGCCTGCGCGCGGAGGGCGGGGCCGGCTCGGCGCTCGCGGAGGGAGACCTGCGGGCTGCTGCGCGCGGCCGGCTCCCGCCCCCGAGGCCTGAGCAGAGCCGGCTGGGAGGCGGCGGCCAGGTCGTGGTGGACTGCGCCCCGCCGAGCGTCACTTTCCCCGTTCTGCTAAAATCAGCCCGGCAAGGGCAGACACTGAGGTCGGCTCAGCCGTGGCAGGCCCTACCCTGAGAAAAGTAATAAACCTGTGATACCCCAGTGAAGTGGGCACTGGTCTGTTTCACTGATGGGGAAAGCAGAGGCCAGAGCAGCCAAGAAAAGTGCCTAAAGCCGCGTGGGCAGAAAGTGGTGCACCCAAGGTCCCAACTGACAGGCCCCTTCGCGCATGGGCCCGGGTCCTGCCCCTGGCGCCCTGCTCCCGCCCCTCGGGGCTGGGCCTGGCCTGGGACACTCGGGAAGTCCTAAGCTTCCCAATTTGTAGAATGGGGTAGCAGCGGGGCCCGCTTCCGGAGGAGGCTCACAGGCGGCGCTCGCCCAATCGCGATAGCTTCCGCCACGGGCGTGGCGGGGATGGAGCTGGCGGGGACTTCTGGCCCCGCGCCGCTGCTCACCGGACGACCCCTCCTCCGGAACTCAGCGGTCTCTTCCCGGAGTCGGGGGTCGCAGCGCCCTCTGTAGCGAGCGGCACCCAGGCCGCTCGCGGGCTTCTTCTCGGAGCCGACTTCTACCCAGGCCGCCCTCTGTCCTCTCTCCTCCTCTTCCTCCTCCGTTTCCTCCACCTCTTCCTCCTCCTCGGTCCGCGCCTCGTGACTAGGAGGCGCTACACGCGGAGTTGGCGGCCGCCTGGGGCTGGCACTGTCAGCCGGACTGGCGGTGGCCTGGGAGGGTAGAGCAAGCGTGCTCAGGATTCCTAGGAAGAGCGTGTCCCGCGCACAGGACCCGAGCTGCCCGGCCCGAGGAGATAATGAACGCTCTTTCCAGGCCCATGCGGCCTGGGGCGCCCTGGGGCCGGCAGTCGCCCAGAGCGGATACCTGGGCCCATACCCTCGGTTGGGTTTGGGGGTTCATATGAGCTGCCCGGACTTCTCATGCAGTGTAGCAACAGACCCTGAAGCCAGCCCCTAGACACACACACATCTCTAAAATGGGGTTGTGGGAGAATTAGGTGACTGAAGTTTTCGCAGCGGAGCCGTGCACACTGTTGGGGAGCGCTCATACTGGGGCTGGGAGCTGTGCTCTCCTGCTGTTTGAACCCAGTACCAACCCCTGACGCCAGTTCTTCCCTCTGGATCTACTTTATGGAGGTTTCTCTGTGGGCACCTTCAAACAGCGACTCGCTCTGACGAGTTCACTGAGACACATCGGGACAGTGACGCAGGCCTGTGTGGTGGCCCCGAAGCTGAGCCCTCCTAATTGCCTCCTTCCGGCTCATTTATCTGCTGGTGAGCCTCAGCATGTCGCTGTCTGATAATGCACTTCCTTGTCCCCACTTCCATCCCGGGACCAACGCCACACCTGCTGGGCTGCCCCTGTCCCGAGCCCCCCTAACTGCAGTGTGATGTTGGACTTGGCACACTGTTCTGCTAAGGAGGGTAAGTCTTCTCAGAGTGGCCTTCGGGGTGGCACACGGAGGCTTAGTGCATGAGAGGCCCAGGCCTGGGGCTGGGGCTGGTAAGGACCGTCCTGATCTCTGTCTTTGTCTTCCAGGCCAGGCTGCGGGATCGAAGGTGCTGGGCTAAGGAAGAGGCAGAGAGAAGCGAAACACAGGGAGACCTGGGAGACACCAGAGAGGGAAACTGGGGGATTCGGGGCTGAGGCAGACCTCAGGGTGAGGGGTCCGGAAACTTCCCTGCATCTGGGCCTGGAACAGAGGCCAGCACTGTGGAGTCAGGGATGCTGAGGGATGAGTGACAGTGACCACACACCCGCAGCAAGAACCCTGTTGCTGGGAGCAGATTTATGCGGCTGCTTCAGAGCACTCGCACAGCTTTGCTGTCAGTCATTGTTTCGAAGGATTGTTGGTGGTGGTGTTTGTTTCTGTATTTGCTGCTTTCTCCACACCAGCATCCCTTCGCCTTCTCTGTGGAGCCAGGTAGTTCAGATGGGGCCTGGCCGCAGTGACTAGAGAAGGATGGACATGTGACCCACACTGGACCAATGAGAATCATCCCCAGGACTTTGACTAGAGATTCTGGGAAGGAAATGCTGGCTGGTAGGAATATTAGCCTGGAGATACTGGCAGATGCCTCATGGAGGACAAGGGCAGCACAGAACAAAGCAGAACTGAGCAAGGGAGAGAGACACATTCCTGAGGACGGCACACAAACACCCAGATCCAGCCATACCTGAGGCTAGATATGCCCCTGGGCTATTCAGATGTATGAATCCATGAATTCCTCTTTTCTCCTGGCAGTTTGAGTTGTATTTCACTTGCAACTGGACATTTTTATCTCATCTGACTCTCTGGTGGAGCAAAGATCATAGTCATTTCTGGATGAAAAGAATGAGACCTGGGCCCTCGAGGCCACATGGCTCATCAGAGGTGGGTCTGGCCTAACAGTGTCTCTCATAGTGTCTCTGGCAGGGGACTCCTGCCTGCTCTAGCCTTTCTGACCAGTAAGTCTGTGGCCACCCAGCCCACAGATGGCCTTGATTGCCTCTTCTCTGGGCCTGTGCTCTCCAGGTCTGTCATGTCTATAACTGCATGCACGGGGCCTGGCCCAGAGACTCTCAGCAAACATTGATGGAAAGAATTAATGGGTCATTGACGCTCCTGTGGCTGGTTGGGGTTTGAGGGGTTCCAAAAAATCAGGAGCCCCCAGAGCTTCCTCTCTCCCATCTGCCACCTTGCCCTTGACATGCATGGCAGCCTCTTGGCCCCACTTCCACTGATTATCTTGCCTGAGGCCTTGCTCCAACCTCTCAACCCTCTCCCTGGACCACCTCATGGAAGACAGTGGCCAGTCTTGGGGAGTTGAGTGAGGGATGACTTTTCACTGTAACTCCCCCTGTGGACTGTGCCCCCGCCATCCACTCCAAAGGCCTGGGCACCCCAGAAACACTGCCGAGAATACACCCTGAGGGGCTCTGTCTGCTCCCCAGCAGCGCGCCAGAAGGGGAGAGTGAGAATGGGCAGGAGGAGTGGGCTGTGTGCCTCCCACAAAGTGCAGCGGCACATCTGCCCAGAGAAAAAGGGAGGCCGGGAACCACGAGCTTTGTTATTTTTACGTTTTGGTGCGTGGGGCCATCTGTGCAGGTTTGCGCTCGTCTGGAGCCAGGATTTGTAGATGAAATTCAAATGTAGGATCACTGTGCAGGCTGTCGCACTGGCTTTCTCCAGGAGCTGGGGCGGCAGGGCTGATGTTTTTATAGCAGCAGAGTGTGCCAGGGCCCAGCAGCTGTTCAGGCTGAGTGAGCACGTGGGGCCTTCCACCAGGGCATTGCCAACCCATCAGCTCCAGTCCTCTCAGCACCGGTCCACCAGGGTGCCAGAGGGGCCTGGACCACCAGCTGTGCAAATCGGCCCCCACTGCCTGGGAAGAGGAGGTCTGGAGGGTAGACAGCCAGGTGGGAAGAGGAGGTTGGCAGTGCCAGAGCACGGCAGTGGGAGCAGCTCTGACCCGCTCCGTGGTTGCCATCGGTCCCTCCCAAACAACCTCAGTAACGTGCAGTTGCAGATCCACCCGTGGGAGATGCCCATGGCCCCTCTGTCAGCTGGAGGTCCCCCTCAAGCCCTCTGCATGGAAGTTCCACAACTGCCCTGTCTGAGCCACAGGTGGAGATGGCCGCTTTGGGACCCCCTCTAGGATCTTCCCATAAACCAGGGCTACTTTGCAGCGGGCGGGGGGGGGCACATGTCAGTGTGAGGTGGGAGCAGGATTGTCCGAACCGCATTCTGAAAGCCCTTTCTCGGCTGTTCCAGGTGAGAGTTCTGCGTGGGACTCTCATTTTAACTAATGGCTGCCCGTGGCTCATGCGCCAACCCACACATCCCCTGCTAATGGTTTGCTCAAACAGCAGCATGGTCGAGCAGCAGCGTGGTTGGTGTTGGGTGTGCACGTGCGTCTCCCTCATTTGTAACAGGAAACATCATTTATCATCTGGATGTTCTCCCGGGGCCCCTCTCCCGGACCAGATGTGAAGCGGCCCATTACGAGGCGGCACCGGGGAGGAGGAGGAGGGAAGAACACTGACATTTAGCACATGTCAGTTAGGAACCTCTTTGATGCCATTCCGACAACTCCTTCTGGGTTCCGGGGTGACAGGACGACGACAGATGCGGGCAGATGTTTTGTGACTCTCAGTCATCGCTGTGTGCCAACACACACCCTCTTCTAACTTATGCCGAATAATGAAAATGAAATCCAATAATAATAGACAGGGATTGTGGGAAGAAAGCAACCCATAACCTATTATTTTTTTTCTTTCTTCGGAAAGAATCTTTAGGTGAGGATTATGATTTGGGGTGCATCAAGAGGGGTCCTTCGTTCTGAAGAACTTCTGCAAACACACCCTCTGCCTGTCACTCCACCCAGAGGACTCTTTACCCATGTCTGAGCACCTTACCAGGGATTAGGGCAAAGCACAATGGAGAAGGGTGGGGCCAGGGCCTGGGGACACAGCAAATGGCCCCTGCCAGGCTGGACTGTGTTGGCATCGCCAGGGTACAAAAATGGCAGAGGGCGGGTCCAGATGGCTTCCAGGGCCTTGCTGGGCTCCAGGCTCACTCTGGGGCTGACGAGCTCAGGCAGACAGACCTTTGTTTTTAAGCAGAAACAAAAGGATGAAATCATTAGCATCAGTTGGGCACATTCAATGTAGATTACTGACATGCCATTGTTACGAGGATAAAAGAAATATAATTAGTAGAACCCGCCCTGCCTGCCCTTTGTGCTTCCTGTGAAGTCTGTGTGGGCATCTGCATCTGTCTCACCCACAGATGGGCATCTCCCGGCCACCCTGGACAGGACTAAAATGAATAGCGTGGAACATCACTCCTGAGATCTAGAAGCTCATTTGTCTGTGGCAGGTTGTCTTCAGATGCCTCAATTTTCTCCATCACAGGGCAGAATAAGAGAGAAGGTTACCCAGCAGCGCAGGGCAGGCAGGCTTCCATTCAAGGAAGAACGGAGCCCGCCCCAAGACTGAGGCTTCCCAGGGTGGCCAAGGTCCGTCCCACCCAGGACCACGTCCAGGGCCACCCAGCAGGCAGCAGCTCTGGAATCACACCTGTCCCAACTCTGGTCTTGACGTGCCCTGGTTGGGCTGAAGGTCAACGGACACCCTGAGGGTCACCAGGAGGCCTGGAGGACCAGGTGGCGGTGGGGCAGCTCTCAGCCCCTGGCAGGCGTCCAGCCCACCTGCTCGCCCGCCTGACTTCTGCCCTGCCCCCGCCGCCCTTGCCCCGATCCCTGCCGACATCTAGAGAAACGAGACCTCCTTTGCATGGCAGGAAGCAGGTGTGCTCCCTACAGTGTGACTGCAAACCCAAAAACACCAGAGCTCGGTCTGTCATCACCACCTGGAGGACTGAGTTGAAGAGAGACAGAGAGCAACTCTCCACCCCCTGGAGGCTGGGCTTCAGCCTGGTACCCGCCGAGGGAGCATGCTGAGGCCTCCCCACCCCAGGCAGATGAGGAAAGTGAGGCTCAGAGTAGGTAAGGGATGAGCTGAAAGCCCCACAGAGCTTGGGGCGCTGGCCGAGACTCCCCACTAGTCTGGGAATCTGAGACTCCGACGCCCGTGGGAGGCAGGCAGTCACATGTCTGTGGCACTGAGACTGTCCTTCGTGTTCACCGTGTGCAAACTTTCTGCACTCCGGGAAGAAGTGTGCTCACTCTGCCACTTTTCCTGATGCCTTTCACTTTCTTGATCTATACTGGTTTCCTACTTTTGGTAGAGTCGGGTACAAGAGCTAGTTGTGTTCCCGAGGAGACGGGCAGCGCCGGGATGAAGATCGGCAGCGCCGGCCAGCTGGTGGTGCCGGTACCGGGTGGGAGTCGGGGGACGCTGGGTCTCTGCAGACGGGGCCCTGCCACCGGCCACCCGGAGCTGGGAGCCACATCTGTGTGCCAGCTCACCCCAACACAACAAAACCCCATGGTAGCAGGAGACCTGCAGCCCCAGGGTGCAGCCTCTCCTTCGCCCGGCACTGACATGCCCGTCTCGGGGAGGGGCGAGGACCCAGAACATCAGGGCAGCGCTGCGGCTGGGCCATCCTCTCACACAGACTGCATGCTCATGACTTGTCTGTAACCAGAGACAGCTTGGTCAGCTGCTTAGCAAGAGGGACACAGAACTTTCTGGATGACTCGGGCTGTGACTGCTGACATATACTAACTTTGGATTTTGTTTTCTTTTATGGAAGAGCTGGCGCCGCTAGGCTGGTTCCTCACAGTCCTGGGGGAATACTCTCTGGTGCGGCCTTGGAGCCCGGGCTGTTGGGAGACACCTCACCCTTGCAGCCCTTCCCCGAATTGGAATTCAGTGGTGTGTGGCTCCTTTGCTCAGAAAAGCACTAAAAGAGAGACAGGGCCTGACTCATTCTTGTTAATGTCTCGCTTTTAGATCTTAATTTTGCACTTTTGCAAGTAGATGATCCCCTATATTCTTCTGGGCATGGAAAAATAAGAGACTTGACAGTGACCACACATGTAAGAATAAGCCCGTCTACCCCGGAGCAGAGCCCGTTCACGGAGCGGGTATTCAGTGCGCCCTACTGTGAGCCAGGCCCTGAGATGATGTGCTGAGCAATGAAGTGTTGATTGGCAGGCACTCACTGAAAAGTAGAAGCAGCGAGGGAATGAGTTTGTGTGTGCGTGTGTGTTTTAAGCTACTTAGAGATGCTACAATGGGATGAAATAGCCCTGTAGAAAAACAGCAAATATTTTGATTTATTCATGTGTTGGTGGATGCGTAGAAAAAATTCTAGAGCCACGTACACTGTTTTAACACCAAGACCGTTAAGAACGGCATCTCTGGGGGATTTTCGCTTTTTATGTCATACGTGTTCATAGTATTCTAACTTATTTTAATAAACATGCTACACTTCTGTCATCAGAGAAAACCCAATAAAGTTAAATAATAGCAGTTTTAATGGGAGGAAAAGACAGTGCGACCAAGTGCTGGAGCACCTCGGGAGGGCGGACCCTCACACTCCCCAGCTGGGGGCATCAGTTAGCTTAGCTGACCGCGTCCAGCAAAGTTGCAAAAGCACGTGCTCTTGGACATAGCAGTTCCGTGACTGGGAATGAGCCCTGGGGGAATTCACACACGTGGCACACGTGTGCTTAAGAAGTTGATTGCAGCATTGTTTGTGATGGTGATAAAATTGCAAACCTACTTTGGACCCCCATGGGGGGGAATATATATACTGTGGCATATTCACACAAGAGAAAAATGTACCACAGTTAAAAATGGATAAACCCAACCCTACGGGTATCAACGTGGGCAAATCTTGAAAATAACGTCAAAAGAAAATAGGAAGTGGTATTATGATATGTAAGGTTTGATTCCATTTATGTGAATTTTTAAAACATCCAAAGCACTGTTTTCTGTAAATCTATTGCTTATCTATCCAAATGTAAATGATAAAAGTCTAGGAATGTGTTTGGGAATCATCCACACTGACCTCAAGGTGGTGGTTTCCTCTAAGGAGGAAGAAAGACCGTGGGACTAGGGAGGGAGACGAGGGGGCCTTCAACTGTGTCTATAATATTGTAATCCTTAAAAAAAAAAATTATGTGAAGCCAATTTGCAAATCTGGGTGACAGGTCCACAGATAGTCATTGTATTATTTTCTGCACTTAAAATTTTTTGCCAGTCTGGTGGGTGTGACCTGATCTCACTGTATTTCCCTGATGACCCGTGAATTGAGTGGTTTCCATATGTTCATTGTGTATTGCTGGTTCCCATTTTTCCTAAGAGTGTTAACAAGGGAAGGAGAAATGAGGAATTTCCCTACAAGATGAAGTGCGTGTTGCCGTGAAGAGAAGCCCGGGTGGAGGAGGCCTCAGGCGGGTGGTTCTGCAGGTGTGAAGCCAGGGCAAGCCTGGCTGTGCTGGGGATGTGTGGTGGGACCTCACGCTGAGCAGAGAAGGGTCCTGGGAGGAATGATACCTGGTCTGTGGCGGGGGAGGAGGGGGCGTCGAGGGGAAAAGTCAAGAGAGGTGAGAGTTTCTGGAGGGAAGCGAGGTGAACAGCGCTGTGTGTGGCACGGAGATGCCCCGGTGGGATGGAGGCTAAAGGGAGCAGTCAGGTTGCCATGTGGCCATCTTGAGCGGCTTTGGCAAGGGCAGTGTGTGGTTCGTGGGGACAGAAGCCCCTGAAAGAGGAGGCACAGGAGGTGTATATGACACTTCCAAGGAGGCTGCCCAGGAAGGGGAGGAGAGAGATGGGGCTGAATCCTGAGGACGGCGAGGGGCAGGCCGAGGGGGAGGAGACTCTAAGGGCAGCCCCAAGCAGGTGCCACGTGTCCCCGGGGCCTCTACTGCTCTGGACTGTGTGGACACGCAGGAAGCCCTGCCCTCAGCCTCCCCGCCAGGGCCTCGGCCTGCTGGGGCGAGGACATGCCCTCCATTCTAAATGCTCACAGGACAGCCTTAGTGTCACCAGCAGCAGCGGCAATAATAGCGATGGCCCCCATCATTTATTGTTTCTTTTTAATGTGCAGGCACTATGCTAATTTTTAAATATGTTACCCATTTTGTCCCCCTGAATTTTATGGGGTAAAAACTGCTGTTATCATCCCCATTCCACAGCGGAGAATCGCTAGGCTTGCAGAGGCGGAGCAGGACACTGGGAAGTGGCAGAGCCGGTCCCAGCTCCAGGTAACTGCCTCTGGAGCCCACGAAGAAATGACCTCAGTGCAGGCCAAAGACAGGACGGTCTCCTGCAGGAGGAGAGCTGCGGGCGGGCCTGGCTGCAGCAGGGTGGCCAGACGGAGGTGCAGGGGCAGAAATCGCTGTGGCCTGAGGAGCGATGGGGGCAGGCGCTCAGGCGGGGCCGCTCAGAAGTGACCGTCGATGCCCAGGCGCCTTCCTTCCTGCCCCCAGGTACTGCACAGTCATTCTCCTGCTGCTCCAGGAGTCACAGCTCTGGGCTTGTTTCCTTAACCTCTGCCTCCAAAGGCATAAACACTGGCTCCCTGCCACCTGCAACGTCGACATGCAGAAGCCCTTTGTGATGTGGTTCTTCACCTCTTCTGCCTCATCTCCCTCCTTCCTCCACCCCATCTGTGACCACCCTTGGCTGGCTGCTGGGGAGGACTTGACAGCCCCCCGAGCAGAAGTGCTGCTCCTCCTCTCACTGGCCTGTTCCCACTGCTGCCCTGCCGGCATCCAGCTGGCCACCTCCCCGCTGGGCTCGCCTGAGCCCTCCAGCTACACCCTGTGCTTTTCTCTCCGGGACTTGCAGTGCCCGGCACACGGTAGGGGCCCGAGAGTGAGGGCATCTCATGCATCGTGCCAGGGGAGCCAGCATCAGACTTGAACCTCGCTGCCCAGTCAGACGCTACACTATTTTTGGTGTTGGTATTGATCAGGATGATGGTTTAAAGGTGGGGCGGGGGGCATTTATTCAAGAAAGGATAGCGTTGCCCGCGTGTCTGAGGCTCCCAGGAAACAGTACCTGGTAAGCTTGTGAAACTGAGCACATAGGAGTCTTTCGGAGTTAAATTTGGAATTGGGACGAGGTAGGAAAAATCTATGCCCACTGAGTACAAAATGCAATTGTCTGTCAGTGCAGGAACTGAAGTATCAGCCGCAAATTATATTTAAGACCCCGTTGTCACAGGCGGATTAGCTCATGCTTGATGTTAAGTATAGGCTTCTAACGCTATTACTCCTGGTTAGCTCTGCCTGGCAGGTAACCTTGTGGAACAAATGACTGCATCGCTTGAATAACATATTTGATCAAACAGGACAATTCTTTCAAAAATTGAGTTCTCTGTGGCAATTTGAGACCTGTAATCAGCAAATTAGATGATTACAGCAGGGATAAAAATAGTCTTCCAACAATGTCCAAGGTATAAATGTGATTTGAATTTCAAAATGTTGAATGTGTGGTAGGAACACGCACGGCTGGGTAAATGTGACTAGACACGAGCGGATTTGATTTCTCTTCCATCCCGGCTCTGAGCTGGAGCCTGATTTGGCCCGAATAAGCTCCAATCCCGTTTGTGTCTGAGCTAGAGCCTAGACGTGTCTCGCGCTGCGCTCCGGGTCTGAGAGGGCTCCCCAGCATTACTTCTCTGCCTCAGGAGCTAAAGGCAGCGTGAACCCCAGCTTTGTTTATCATCCACTTGGCATGAAACGGCCTCCACAAACAATAAGGCGTCCAAGTTCCACACGAGGAAGACGGCGTCAGAAAACCCTCTGCACCACCACTGAAGACCAGTGTTCTTCCTCAGGCATGGGGACAGGGACACCAGAGCAACTCTGGTGAGGTCCCACAAGTGAAGGGTGAGCTGGGTGTGACAGGAGGATGTGGTGTGCTCGACCACAATCCCGTCAGCCTTCAGGGTTGCTCGATGAGGTACTGTTTCTGCACCTCCGACGCAAGAAGTTAGAGTAAGGGCGCACATCCCCTCCCTCCGCCGTCCTTCCGGCTGACGCATCTCTGCCTCAGAGCGTTTGTTCCTCCAGGTGGACCACAGCTGCCATCCTCACCCCTGGTGCCTGTTTGGTATTACCCGGCCTCAGCTGGTCTTAGCTGAATTGAGAACAAAAATGCCTTGGCAAATGGGTACACAGCGAGGGGCCACTGATGTACCCACTGCTGGTAGATGGGGAAGCTCCCTTAAGAAGGGAAGCTTGCTTGTCCTTGCTAGGACAAGCTCTTAGGGTTTCTGGCTGAGCCACAGAAAATACTGATCACCGTGGACTCCAGTGACCCACCGGGACTGCTCCTTCCCATGAGTGCAGATGATAGGAGCCGCCTGTGGCAAGCAGCCCGCGATTTTACAGAGAGGCGCTCACTTCAGCATGGTCATAACACTCTGCTCCAGCATGGCTTGCCAAACAACCCACAAATTAGCATCTACCCCCAACATGCTTTCAGACCAGTGTTACCCCACATTTATCAAGCTCTCAAACTTATAATACGACTTTGAAAATAGAAATGTTTCAGTGCCATATTTTTGCATAGAAAATGCCAAATGTAGACTAACCGCTTTTTAGGATTTTTCCAACAAGTCACTTGCAAATGATCGCCATTTAAAATTCACTGCATAGGGGCAGGGCTGGTAGTGCAGCAGTTAAGTGTGCACGTTCCACTTCGGCGGCCCGGGGTTCGCCGGTTCGGATCCCGGGTGCGGACATGGCACAGCTTGGCAAGCCATGCTGTGGTAGGTGTCCCACATATAAAGTGGAGGAAGATGGGCACGGATGTTAGCTCAGGGCCAGTCTTCCTCAGCAAAAAGGGGAGGATTGGCAGCAGTTAGCTCAGGGCTAATTTCCTCAAAAATAAATTAAAAAAATAAACAAATAAAATTCACCGCATTGTAGAGCAAGAGCATCTCTTCCTGAGACGCTAGGAGCACCATCTGATTAAACACCATCACATGTGGCTCTATAATGTATTGATTAGGGAAAGCGTATTAAAACTTGCCAGAACTGTAATGCCACAATGTGAAAAAGTAGGGTCTCTCTCCAACTTGATATACATATGGTACAGATGTCAAATGGCTGTTTTTCTTCCTGCTTCAGATTTTGCAAAACACGGTAAAATATCAAGCTGAAAATAAGTGGTATTTATTTGCTCATTGACCCTCCATCTTATGAACCCATACACAGGCCAGAGCATCGTGAGAAAGTGAAACGGAAGATTTAACAAGGCCGCCACCTCGAGGATGCTCAACACAATGCGAGATGAACTGTACACACGCAGCCTTCAAGTGGCTAGTGACCTCCTCCACTAGGAAGGCACCTGGGATTCCATCAAGGGTCAGGGAACAGACCGTGTACCGGCATCACGGCCTTGAGCTACGTATACTTCACATTTTCTTCTTCCAAGTATAGTTTTAGGCTGCCACGCTATGTTAACAAGTTCTCCAAACAAAAATCTTCAGGTTAAGATTTGGGTAAGGATTGGGGCCGGCTCCGTGGCCGAGTGGTTAAGTTCGTGCGCTCCGCTGCAGCGGCCCAGGGTTCGGATCCTGGGCGTGGACGTGGCACCGCTCGTCAGGCCACGTTGAGGCAGCGTCCCACATCCCACAACTAGAAGGACCTGCAACTAAGATATACAACTATGTACGGGGGGGTGTGTGGGGAGATAAAGCAGAAAAAAAAGATTGGCAACAGTTGTTAGCCCAGGTGCCAATCTTTAAAAAAAAAAAAAAATTGGGGTAAGGATGAAAAGAATATTAACATTAATTACAGAGTTTTTTATGACCTTTGACCTGTCCTCAGAAAGAAATTCTACCTAAAAATCCTCTTGGATGCAGACGTGAGTTCACCACCACTGCCATCGCCAGCCAGGGAGCCCGAACTGAGTGGCCACTGTGCAGGGCATTGTGGGAGAAATGCCAAACAAAGCCTCATTCCCAGCTCAGGGGCCCTCAGGAGGCATGCAAGGACGCACCTGAAGCTCATTTCCAAAGTTTTTTTTAAATGTACTTGCTTGAAAGGGTTGAGCTTCAAAAAGCATGGAGTTAAAAAAGAGAGCTTGAGATAGCCACTTTCAAAGCTGACTTCTACCTTAAATACCAGACACAGCTCATAAAACCAGCTGTCTCAAAGACAGTGTTATCTTTATTAAAAAACGGATAGACGTAGCAGCACTTACAAACAATAGTTCATAAAAGGCGTTGTACGTAGTCAACTGATAGTGTGAAAGGGCAGGCACCAGCACAGCTGATCGCGGGCTCCGCATCATGACGTCACAGCCACCTGCTCCACTTAAAACGACACAACCCAGAACACCCAACCACCAGCACCCACCAGCACCATGGCCTCCTCAACTTCAAGCCTTTGCTGTTTGTGTGAACGGTCAATCGAGTCAAGCATCAGCCTCCATAGCAGCATCTGGAGCACCCGCTGGGGATCTGGAGGTGGCTGGTGTCCTTGACCCACTCATTAAAAAATCTACGCACTCAATAAAAACACTTCCCCCGTCCGACGCCGTCCACGGAAACGCTTCTGCTGCCGAAGAGAAAAGCCCTTCCACGTAAGTATCTGTAAAAGCTGATGCTCGAAGACAGGCGAGAGCTTGGCGCAGGCGCTTCCGCACCACTGTCTTTGGTGGAGGATGCGGCTGTGGTCACACCGTCCCCTGCCCACTGCTCTGCTTCTTACTGCTCTGTGGGGGGGTGAGGACCCCCGTGGGGGGAGGAGAAATCCTATTTTGTTCAGACAATATGGCTTTCTTTGCTTGGGCTTTGTCCTGTTGACAAGAAGAAAAGCGAGGAATATTAAAATGGAAGAACATATCCTCTGGGCTGCACTTACTGAGTTCTTTGTTCCTATGGAGGTGAAGAAGGGGGAAAAATAGCCAAGAACAATCTAAAAGTCTCCGGTCTACACGATAATTAGACACAACATCTATTGACCATAATTTTTCTTTTTCAAGGAACGAGAGAACTGGAGTCTTTCTCGGCTATCTGGAGCCGGCCCGAAGGGCAGTGAAGAGGCCACGCAGGCAGTCTGCGGAATCCCACGGCAAACAAGAAACAGCACTGACCAGCAAATCCAAGCTGTTGAGGTGGGTCTGGATGTTGTGTGCGTCTTCGGCAGGCACGCCCCGGAAGTGCTTCAGTTTGGAACTTCCCGTCTCCCTTATCACCATGGCAAATGGGACCATCCACTTGACACATTTCTCTATGTCGCACCACTGGTACCCTGCAGTGAAGGCAATTGTAGGCTCACTCTGAGGCCAACAATCGGTTCCCACGTCTTGTGCACCTTGTGAAGGCCCCGGAGAGCTGACCTACCAGAAACCCTTTGCATCAATTCAGATGAAGAGAAATGATACAAGGCAGAAGCAGCGAGCACACCATAGGAAAACTCAAGGCAGCCGACATCCAGAACACAGAGATCTAAAAGCTGTGGAGAAGAACAGAACACTGGAATGGCGGCCACCACCTGCTCCTAGGGTGACTCAATCTAGCGGTGGGGCAGGCACCCCACGGAGAAGACGGAGCCACTCACCTCTGCGATCTGTATGAAGATCTGCTGGGGGTACTGTGGGAGCAGCACTTCGTACAAGTCGTTTAGATATGCAACCTGCAGGTACACATTCAGCCAGGACACAATGGTCAGGGGGCTCAGCCGCCACTTGAGCGCCTAAGGGAGAACAGAGAAAACAGACCAGTGGTTGAAGGCAGAAAAAGGCATATCTGCTCCCCTCTGTCCTCCACTGGATTTCAAAATGCAGCCGTGCTCCAGGCCACAGTGTGTGCAGCTGAAGACAGCGCGCCCGGCGCACCCGCACTCAGCAGGGGAAGACACTGTGCCACCTGAGGAGCAGCAGCCAGCCTGGAACATACCTTCATGATGATCAGCTCCATGGTGAGAATCTCGGCTCCTGAGCAGGCCCCGTCCGTAACATAAGCAAACTGGTGCAACTTTGGAGGATAGATTTCCTAAAAGGAAACAAAAGGAAGATGTTACTAGCAAAAACGAGTCTGCAATAGCTTTAACTGATAATGGACATCCAAAGTTACTCTTCATAGTATGTTGGCATGGAAGGAAAGGGAGAGGGTACACCGATGGGACATAGACAGGAGCCGCTCCAGTGGTTCAAAAGGTGTAATCGTGAAAAGAAATGAAACAGCCACCCCACAATAAATACATAAATACGTTGAATAAAAAAGTCATAAAATCTTTACTCATTGGGGATGTTTTTGACATTTTCATCTTTTCAATTCATTTACCAACAGGTTTGAAAGTTGGGTCCATCCACCCTTCTAATCACACCAAAATTTCAATCCTTTTAGGTCAAAGTTCAATTTCTTTGCTTAAAGTAACTACATTAATCTAAGCGTTTTATACACTCACTACCTCTCTTGCTTGGTTAACTTCTACCCTTTTTTGCATGTGTCTTAACTTTGGAGGCCTCAAGTTAGAAAAATTTAGAATATGTATTATAGACAAAGAGTTGACCTCTTCCCCTAATCTCACTGAAGCTCAAGAAACAACATGCATTGGGGCCGGCCCAGTGGCCGAGCAGTTAAGTTCACACGTTCCGCTTTGCCGGCTCGGGGTTCACCAATTCAGATCCTGGGTGCGGACCTACGCACCGCTTGTCGAGCCATGCTGTGGCAGGCGTCCCACATATAAAGTAGAGGAAGATGGGCATGGATGTTAGCTCAGGGCCAGTCTGCCTCAGCAAAAAAAAAAACAAAAAACCAGAGGAGGATTGGCAGCAGATGTTAGCACAGGGCAAATCTTCCTCAAAAAAGAAAAAGGAAACAGCAAGTGCTACATAACAAATACTTGAAAATTATTTACCTCAAGTTTGGCAGCAATAAATAAAGATGAAATCCCAATAAGCTGTAGAAGTGTTTTTACAACATTTTGTTGTGTTGCCATATATCGATCAAAGAAATCCTGTGCCAAGTAAAACGTCTCTCTGTGAAGCTTATAGACTTCACACACCTGAAAAACAGTGAGTAAGTTTCAGAGCAGTTACCTGAGGAAAAGAAAGACAAAAACTTGCTATGAGTTTTGGTGAAGGACGAGATAAATAAATCAAGGAGAACTTTGCTTCTCTGCAGGGATGGTCACCTTGCCTGGCCCCGATCACAGGCACAGGGCAGAACTGGGGCTCAGATGGACAGAGTCAGTGTTCTGTAGGCTGTATCTTAATAAGATCACTGTCCAGAAGCCAGGGGAGGAAGATATGTTCACAGCATGGTAAACGCAGCATTTTCACGCAAAACTATGAATTTTCTCAAAGAATGATACCCTCTTGTATAAGTTTCATTACGACTCGAGGAAAGAACTAACATATTTCTTCATAATGGGGCAATATCAGTACGAAATTTTGAGAGCTGAAACACACATTTATATAAAGATTACAACATATCCAAACACTGTTGGCCTGTTCATCACAAGAGGCAAAAGCTCTTTTAAGCTTTTTAAAAAGATTTCACAAAGACTCGGCCGTCTAGGTTCTGGCTCAGGCTCTCACTTGGACAAACCCGTTTATCAGATTATCTCCACGTATAAAATGAGGACCCTCCTGCCCTGCCCACCGCACAGGACCGCTGAGGATGGTGAAACAGCGCCCGTGGGAGCGGAAAGGACCAAGGAAACACTGCACCTCTGCACATCACCACCATCGAACGTCTGATTATGCATACGAGACAGCGGTTCCTAAACGGGACATCCACACAAGTGCAATTCATGGAATGAATGAGCAGAAAAGGTGGAGACACGACAAACAGTGTATTCGTAGAAAATTCCATCAATCACCAAAGAGTATTTCTGAAGTCTAGGTTGACTCGTATTTCCAGCCAGTTTTTATAAATAACACAACTACAATCTGATCAGAAGTGAAACTGGAGCCTCTGTTCTCAAAGGAACACACTCGGGCCTATTTCACCAGCTCACGGTCGGGCACGCAGATCCTTCTCGCCGACGGACTTCTCGGCTGGACCAGGCCCGAGGAACGAAAGCTCACTGCAGACAAGGCTGCCTGAGAGCTGGGGACTCCAGTCTTGTCCCGCTGAAGACATAACAGTTACCATTCTTTCCTCTCCTTCCAAAGCTATTACATGACTCCTGATTGACTATCAGAGATAAACGGTCCTTCCGAGTATGCGGCATCAACTGCACTGATCAAACAGAACCCGAGAGGCTGCAGGGCTGCTTCAAGGGGCTACACAGCGCTCCCCAGGGCACAGGGGCCAGCGCCGTGCGGGTCTGTGGCGGGCAACTGCAAGGCCTGTAGTTTTAAGCAGGCCTGCCAAAGAATTCAGTACATAAAATGCTGACGTTTTCAGGGGCCGATGAAGAAAAGCAAATTAAAAATGATAAAAACAGCTATCTTTTCTTGCCTACTATGTAAGGTGCACTGCATATACACTATTTCTAATCCACACAAACTCTGCAAGAAAAGTATTGCCAGAAAGTATTACAGATGAGAAAGCCAAGCCTCCACGCTAGGTGACCTGCCTGCCTAAGGCACACAGATGGAAGTGGCCGCAGGGTCTGAGCCTGGGACGGGCAGCAGCAGGGTGCACACACCCCCGTGAATGCAGACCTCCCACTGGGGGCACGCACAGCTGGTTTAAGGGGGTACTCAGACACCCCGCTTCCAGGTGTACTCCTTCCTAAAACGGAGCAGCCTCAGGGGTCTCCACGCCACAGAAGGAAGCCCCCCACTTCTCCACCGAGAGCTCACAGTGTCCGGAACCTGAGTCACCCCCAGCTCCTCCCAGAAAGAGGCGCACTGCCTTGCGGCATCGCTTTTTGTTGAACCGCTGTCATCCTGGCATGCCACACTTGTGGTTTTGATCAATGCTCGCAGAGCAGTGTGATGACGCGATCGATAAGACTTACACCATATATTTTGCTAAGATAAAATTCTGTGGGGAAAAAGAAATAGACTCCAAGGAGTTAAAGAGGAACAACGTATGATTTCTGACTGTTAAAATAAGCTCGTTCGGCTATTTCTAAAGCTTGTGACAGCGACTGTCAAACAGTTCTCGTTCCACTGGATACATTTAGAAGCAGCCTAATCAACGAAGACCAAATAGCAATTTTTACAGTTACTGCAAAATACAACCTCTGCAACTATCTAAACTGTGATGAAAACAATTAGATGCCAACTTAAAAGTGTCCAAGGGGTAAAGAGATTTCAAAAACTCTTTGAAGGAAGTATGCAAACGAAAAAGTTAGACCACAGTGTCACAGACCAGCTTCAGAGACACAGCGTGTCAGTGGAATCGCACGCGGAGATCACAACAGCACCGAAGACGCTAGAAACGGTCGATGCTTCCGGTTAACAGGAAGACGGCTCACCTCCATTAACCAGTCCAGAAGAACTGCTCGCATTTTAGGCTGCAGAAGAGGGTGCCGCTGCAGGAAGTGCTTATCCCTTAAGTACGTCTTTTCCTTGTTTAACATGATTTTCCAAACCTCCTCTCTGTTTGCCCAGCTACAAAAACACAAAACCGAGCGGAAAAGCAAAGACAGGTGTCAGTGTGTGTCCACACTGGGGGAGTGGGCACGGAGCAGGAGATGTAGAGGCGCATGGTGGTGTGTGTCCACACTGGGGGAGTGGGATCAGACCAGGAGACGCAGAGGGCCTGGTGTGTGTCCACACTGGGGGAGCGGGCATGGAGCAGGAGACGCAGAGGGCCTGGTGTGCGTCCACACTGGGGGAGCGGGCGCGGAGCAGCAGACGCGGGGCGCATGGCAGCACTCACTTCAGCACGGGCAGTGGCGAGGCTCGAGACGGTGCGATGCTCTGAGGCCCACAGGTGGGGTACACCAGCTCGTCCTCTTCTTTGTCCGGTGTGGGAATCAAGGAGCAGGGGTTTTCACAGACTGCGTTACTGTCCCATGACTGCAGAAGAAAAACATATTTTTAAACGTTTGATGTAAACCAGCTATTTTCAAATGCACTGATTTGTGGAACAGCCCGTAAAACAGAAGTCTTCAGCGTGGACGGTCACCTCTAGGCCTAACATAAGATGGAGATGTACGGATGAGACAAAGCCACGGTCCTGACTCCAACTGGCATCTCATTTCTGCCGCCAGCTTAGGAGTCTACGCAGTAAGTATCTAAGAAACTACAAAGCCAGGAGCTTCTCATCTGCCACATCGTCGCTCTCACACGAGGTACCGAGCAGCAAAACGGACGCAAGAGGCTCGACAAAGCGCAGCAGCTGTTACGTCACCAAAAGAACACAGCCCCACTGGCGGCTCAGTGAGACGGGGCACGGGGACTCCTGAGCTGCACTGTGGCACGACTTGGTCACAATTCAGAGGTTTGTTTTTTAACAAGTACAACTAATCTACTAAAATGCCTTAACAGTAGAAGATAAGATTTCCAATGAAAGTACTTACACAAGCACTCCACACTCACAAGTATAAAAAACTCAAAAATGTAAATTGATTGCCATCTATAATTAAAGTCTCTCCATTTTAAAACGAAAACCCATCAAATGTGACATCGTCCTTTGGTTGCAGGACTAGCCAAATATACTACATAATGGAGACCTTTTGTTTTCCTTAACGCAAGACGATAAAAGTATCTGCCCAGTTAAAACCAGATCAAGCCATGGTCACCGGTGACACTAAGAAGTCTGTGGACACAGAGCCTGGGCACTCCTGAAGACCTTTGCGTCCCGCCCCCGACGCCTTGCACAGAGTAAGACTCCAATAACTGATAAGTGAACAAACCACCATTAAAAACCAAAACAATATGGTTTTTTTTACTGATTCCAGATACTTAATTTTATTCAATTTTCAATATTTGGAAAATACTAAGGTTATTTTGCCATTTAGATTTTCTTTTTAAAGTTATCATCCTACACTAAAAAGAAGCCTATGCTTGATTTTTACAACATAAAATAGTGACTTTGCTGAAGGTTTGGCAGGTGACAATGCCCCCAGCGTGGGGGTCCTGTGAAAGTCCCCGCGTCTTGGCATTTGTTAAGAGCAGAGAGATCACTCATGCTGACTAGAGAAGCAAGGAGACCACCAAGATGCCTATGATTGGACATGGAGACTGGGACGGCGCACGACCTGGAAGATCTGGCACGGGGTGGCTGTCCCGGCACGCGGCCACTTTCAGAGGCAGCCAGAGCACTGTCAGCGTCCTGAGAAGAGCTCTCCTCCATCAACGTGCAAAGAACTGGCATGCAAATTAACCACGACAGCCGACAGCCGTTCCAGAAGGGCCACCTCCTCTTCTAGTCCTAGTAACACGCGCTGGTAGCATTTCCTTGACCCAAAAAGGGTCACATTACAAAAGTGGCTCTTCATTCAAGAACGAATTCTCGTTTTGAAAGCAGAAGTTGGTGCCACCCTCTACAGCCAGATGACCGAAATAGCTGAGCACACCTTTGCAGACAAACTGGGAGCCGTTCCCAGCACAGTTCCCAGACAAACCAGGTAGACCACGAGCAGACAGACGGTCCCTAAGGTTGACCTTTTTAGGAACCAGTGTATGAAGCAGAATAATGACGTCCATGGCCTTCAACTTGAGTGTAAACCATGTTTCAAAGGAGGCAAGATCAGTGTGCCTTTAGGAAGGAATGGGATAACAGCAAGAGACCAATTTTGACCACTTTTAACCACCCTGACTCCTTATGCCGCTTTTAATTAAGAATAGAAGTAGCTTAGGCAACACTAAGTTCCGAGAAGGAACTAACAGAAAGTCCAGGGTTCCACTTCAACGAAAAAGTTGGGTCTCATGCAAAAAGTTAAACAGCAAAATGCCTATGTTAAATGGGCTTTAGGTAAAAGGGTATTTTTTCATTAAGGAAGGCCTGACGCAAGAACCATGGAAGGTTCCGTGTGGTCTTGATGAAGCAGTGAACATGGAGTTTGGCATGACGGCTACAAGTAGCTCAAGGCTGGCGAACTCGGCTGAACCACAACAACTCCAGAGAAAAATTCTGTGTAATTAATAGGTAAAACTGCTCTGTTATTCCAAAATTCTAGTTTCATGAGTATACACAGAGAAATAACAAAAGACACTGCTCTATAAATGGATGGATAATTTTCAAGCTATTTACTCTACAAAATGTGTGGAAACCGCTGTCATGAATCTCTGGACGGCCATGAAAACGCCTTCTAGAGGGGAACGATATGGCTCCTCCTGTGTCACAGCTCTCCACTCTCTGCAGTCGGGGACGGGGCCCCGGCCCTGTGTCAGGTCATCCCTGAGAACAGAAACGACTCTAGAACTCCAAGAAATCAACATGGGTGGCTTTGCTTGATCCTCAGTTAGGAATTTCAAGTCAAAGCACATTGGGAAAGTACACAATCTTCAACTTCAGAGGAGAGATCCATTTTACAAAACCCACAAAAATCAACTTGCTGGGCTTGAAGTTTTTTGGTGTTTTTTTTTTTTAAGGGGAGAAAAAGAAAAAAAGAAGAAAAGGCCTTGGGATGCACTTATTTCCATACCTAGACTGAAAGATATCTTCTTCTAATGAAGGAGAGTCATCAACACCTTGTTCAACATTCAGTGGAACCTCCCCAGAAATGCCAATTACTAAGGTCTTACGTGCAGTGACAACTGTTAATGAAACTATGTGGCCCACTGCTCTCAAGCCATTCACTCTCCCAGACGCAGCTGCTAAGGCTGTTGCCCAGCATCCTGCAAAGCGATGTGCTGCCCACCGCTACCCTAGGAGGGACCACTGCCCTCGGCTCCAACACTCCTCCTGCTCAGCTTTCATCTGCGGTGGGGTCAGAGGGCCTGATCAGCCAGCTTGGAGATAAGCTGCTTCCCCTACTAGAGCCATAACTACAGTCTCCAGCCATTTCTGGAGGTAGAGAGATAATACAAGCTTTTTCTGCCAGGAACGTCTGATATTATAATGATATCGTGAGCATGCAAGAAATTTGGCGGGAACTCCATGAAGGAGGAGCAGCAGAAATGGTCTAGTCAACAAAAAAATGCATTGAGACTCACATAGCATCACACACAACGTTCCACTAATACTCTGGGTGAGGCCCGCTCAAGCCCCAGACAGCGCTGATCACTGTAGGTAATTTCTGGATGGGCTGGAATAATTTCCAGAAATGGGGAAAAAGTTTGAAACCTGACCTAAAGCAGGTGGGAAGGTGAAGAGAGGTCTTTAAGCCCCATGAGAAACCCAGGTGTGAATGGGGGAGAACACACAGACTCCGATCACCAGAGTCACCCACAGAGCTGTGTCAGGGCCCTCCCCGGTTCACCGAGGCAGAGCAGGAAGGACCCCGCCCGGCCTGCAGAGGACGCTGGGTTACCTTCCTCTCACTGAGGCTGTTTCCTCAAGGGCAAAAGGAGATGACTGAGTTATTTGATGTCCACTCTGGTTCTTCCAGACATCAGCACATATTTGTAATCTCAGGGGTGCCAGTCAAGAATACAAGACCTTTCTGGAATGCCAAAGCTGGCAGACAGCAGGGGTCAGCGCCCACCGACAGGCAGTGCTCAGCCATATGGACTGTGGCCACAGTTAGAGACAAGGCCTTCAGCAGGAGGCAAGCGGACCTCCAGGACCAGGCAAGGGGACCTACCTGACGGCCGCACTGGCTCCTCACGGTCTTGTCCATTTTGGCAATTTCTTCATCCGGATCCTGCAAAAACTATCAGACGACGACCCCACGCCCCAAGGAAACACCCCATACAGCCCAAAGACAGGCACAGAGAGAGAGAAGGAGAAGCGTCGTTAGGCTTTGGGCACCGTTTCTGCCAAACCGCCCTCCTCAGCCCCCATCAACAAACACGTGGGCAGAGCCAGCCAGGCACCCAGGTAAGACGGGGGCTCTCCCCACCCGCCCCCTTTGTACTCACCACGGCCACATTTGCCTTTCTTTTCCTGGAGCGAACAGAGACATCCGCGCTGCTGTCCTCCTTCATGCCGTCCCGCTCCTGGGCATCCCTGCAGAGCCAGGGTGCCACCGAGCTCAGGAGGGCCCCCGGCCTCGGCCCGCCCCTCCCCCCGCCGCACCCCAGCGGCCGGCCACTCACCTCTCCCTCCTCTCCCTCGGCATGGCGCGGGGCGCGGGGGCAGACCTCGGGCCTGGGGCACGGAGCGGGCAGCGGCGTGAGCGGCCGGCGGGGCCGGGACCGCGGCCGCCCAGGACACCCCTCCCCCTCCCGCGCGGGCGGCAGCGGCGGCGGCGGCGGCGGCGGGAGCCTCCCGGCCGCTCGGGAAAATGGCCGATGAGCCCGGGTGGCCTGTCACCCGCGGCGCCGCCGGCAGCCCGCGATGCCGGGTCCCAACCCGGGCCGGGGCCCGCACGCCCCCCGAGAGCCCCGCCGGCCCATCGCCTCCCTCGGGGCCGGCGGCCCCCGTCCGCCCCTCCACCCCTCCCCCGGCCCGTCCCCGCGCCGCCGGGCCGGGCACCCCGCGCTGACGCCCGGGACCCGACGACCGGCCTCGCCCCACCCCCACCCGGCGGCCCGGCGGCCCGGCGCCCGGGAGCCGTCGCCGCCGCACCCGCGCCCGGCGGCCCTCACCGAAGCCTCTGCGCGGCAGGTAGGCGGCACGCGCCGGCGGCCGGGCGGGAAGCGGTAGGCGCGCGCGGATCCGCGCCTGCCCCCTACACCGCGCGGGCGGCCGAGCCGGCTGCTCCTGCGCCCGGCCGAGAGCGGGACATTTAAAACTCCTGCGCGCGGAACCGGCCCGGCCCGCCCTCGCGCCCTCCCGCCACCCTCCGCTCCGCCCCGCCCCGCCCGCGGCCGCGAGCCCGCCCCGCACCACCCCGGCCCCGCCCCGCCGCGCAGGCCAGCCGGGGCGCTCGGCCGCAGGGGCGGGGCCGGGGGCGGGGGAATGGGCGGGGACGGGGGCGGGGAATGGGCGGGGTGGGCGGGGCCAGGAGGGGCAGGGGCGGGGTGGGCGGGGCCAGGAGGGGCCCGGGCGGGCGGGACGGGGCCTGCGCACCCGCGGGGCGGGGCTGGGCGGCCTGGCGCGCGCGGCCGGGGGCGGGGTCGGCGGCGCTGGAGCGGGGGAAAGCCGCGTGGCCTGCGCAGGGGGAATGTAAACACTGCGGACGGCGAGGGTCCGCGCCCCGTGGAGTCCGCCGGCGCCGGGCTGCGGGCCGGCCCGGGACCCGCCGGCTGGCGGCCTGCCGCGCGCGCTTCCCTCCATGCGCGTCCTCCCTCCCCCGGGACGCAGGGTTCCGGGCCCTGAGTCGGGGCGGGGATGCGCCCAAGGTCACGGCGCCTGGCTGCTGGGCCTGGAACCAGGGCCTCTGGCCGCGGGGCCTGGGGCCCCCTGTGCAACAGCTGTTATTCCAGGGCGCACGTGCGTGCGTGGACCCAGGCGGGCGCGTACTCATTCAGTTAATCATCGGGCGCCTTCCGCGTGTGCCCCTCCCCCGCAAGCTGCCCTGAACGCAGAAGCCCTTCCTGACACTGGGGTTTCCCCCCCCCCCCCCCCAGGCCTCTAGCTGACAGCGGGTTTCCGCCAGCCTCGGTCAAATCCACGCTCGCTGCGCTGGCCCACAGGGCTCCGCAGGAACTGGCCCTCACCCCCTCTCAGACCTCCCCTTCCACCCCCTCCCGCACAGCCCCTCCCCCACGCCCTGTCCTGTCTCACCGTAGGGCCTTGGAGTTTGCTGTCACCTGCTCTGACCCCCTTGGGCTGCGCGTCCCTCCCGTCGAGGTCTTCAGTGACCGCGTAACCTCCCCAGAGGTTCCTCTCCACCTTGTTGCGCTGCTGTGCCTCCTTCCCAGCACTTGTCACCATAGGTCTCTTGTTCCTCCTTCATTTCCTTGCCTGGTGTCCCTCTCTCTCCTTGTCAGTCTTATTCACTACTGTATCCCCTGGCTCTTGGCATAGTGCCTGGAGGAAGGGAGACGCTTAAATCGGATTTGTGAATGAATGCTTGAAAAACAGACACTGACGAAACCCTCGTGGAGCTGATGGGCTAGTGAGAGAAAGGGGTATGAAACAGCAGTCACTTGAGAGCACCTCTGTACTCCACTTCTAGAGGAAACACCTAGCAGAGGGCTCCTGAACACTGCTAAGACCCTTCCTGGGTTACGGTCTCAGTCTTGCCCTGCCCCCGGCCCCCCATGACTGTCTTCTTGAAGTCAGAGCCTGGGTCTTACTGAAGAGTGTAACCTTGTGTTGTCCCCACAAGGTCCCTGCTTGCAGACGGTTGACCTTCCAGGGACTGCGGTCAAGGCTGCTGAGACGACTTGCTCAGGTTGGCTTGGAGGGGCGTGGAGCCCAGACTCCAGAACTCCCAGCCCTGTGCCCGTTAGTAATAACAATAACAGGTGTCATAAACACCATTTCCAAAATGGCAGCTCTGGGCTAAATCCTTCAAAGTGTTACCTCACTTAGCCTTCACAGTAACCCTAGGATGTTGAGCACGATTGTGCTGTTTCACGGATGGCAGCAATCGCCTTCCGAGGATTAGTCTGAGGGTTAAGGGAGATAATACAGACGAATCACTTAGTACAGTGTCTGGCTCATAGAAAATGCTCCATAAATGAGTTAGAACAATGATAGACAAGACAGAGTTTTCCTTGGTGATTGTAGCAATTTATACTCCCACCAGCAAAGAGGGAGAGTTCTAGATGTTCCATACGCTAGCTGGCGTGTTCATCAATAGTATAACGGAGAGATAAATTTTGGTATGTTCATTCAGTGGGATACTACACAACAAGAAAAAGGACAAACCGCTGAAACCTGTGGCAGCAGGAATGAATCTCGCGTGATGGCGAGTGCAAGAAGCCAGACAGAAAAGACTATCACTGTGCGGTTCCACTTATTTGAAGTTTAAGAAAAGGCAAGACTAGGGTGACAGCGGCTGGAACAGTAGTTACCTCTGGGGTGGGGCAATGACTGGGAGGGACCGAGGGAACTTTCTGCGTCCTACACTTGTCCTGTATCTTGATCTCAGTGGTGGTGATGTGGCTGTGTACATCCACAAAAATTCATCGAGCTATACACTCACTATTTGTGCACTTTACTGGATGTTATACTTCAGTAAAAAATGAAAGAATTATTTTTTGAAAAAATAATTCGAAACAAAGTAAAGCAAGACGTAATCCCTGCCCATTGGGGAGCTCCCGGTCTGGAAGGGGAGCGGTCGTGTAGACGGCAGTGGCAGCACGGAGTGAGAATGGCTAGGATGGGAAAATTCTGGGGTCTATGACTTCACATGGAGCTCAGGAGAGGGGGCATCCAGCCTGCTCCTGGATGCCAAGAAGGCTGCATGGAGGAAGCAGCATCTAGGCAGGAAGGATGAATGAGTTTGGCAGAGGCAATAGAAAAGATATGTGCAAGGCAGTGGAAACAGCCTGTACAAAGGCTTGGAGTCTTCAGAAGTTACTGAGGGCCACTCATCTGGGGCAGCTCACCCTTGGCTGTTTGGCTGCATTTCGTTCTGTGACTGCATCAGGCTCAGAGAGTCCGAGCATTGGCTCAGCCTTAAGGGAGACTACGGATTGGACTAGAGGTGGTAAGCCGGCCGCTGTGTAGGGAGGGCAGCGCCTGCCCTCCATCACGAGACTTCACCTCTCGGTGCTTCGATGTCCTCATCTGTAAAGTGGGTGACTCTAATTATTCCAACCTCCAGAGTGCCATTAGGAGTAAATGTATTAATACCCATAATGCATTTGCAACAGTGTTTAGCACATAGTGCTCAATATGTATTAAGAATTATCATTGTCTATAAAGAAATTTAGGGTCATTTGCTTAGCTTCGTGTGTGGTTCAGGCCCTGATGATGGTGCAGGAGTGAGGGCAGGAGCCAGCTACAAGGGTTAACGAGAAGTAAGTGCACAGGGGTTAGCAGGGGGAAGTCCTTCCCAGATAGGCTTCCTTACCCTGGGCCCCCAGACAGCCTTCAGGGCCCAGGAAATGCCCACTGACAGTGCTGGCCCCTCGTGTGTGCTTTTCTGGGTGGCTGGTGCAGAGCTTTGACCAGCTCCCTAAAGGCACCTAACAGAAAGCTAAGCAGCGCTGCTGTGGAGGGGGTTCTCTGTTGAAGGCGTGGGCTATGGGTGGGAGTGGAGCCCGCCAAAGCTTTGCTGTCAGGCAGAGCTGGACAACTGTGGCTGCCTGGCTGAGCCAAAGGAGGGGGCTCTGGTGATTACCAGAAGAGGAGGGCCAAACTGGCTCACCAGTGTGAGTGTGGGGTGGGGGCCAGGCAGCACGAGCAGGATCCCGTGCCCAGGAACTCGCGTGTGGGAAGGCCCCAGGGGCCTGATTCCAGTCCTCCCTCAGCCCTGGAAATCTGTCTGCACAGGCCTGCCCGGCCAGCTGGATTCCAGGGCCCCCGTGCCTGCTCCCCACAGCTCAGTCACCATTTAGCTCAAGCTCACGCTGCCATGGACCCCGAGGGGGCGACCGGCAGACCAGTGCGCGGACCCAAACTTGGCCTAGCCCTCCTGCACTGAGGAGAAAGTCCCGTCAACACTTCTCTAGACAGAAGGCTCTGATCAGTTAAGAAACCCCAGTGAAAATTAACATTGACCTTTAAACTTAGTATATGATAGAGCAATGATGGCGGCTAACATTTATGGATTCTGCGCTAAACTCAGGGCTGCCAGGAACGGAGAATAATTTGAAGACACCTCAAGGAGGGGGCTGTGACCAGGCTGGGGGTGGGGAGGCAGCTATGTAGCAACAAGCTACTCCCGCAGCACAGCTGACTGCCCGGCCGTATCCTCAGGTTTCACTCAAATCTCCTCATTTGGGTTTTCTGAAGATAGGAGCGGGGCCTCACAGGGAGGAGGCCCAGCACCTCCCTTCTGGTCAGGGACTCACACTCTCCTTGAAGTACTGCCCTCTGCACTTTGATGGGGACGTGGCTTGTCCAATCAAAGCATCATATTCCTGATCGTGTGATTGGCTTAGGGGTAGGCACATGACCCAAGCTGGGCCAGTGAAAATCCTCCGGAGTTGCTAGGCTGTCTGGAAGAAGGCTTGGAACCAGGAGGCCATCTTGCCACTCAGGGTGACCTTCCTTAGAGGGCCGTCCTTGGGAGGAGGGGGGATGCAAAGCCAGAGGCCAGGGGAGGCAGGCTTCTGATTCGTTGAGCTCCTGGAACCAATGAAGCCCCAGACCGAAGTCTAGGAACTTTCTGGATGATGGAGCCAATAATTATTTTCACGTATTTATTTAGCCAGTTGGGGTTGGGTTTCTCATAACTTGCAACCAAGAAAGTCGTGGATGTCACGGGTGAGTGAAAGGGTGATGAACTGTCATAGCTCATCCGTTCGTGCCACCAGAGAGCCTCCCAGTGGCCTTCTCTATAGGGTCTGTAAATCCACACTGGCATGGCTGGCAGCACATCGTTCTGGGGTGCCCAGCTTAGGTCACTGTCTCAGTTCCCCAGGAATCCTGACATCCCTGGCGACATCCCTCACTCACTCAGTTCCCCCAGGCACTCTTACTGGGCCTGGCAGCCTCAGGAGCTCCTGCGTGCCCACGCCCAGGCAAATGCTGGTGGGCCTGGGTGGACTGGCTCGACCCTGCCCACCAGGAGCTCCTAAGAACACCTCACACCCTCTGGGGGCAAGTGGACACTACCTGAGCAGAACTCCCCCCAGACGTGACTGGATGGAGGTCACAAACTCATGCCGGTGGCCCAGAGAATATTACCAAGAAATTGAATTCTTGTTCACATAAGGGATTCCAACTCGTTGAGCAATGGGATGATTTGGCAAAGTCAGGCCCACATCTGTGCAGGGCAACAGCAGGCAGCTGACCTCTCTGGGTGGGGCAGCTTCTCCCTAGGTCTTTACTCTTTTAGGTGTCAACCTGGCCACTGTACTTGTCTGACCTTGAGGCCCCACGTAGGAATTCAGAGCTGGCCCAGAACCTGCATAGCGGGGCCTTGGGTGAGGGAATGTCAGGATTAAGTGAACAAGGAGAGAAGGAAGAAGGCATTGAGGAGAGCTAAACTGGGACTAACCCAGGCCCTGAGGCCTGAGCACTCCCCAGAGCCCAGCGCAGGGTCTGGAGAGCCAGATCTGCTGAATAAATACGGGTATGGATGAACGGATAAGGGGCAAAGGTGAGAGGTGCAGAGAGCCTTTTCCAGATGGTGACGGGAAGCCGAGGAGGCCGGCGCGTGGAGTGGGGGTGCATTCTTTTGCTGAGGCCCACGTGGGGCTGGTACGTGGACACAGAGAGCTCAGCACTAGGAGCCTCCATGCTCAAGGCCCGGGCTTGCCCCCCTCCTGCCCTCCCACCCTCTCTTCTCTGCTGAGAGCTTTCCTCCTTCAACCTTCACGACCAGTCGGAGTTCCCACTCCAGTCTGTCTGTTTGGAAAAGGAAACCCACTATCCCTACCCCGCATGGAAGACCAGCCAGACCAGCCGCAAAGAGAAAGGAAGGCTCGAAGTGTTTACAACCGCAAACAGGACAAAGTGCGGTCAGCCTGAGGCCTGATCTCTCTGTTTAAAACAGAAGATGACTGAATGATTCCACCAATGTGAGCCACCTAGAGTAATGCAGTCCATGGACAGGAAGTGGAAGGGTGGTGGCCGGGCTGGGGGGTGGAGGATGGGGATGGGGGGGGGCGTTAGTGTTTAATGGGCGCAGAGTTTCAGTTTTGCACGATGACAGAGTTCTGAGGGGGCATGGTGGTGAGGGCTGCCCAGCACTGTGAGTGTGCCTAGGCCACTGAATTATACACTTGAATGTGGTTAAGATGGTAAATTTTATGTTACATGTATTTGGTACAATTTTTTAAAAAAGAGATGAGCAAATATTTGGAGGTGCCGGGCCATGTCAGCTTCAAGCTGACACTCCCTCCTGATCAAGCAGATACGTGAAGGAGAACCGAAAAGGAGTGACTCACTCACTCCGTGCCATGGCAGTACTTCAATGAACGTATAAAACTGTAGTCCACGTAAGAAGCCAGGAGGCTGGTAAAGAGGGTGGGCGTGAGGCTGAGGTGAGGTGCTGAGTGGAAGGGCGCTCGGGGGCTCTGTGCACGTGGCCAGGGGTAGAAGATGGTTGTCTTTTCAGGGTGTGTCCCCTGGCTCCCATGAGGAGGCCCCCAGGTTCCCCCCATCAGTCTTTGGCGAGGAGCTCAGTGAGCTCAGTTCCAGTGTTTGGGGACAGCTGGGCAAACTCCCTGTCTCCACATCCTTCGTGCTGCTGGACACCAGAGGACTTGGTGACTGGGCCATTGCACTGGGCCCACGAGGTGCCTTGCCCAAGGCCAGGGATGGTGAGGTATCCGCGGAATGGCTACAGGGATGAATTCTGTTCTGGGGGCGGGAAGGCTGAGCCAGGCCGCCTGCCTTCAAGATGCTCCCTCTCAGTGGAGGAGAAAAGCAGCCCACCATTCATCACAAACAGCAGAGAAATGCAGGGGAGGGAAGCATCTGGAAGCAGGGGTCCTGATCCAGCACAGGAGAGGAGAGGGGCAGGAAGTGGAGTCACTGAAACTGCCTTTGCCAAGGTCATGGATGCCCTCCATCTCGTCACTTCCAAAGGGCACTTTTCAGGCTTCATCTCCTGGCCCTCTCAGGAGTGTGGGGCCTGCAGCCCACTCCCGTCCTCCTGAGAACCCATCGCACTCTCCTGGCCGCCTTCCGCCTTCCCTGGTGCTCCTGCTCCGAGCCTTTGCTCCTCCTCCTCCATTTAAGCCCTGGAGTTGTTCTCCAAATGCTCCTGCCTGCCGGGGCTCTTACTCTCTCCAGCCCACGCCTCTGCCCTGCCCATATGGCATCTCTGCCTGCCAGTCTCCCAAAAGTGCCCCAAGGTGAACCCTGGATTTCCCCAAGTTGTTCTGCCTGCTTCTCCACCAGGTACCACCATTCACTCGGTTGCTCGAGCCCCGAACCTGGTATCCATCCTTGATTTCTCCCTTTCTCTCATCCTCTGCATTGCACACATCAGCAAACCCCAGTGTCCTTCTGCTGCCCCTGTATTTCCAGTCTGCCTGCTTCTCCCTTTCTCGGGAGGGAGCCACCATCAGCTGGCTGGACGGCTGCGCGGTCTCCTGAACTGCTTTCCCACCCTCCG
Source organism: Equus asinus (assembly GCF_041296235.1). Classification (NCBI taxonomy): domain Eukaryota; kingdom Metazoa; phylum Chordata; class Mammalia; order Perissodactyla; family Equidae; genus Equus; species Equus asinus. The sequence goes on along the minus strand of NC_091815.1, from coordinate 15,784,557 downwards.
TGCCTCTTCCCCACTAAAATGCCTTTGTCACCAGACAGCTGGAGTCATCTCTTTTTTCCAAAAGCTCACTTCTGTAAATCCAAGCAAAGCCGCCCCTTCTTGAAACCGTTATTCAGCTTCCTGCCGGTGCCAGACTAGCACCATCTCACCCGAGCACCAGGCCGCCTGGCTGGCTGCTGCACCGGCCCCTCCGCCTGCCCTGGCCTGGCTGCCCACCTCTCCCTCTGCCTCTGCCCGGCCTGCGGCCTCACTTCCCCTTTCTCTGACGCACCAAGCGCTCTGTCCTCTGGTGTGTCTGCACCTGTTCTCTGCCCGCTCCTCCCCCAGCTTTCTCAGGGGCGGGCTCCTTCAGCTTCAGTATCCCCTCCCCTTGCTGGATCGCACTATCTCAACCAGCTTGTCTCATCTCAGGACTGTTATTTTTTCTCACCTCTCACCAGTTTTCTCTCAGCATCCTGTTTTGTGTTGCTTTCTTAATTATAAAAATTTTCAAACACACATACAAGTAGAGAGATGACAGTACAATGAAATCTCACATACTTAGCCTACAGATTTAATAATAAGATTTTGTCATATTTGCTTCATCTAGCCTGTGGCATTTTTTTCTTTGCTGAAGTATTCTAAGGCAAATTCCAAACATTATGTCATTTCGCCTTTTCATACTTGAGTACACAACTCTAAAAAGCATGGACGTTTCCTTGCATAACCACGATGCCAGTAACACACCTACAAAATGAACTGTTCTTGGTATCATTTAACACTCAGTCTAAAATCAGATTTCCCAGTTGTCCTGAGTGTGTCTTTAACCCTTGGTGTGAATCACCATCTGAACGGCCCACGGCCACATCTGGTTGGCGCATCCTTCGCTCTGCTCACTCCCAGCAGCCCCCTCCTCTCCACTTTGCTGTGGGAGCCGGGTCAGTCTCCTGCAGCGTCATTTCAGGTCTGCGTCCGTCTGTTTGCCCCTCCATGGAGTCACTCAGCTTGTTCCTCTCTCCCCACAGTCCCTGTAGACGGAAGCCAGCTCTAGAAGCTGATTGAACTCGAGTCCACAGTGATGCGGTGTGACCAGATGTTATCGCCTGCAGAGGCCCCGGGACCTGGCCGTCCCCTTCGTGATGCTGAGATGGAACAGCAGGGTCAGGTGGCCATGGCCTCATCCCTCCCTCATAAAGCTCCCCATCAGCCCCTCCCCTCCTAGTTTCATCCATTCATAATTGTTTCCTGAATCAGTTATTTGATTAGGGTTTGCAAAATGGTGATTTTCTATTTCCTCCATTTCTTCCAAATTAGAGGCAAACTCAGGGGAATGGTATGCAGGAGCTGCCCACCCGATGCAGACAATGGTGGGCGCGTTGTCTGTAAAGAACTTAAACAAACAATCAAATGGACCAAAAGTCTCCGCTTTTATCCTTACCATGCCCTTGCCATTCTAAACAGTGTCAGAGACGAAATACCACTCCTCGCGGGGACAGTCCTCCCCCGCCCCACCTCGGGACATCACTGTTCTGAACTTGTTCACTGGAATCTTCTGTAAAGAGATTTTCCATCTGAGTTAGGGCTATTTGGTTGCCCTGAAATACAGCTCATCTGGTGGAATAAATGCTGAATTCTCTCCTGTAATTAAGCGCCGTATTTCCGTTCTTCACAGCACCTGAAACCCTGTGTCATCCGCGTGTGTTCCCGCGTTTGGGTCTTCTTCCTCAGAAGGAAGCTACGCCGGCGCAGGAGGCATCGGTCCTCGGACATCTGAGTGAGAGACTCCAGAACGCAGGCCAGGAGGGCGAGCAGGCAGTGTCACAGCGGGGCGGGCGGAGGAGGGCGTGGAGGAGAAGACCCAGGGGCTGGGACAGTGGCCCATTCTGGAAGGACGGCTGTCAGGTGTGTGGGGGGCCCGGTGCGAGGCTGGAAGGGGAGCGTGAGGCCATGGAGGCCCCAGGGCAGGAGCCCAGAGAAGCACCCTCTGTGCTGTGCTTCCTGAGGAGCCGGCCTCCATCCTGGGGGTCGTGGGGCCACGGGATCTCTGTGCTCCCCACTCCATCCCTAAACTCCTGGAGGGAGCCTGCTCCTCCTCGGAGCACCCGCAGTCCCGGGGACTCGGCCTCTTTCTGAGCCGGCGCTCCTCACTCCCTCTCTCTCACTAATTGCTCTGTTTTCCTTCCACTTCACAAGTGGGTTGGCTGGTAACACTGAAGTCTGTTTTATATACATATAGATAGTCAGCAAACACAAAATGTGTGGTGAGCTACGTTCCATCTTTGTGTTAACACACAAAAGCAAGAAAGTTCCAAGTTAGAGCATCTGCAGTTCAGCCCCGTGTGCAGCAAGCCATATGGCGTAAACATGCATTGGAAGACAGCAGAAGCGCATCCTCGCGGCCTCCCCGAAGAGCCCCCGCAGCGAGCACGGCCACAGCCCCCCGCCTGTCCTAGCCACGGCTAGCCAGTGTTCGCTCATTCATTCATCAGACATTCAGTGAACTCCTGTCCTGTGCTGAGGACCATCCCCTCACCAGGGGTAAGGGGACCAGGACAGGCAGGGATCTGTCCTCAGTGGAAGAGGGGTCAGGACGCCAGTGAGTAAACCAGTAGATGAACACGATAGGACGGGTCCCACCAGTTACAAGAACTGGTGTGGAGGTAAGCGGGGGATGTGATGGGGCCCACAGAGAAGGGGCGCATCACTCAGGTGAGCGGTTCTGGAGGGCTCTTCTCCACAGGAGCTGTTTGAGCGGAGGCCTGAAGCATGAGGAAAATCCAGCAAGAGCTGTGGGGAGAGTACCCAGGCTGAGGGGACAGTGTATGCAAAGGGCCAGTGTGGGAATGACTTTAGTGTGTTGGTGGCACAGCGGGGTGGCTGGAGTGAGGGAGGGAGAGGGGTGAGCCAAGGGGGCGAGAGGCAGGCAGGACGGGGGCCCGGCCGCTGCGTGGAGTAGGGAGTTTGGACTTTCCCCTAATGCTGCTGGAAGCCCTTGAAGTGTTTAAGCAGGAGAGTGCCTCATCTGATTGACACATGGAAACATCACTCCGCTGCAGAGCATGGACAGGAGAAGCGGGCCTGTCCTGGAGGCAGAGAGACCAGGGTCCCAAGCCAGGCAGGACGGCCGCGCCGCCTAAGCTGCAGCAAGGTGGCGTGGACACTGGGGTCGCGTGTTTGCAAGTACAGTGGGGGCGCTGCCAGCGCCTGCTGAGAAAGAAGGCACACCCACAGCTCCCACTCCCTGCAGGCCAGGGCCCTGTTGGGGTCCCTCTCGGGGAAGACCTGGTCTTCCTTCCTGGCCCCTCGCCTCCGTGTCATGAGCATAGTGACATGTCACAGTCGTTCTGCCAGGTGGAAGTTCAGGGAGGGGAGGCCCCTGCCTAAGAGCACGCGGTGACCGGGACCCCCTCTGGAGGATCCCTCCCCACAGACTGCCAGGCCCCTGGCTGTCGTTGGTGGCGGGGCCCGTTGCCTCCCCTGGGCAGAGGTAAGAGCTGGCTGTGGCTGGGATCAGGAGGCAGAGCCCAGAGTGCTGAGCAGCGTTAGGAGGTGCCCGGGCTCGGGGGCTGCATCCCTGGCCTCCGTTGGTGGCTGCCCAGGGCTGCCAGAGAGGCGCGCTGTGGCCAGGTGGCTCTCTGGTCCGGGTGATCCCAGTGGGTGGACAGGCCCCTGCAGGGCAGCCAGGGCAGTGGGGTCCCCGCAGGGCCGCCAGCTCATGTCCTCTGCTACCGCAGACGGCCCCTTGCGAAGCCACAGCTTTCCTTTCCTAAAGCAGGAGCAGCCTAAGGCCCAGGGCCCCCTGGGGGGGCTCCCTTTGCGCGCCAACAGCTGAAGGGGCAGAGATGAATGCACCCCTCCTCCCAGAAGCCCGGCCTGCTGGACGGCCTGCATCGACCACGCTGGGTGCCTCGCGTCTGTGCCTCCAACCGCGCGGCGCCTCTCCAGTGTGCCCAGGCCAGACACAGTCCTGCCTGGGGGTCCACAGGCGTGCCCCTGCCCGGACTGGGTTGGGAACGCTGGGGAGAGCCGGCGGTGCCAGGGCGGCATGTAACACACACCGTCCTTGACAGCCTCAGGCCGACCCCGTGTCAGGGCCACTCCAGACCAGACATGGCCATGGAGGTCACAGCAGCCCTCAAGGTTGCCAGCTGGGCACGGTGGAGCACGGGCACACACTGAAAACAGGAACAGGGTTCTGTGGACCCTGAACTGTACCCAGGAGGAGGGCAGATGGGGAGGAAGGCTCCTCTGAGGAGCTGAGGCTTGAGCTGACAGGTAAGAGATGAGAAGGAGTTGACAGGAAAAGGAGAGGCCCTAAGGGGAGGGAAGGGCGTGGAGAAGGGCCTGGGATTGGCGAGAGCAGGGCTCGTTTCAGGACCTGGGTGGAGGTGGGGGCCGGGAGGCTCAGGCTGCGGTCCAGGCCACGGGGAGTGCGTCCTGAGCCTCGGGAGGTGAGCAGCGGCGCACCTCCTGGGCCATGTGGAGAATCGGCTTCCGGGGCAGTGGGGCCCTGGAGGTGCCACGAATGGCGGGGAGAGGACGGCAGCCAGCCTGGGCCTGGAGGGGCCGTGGGAAGCAGCTAGATTCAGTGCTGTTGGCAGTAAGGTCTGCTTGGCTTGGGTGGACTTCCACTGGGGAACAAGAACCTGGGCAGGGTCCAGAGTGTCTGTTTCTGACCTGCAGAACGACTCTAATGACACCCTTCACTGGGGGGAGAATCCGGAGACATTCAAGGTCTTGGGAAGTAACACAAAGGCAAAGTGACATTTTTTCTCTGACTTTTGTATGTCGAATATATCAAAATATCGAAAGAACAGTATCATGAACACCTGTTAACTTCAACCTGGAATCATCTGCTGTTGATATTTTGCTGTAGCTGCTTTTTCTCACCATTTCTGTGCTCTCACACCCACATTCACACGCGCATGCACACAAACACATTGTTTGCCGTCCATCATGACAGTTGCAGACATCAGGACACTTCACCCTAAACACTTCTGCTTGTTCTCCCTAAGAAGAAGGACATTCTCCTCATAAACACCATAGCATTTTCACACCTATGAACCTTAACAATTATCCCATAGAACTGTTTGATATCTAATCCGTGTCCAATTCCCCCAGTTGTCCCCGGATTTCTGTTTTCAGCCAAGATCCAGTCAAAGTCCTGCGCTGCTGTTGGTTGTTGGCTCTGCTCCTTGGTCCCTTTCGGCGCAGAGCAGCCCCTGCCCCACCCCATTCTTGCCGTGACGTTGGCTCTTTGACAAGCCCAGGCCAGTCATCTTGTAGGACCTCGTCTGCTCTGGCTTTGGGTGATGGTTGCCATTCTTTTGCTTTTTCTCTTTTGAGCAGCTTTATCGAGATATGGTTCACATACCATACGTTCACCCATTTAAAGTGAACAATTCAGTGGCTTTCTGTATATTCACAGATATGTGCAACCTTCACCACAGTCAATTTTAGAACCTTCTCATCACCTCAAAGAAACCTGTCCCCCGTTCCTCATCCCCCAGCCCTGAACAGCCCCTGATGGGTTTTGTTTCTTCAGATTTGTCGTGAGAATGGAATCACACAGTGTGTGGTCTTTTGTGACTGGCTCCCTCCACTTAGCATAATGTTTTCGACGTTCTTCCATGGAGCATTCCCTTTTATGATCAAATAACGTTGCATTGTGTGGGTACCCCACGCTCCGTTCATCCGTTCGCCCGCTGATGGATGTCTGGGTTGCTGCCACCTTTTGGCTATTGTGAGTAGCGCTGCTGTGAGCACTTGGGTGCAGGCTTCTGCGCGGGCGTGGGTTTTCGCCTCTCTTGGGCGTATGTGCCCAGGAGTGGAATGGCTGGGTCAGATGGTATCTCCATGTTTAGCCACTTGAGGAACTGCCAGGCTGTTTCCCAAAGCAGCGGCACCATTTTGCATCCCTCTCGGCAGCGTGTGAGGGCTCCCATTTCTCTGCATCCTGCCCGGCGCTTGTCATTATCTGACTCTGTGATGCGGTTCTTCCCACCTTCCTCGCTGGAGGCTCCTCTCTGAGCGGCCAGCTCCCCTCCTGCAGCCTCAGCCCCTGGCCTAGGCCTCCCCAGCCCCAGACTGGGGAGGATGCAAATGGCACGTGGGACTGCATGGCAGTGCTGTCTCATCTTTGTAGTTCCCCAGATCCCACTCTTTCCTACCACACTTTCACTCAGCGCCTCCAAAAGATCCCCAGGAAGCAGCAGGGCACGAGTTGTTAAGTCAGGGAAGCTGAGGCCTCAGAGGGGTGAAGGTTGCTGGAGACCGGGCCAGGGCTCCTGGGCCTGCCCTCTGGGTGCTGCGGCTGCCCTGCTGGCCCTGCAGGCTGTCCTGTGTGGCACTGGGGAAGGTGGCAGGAACGAGGAGTCTCCGGAGAACAGGTGACCCAGGAAGCAAGCCTCTACTCCAAATTGCGTCCCAGAGCCCCTCCCGAAGAATGCTTTTGCTGCCCCCCACTGTTTACCAAGGAGGTGCCGACGCCCTGGGGACCAGGCATCTCGGGGAACAGCCAGGCTGAATGAAGCAGCCTGTGGCCCAGCCTGAAAGGCTTAGGGCTCGGCCAGCTTGAGGAGGCCAGGCACGACATGGTGGGCCAGCCTCTGCCAGCCTGTTGGGACTGCAGCCAGGCTTCTCCCCTCGGGATGGTGCCCGAGTCAGAGCAAGGCTGCCCTCCTACGTGACTGCCCACCCCGGGCTGCAGCCTTGGGGTCTGTGTTCCCGCTGACCAGGTAAGGCTGGAGCAGGGAGGGTCTACCCTGGTAGGGACGCCCCTCCTAGGGCCCAGGTCTCCTATCCCACCCCTGCCCCGACCCTGATGCCCCTGGGACTCTAACCTCCTCTTCTTTCCTCCTGCTGTTTCTTTCCTAGCCTGTGTGTCTGTCCATCTTCATCTGTCACCATCCCATTCAAGGCCCGGCCGCACGCCACCTCCTCCAGAGAGCCATCCTCCCTCTGCCCTCCTCTGAATCGCATGGACATCTGCACCTTCTGGCGCCTACTGCTCTGTGTTCTAGGTGATCGGGCCTGTGACTTATGGTCCTAACGGATACCAAGTGTTCTCCTTGAGGACAGGACCAGTCCCGCTCACCTCTGCCTTCATTATTATTTGGTCAGAATTATTTTGGTTGCCAGTAACAGCATCTTAGCTCAAACTGGCACTTTACTGATGCATGTTACTGAAAGTCTCGGGGCTTCAGGTACAGCTGGGTCCAGGGCCGCATTCATCAGGGCTGTGTCCATCTCTTGGTCTTGCTGTCTGGCAGGTTCTCCCCATGTGGTGAGGATGGCCAGCTCAGCTATCCCAGCAGAAGCCCCAGACTTGGCGTCCATTGGTTGGGCTTGGGGCATGTGCCCACTCCTGTGTGAGTGATTGTCCACAGAGCAGCTGTTCTGATTGGTCAGGCTTGCATCATGTACTCACCTTAGAGTTGGGGGTGCTGCCATGGACCAAGAGTAGGGGGCAGGGTGCCTCCCAAGGGAAATTGTGACCGCTGGGGGGCGAAACTGTAGGAGCCCCAGAGATGATCCTCCCTGACTCCTTCCCGACTCTTGTTGCCCCATTCGGGGGTCGGCAGGTCTTACATACCTCCCTCCTGGGGACTTCTCGCACTCGGTCCTTGTTCTCATCAGGAACTTGCCCCCTGCCCCACTCCGCTCCCAGCCCACCATTGTCCACCCTCCCTGCAGCAGCCAAAGGGGACTTCCTAAAGCATAAGCAAATCACATCCTGCCTAAAACCCTCGATGGCTCCCCATTTCCCCCTGAACGAAGTCCATTCTTCTTAAGAAAGCATGCCCAGCCCTTGGTGATCTGGGCCCGTGCCCCTCCAGCCCCGTTTCCCTCTGTTCCTTCCTCCCTCTGGGACTCAATGCTCTAAGCTCCTCAAACCACCTCGAGTTGCCCCATGCCTCTGCCTGGGATGCCCTTTCCCAGCTTGTCTGACTGGCAAATCCTTCCTCTTCAATACCCAGTTCTGTCATCATCTCCTCCAGGAAGGCTTCCAGGACTTCCGTGAGTAGTTAAGACTGCCATCTGCTAGGCAGCCACAGCTGTTCTTCCCTCTGAGCCAGGCCGACTGGGGATTTCACCCTCTGGCCCCTGCTTGCCCTTGAGTGCTTCTTCCCGCTCCCTCCCCGGTGCCTAGCTTGGAGCCAGGCCCAGCGATGGCTCCTGGGCAGTGCCTGTTGACAGATCTGAGGGCCCAAGGGAGTGGGGAACCTGGGTGGGCCCTGACTGCCCTGGGGAAGACGGAGTTACAAGCTTCCTGCTGAGGCCCCTTTTGCCCTCAGCTTAGAAGCCACCTCCTTCACATGGCCTTCCCGGCCCAGCCTCTGAGATATCGCCCTCCAGTCACCTTATCATATCTCTGGTTGTAGCCTGGCTGCTATTTTCCCTGTTTGTTTACTTCTTGTCTCTTTCAGCCCCTGACACTCACGAGCTTGTCAGTTCCACGAGAGCAGATTTCAGGATCTGCCCTCTTCCAGTACTTGGCATGGTACCCCTCACCAAAGGGGCCCAGGAAATGGTCACTAAATGAATGACCTCCGGCACCCTCCCCGTTGGACCCACCTTTGGGAGGAATTGTCATGGTTCCCAGGTTGAGGGGGCTGGTTCCAATGGGGGAAGCTCCAGTTGCCTTGGTGGCCCTCTCCCCTGGGGACCCCCGTCTACCTCACAGCCCAAGCCTTTGGATGGCAGAGGTATTGGAATGACTCATTCCAGGTGGGGCATCTCAAGACCTAATTCTCAGCAAAACTCCCAATAACACCAAAGCAGAAGAACCTGCAGGTGGTGGGGACGGGCTGAGCTCCCCTGCCCCGGCTCCCTCTAGCTGACCTTCCAGGAGGCTCACAGGCTCCCCTAGCCTCACCATCCTGTCTGTACAGCCTTGGGCCTTGCCTTCTCTTTCTCCCCCCCTCTCCCCGCTCTGCTCTCTTTCTTTATCTTCTTCCTTTTCCCCTATCATCTTCCCCATCCACTGCACAGCAGATGGCACAGAGTAGGTGCACAACAGCTATCTGTTAGTTGGTTCAATTTATAACATTTTCCTTTTATTGGGAAAGAGATGGAGATACCCCCTCCCAACCTTTCCCCTCATCTTCCTCCACGGCCAAGGTTCCTGATGCAGAGTGACTTGACACCTAGGTGTCAGTCCGCCCCTTCTCTTTTGTTTGGTTCATTTGTCCATCCACTCATCTAACTATCCACCCATCCATCCATCTCTCCATCCATCCACCCATCTATCCATCTGTCCATCCGTCTACTCATCCCTCCATCCCTCCATCCATCTACTGGGCATGGACTGGCCCTGGATTAACGTGACACAGTAGGCGGGGCAGTGAGTGGAGGGATAAGACAAACGCACACCCAGATGTACTGGAAGTGGGGACTACAAACTCAGGTGCAGGTGGGAACCGAAGTAAGCTGGGTGTAGGACAGCCAGGATGGTGCCTGCACAGGTATGGAACTTCTGAACCCCTAGGCTCACATCACAAAATACCTCCTCAGCCTGCTAATGGTCTGCTGGCTGTCAGTCTGTGAGTCCCACCTGGAGCGACAACAGGAAGCCCAGCCAAGGGGGATACCTCACATGGTTGGGGGCAGGAATGGGGGCACTAGGCAGGGCTTCCTGGAAGAGGAGACATTTGCACTGGACCTGAAGGCTGAGTCCACAAGCCCAGGATGGAGGCTTTGCAAGGAGAGGGAGTGGCCTCCTGGCATCACATTTCCTGGCCCAAACACAATGTTTGTATGTTCATGGACAGCCTCTGACCGTCCTGCTGCTTCCTCTCCCTCCTTCAACTCAAGGGCGAAGGAGAGTGACTGCCTGCTGTTCCGCTCCTCTCTGCCCAGGTGCCCAATGGCACTGTGGAGGAGAAGCACGCGCACCTGAACAAGAACTCATGGGCAGGGGCCTCGTCTGTCTTGTTCACTGCTACAGCCAGGACCTAGAGCAGGCGCTCAGTGAACACTTGCTGGGTGACCAAACGGCTGGAGATGGCCCACACTGAATGAAGGAGTGCACAGATGAGGCGGGTCAGCAGGCTTCATAGCGATTTGGGGTGGGTGGACTGTCCTAGCTCAGACTGCGATGGGGAAGGCAAGGGCAGAAACCAGCTTATTTTGCTTTTCCTTTCTTTTAAAGGAATTATTAGTCTTTAGTTAGAGAAGCATGCACAACTGCATCCTCGTGGTCAGAAAAAGGATGCAGACACTACAGGGCAGGCCCAAGGCCCCCTGTCTCCCCAGCTCCAGACCTCACTCCGGTTCCACAGGTGGACGTGGTGGAGTGTTCCCTTCCACCGCCTTCTCTGCACGTTTGATGGATTTGTGTGCGTGTGTGTGTCGTGTGTGTTTGGTGCCTGTGTGTGGATGTGGCCAATCACAATACATGGCATCGTTTTGTCAGATTAAAAAAAAAAAATAGGTGGAATTGCACGGTGTGTGCTGTCTGCACCTTCCTTCTTTAGGCTTGCTTTCTTTTTCGGGAATAGCATTTCCTGGAGCTTCCTTTTCACAGGGCACCCTTGTCCTTTTTCCTCGCTGCTGCCGTAGCCTGAGGTTGCACAGCTCCTTTTTGTCTTGACCCTCCTGCTGTCAACTTAGGATGCTCCTAATATTTGTTCCCGTGGAGACAGTGTCCGCAAATGTACTTCTGCCCCCCTCCTTGTGTCCCCGTGTCATTTCTGGGTCATGGATTGGCATGGCTATCTCTTTCCTGATGATCCCAAAGGAAAGAAGGCCCCTCCGTGCTGCCCTGCCCATACCCGCCTGTCCTTTGAGCCTCGGTGTCAGGGAGGCCCTGGAAGAACAGGCCCTGGAGATGAGGAGTACAGGTGTGAAGGGCCCGGTCCCTGTAGGAGGGGCCTTCTGACAGGGCCTTGACTCAGGCTGGAGGTACTTCCCCAGTACCCACTCTGCGCCAGGCCCAGGACACGGCACTGAGGTGTATTGGCAGCCCCATGCCTGCTTCGTGGGGCTCCCAGTCCACCACGTGTTTGTGTAGGTGCTGGGCTGGGGGCCCGAGGTAAGGACTGGGTGGGGTGGCTGCCAACCCCATAATGGTGGCCTGGAACGAGTGACTTCTGTAGGATCACAGAGACTGGGCACGTGAGGAGGTGGAAGATCACTTCACCTCCTCCTGCCCAGCACCTCTGCAGTCTGATGCCCAGTGCTCACAAGCCCTCCACGCTCCCCTGTCTTCGGCCCCTCCCTTCATCCAGCACTGAAAAGCATCTCTAATTCCGGCGGGCACCGTGGTTGTAGCTCTGTGGCAAGCTCGGCACAGGTGCCAACTGTTATTCACTCTGCAGCTTCCATTCCCACAGCTCAGCACCTGCAAAGCCCCCATTAGCATCGTGCCAAGGAGAGGGGCTGCGGCTGTGTGTGTGCGTGCCTGCGTGCGAGCGCACGTGCCCGTCTGCCGGTGCTCGCGGGAGCCACGAGGGAAATTTCCAGCACAAAGATCGTATGCCTGAGAGAGAGGAGAATTGCTCAGCAAACTTCAGAAGCGATCAAAATGTCCTCTCCATAAAGTCCCGGCTTAAAAAATGTTAGCAGGTGCGTATACAATAGCGAGTCAGTTGGGATGGACTACTATAGAATACCATTTCCGCTCATTCCAGATTATGAATTCAGAGCCTAATTTTCTGTAAATTGTCATTCTTGTCTGGTAAGGAAAGCTAATTTTTTCCTCATATGGAAAAAAACCCCACCACCACCATCATCCTGGGCCCCGCTCCTGGGAACAGGGCCTGCCGTGCCGGGTAGAGGCCTTCTGTTCCTGGGTTCACTGGGAGGAGTCCACGTTGGTGAGAAGGCTGGGGAAACAGGGTCCTGGGGGGGGGGCCTTCCCTGGAGGAAGGTGGGGGACGAGGGTGGTTGCTCTGATGTGTGTGTCGTGAAGATGAGGGGCGGGTAACCAGGCACGGTGAGGGTTGTGGGTCAGCACAGGCTATGTTCACCATTCATTCATTCATTCATTCATTCATTCAGCAGTGCTTACTGAGTGCCTCGTGTGCAGGGCCCTCTTCCAGGCCCTGTGCTCATGGCGATGCTGAGGTCCCTCCCGTGGGGAGAAGCAGGCAATAACGAAGGGACGAAGGGAAGGAGCGATCACTGCTACAGAGGAAGGAAATCAGAGTGACTGGAAGCGGCTAGTCAGGGAAGGCTCTGTGAGGGACTCTGGAGCCCAGCAGCCTGACAAGAAGGGGCCAGCTCGAGGGAGACAGCCAGGTAGGGCCAGTGGCATTGTGCTAGGCAACTGAGTGTGAGGCCGGAGGTGGAGCCAGCCGGGCTTGTTCTAGATGAGAGAACAGGCCAGAGAGGCTGGAGCCCAGGGAGGAGGGGAGAGTGGTGAGGCCAGGTGGGGGCCGCGGTCCCGGCTGGGTACGACCTGAGCGCATGGGAAGGCACTGGGTGGTTCTCAGCAAGGGAGAGTCAGCTGGCTTCTGTTAGATGCTTCCTCCGGCTTCCGGGTGGAAATTGACAGTAGAGAGAGCTGTGGTGGGAGGGGGACCCTCTGGCCGGGAGAACCAGAGGCCCCTCCCTGGACCTCTGGTCCTTGCTTGGCTGCCAGGGCACCCTCGGGGCTGTGTGGGTGGCTCCATGGCTGTTGCCACCTCTCCTCCCAGTGGAACTCAAGGAAGGACAGTCTCTTCAGAAGTGACGGCAGGAGGCTCTTCAAGGCTGGGCAAAGCTGGGGCTTATTCTAGTGTAACCGATATTCATCAAGATGAAATATCACCATATTCAAACAAAAGTGACAAAAACCTGAGTCAACAAACTCAAATGAGACCTGAAACAACATCAACAAATTATTGGCTCTTGCTATCAAAAGTCTAGGGATTTTAGGCTTGGCTGGATCCAGGGGCTTAAATAATATTGACAGGGATGTTTCTTTCTTTGTCACTGCTTTCCTCTGTGTTGGCTTCATTCTCAAGCAGATGGTCCCCAAGTGGTGGCAGAGAGGCTGTCGGCAGCTCCAGGTTTAACCTCCTGTCAGCTGAGGAGAGGACTTGCTCAGATGAGAGTCCTCGTGGGCGTCCAGGACAAACGAGGACAGGGGAGGCTGCTTGGCTGGCTCTGGGGATGCCCCTCAGCTCACTGCCCCCTTCCCCTCGGACTTGGCAGGTAGCCCCTGAGAGGGCTCTGGAGACCACACCTGCGGTCCCTGCCTCCCCCGAAGTCCCACCTGTCTGTCCTGGCTCCCTCTGCTGATGACCCTGCGCCAGCCCCCTCAGCGGTGATGAAGGCCTGGGCCACGGCTGCCTCTGGACATGGCACAGGCGTCCTGCCTGGGGGGCGGCCCTAGAAATGTGACATTCTCCTGGCCCACTGGGCTGAGAGTCCACCACGGCCCTCACGCTCCCATGGTGGAGGGCGTTTATTATGGGGAAGTGCACGTGGTCCACCTGCCCACTAAAGCAGACACCCAGAGCCCCCACCCTCCTCTGTGCTCTTTCGAGGCAGACCAGTGTGCTCATCAAGAGTGCAGGCTCCGGGGCAGATGGCCCGGTTACTGGCTGTGTGACCCTGGACGGTTCCTCAGCCCCTCTGTGCCTCAGTATCCTTGTCTAGGAGGTAGGGAAATAATGCTAGTGCTGCTGTGAAGACTCAAGGAAGCAGGGCAGGGGCTCTGGACACGCTAGCTGTGATCGTATGGACGGCTGTTTGTGGGGCCGTGCTGGCCCGGAGTTTGGTTGCAGGTGACAGGAATGGACTCCAGCCATCTCAGACAGGAGGGCATGCCTGGGGAGAGCTCCCTTTCCTGCCGTGTCTCACTCCAGCCTTGGCCCTGAGAGTGGGTGTGTGGTCAGCCCGCCCTGCCATGTGGGGGACCAGGCGGGGGAGTCAGCTCTGAGTGAAGGGGCAGCAAGGGGCCGGCGAGGGCCTGCCCTCTTCCGAGACTGTCCCTGCAAAGACACACCAAGCCGGCGGCTTTCGGCAGACCCAACCCCACACCGTGCGTCCACGCTGTTTGATTTGAAAGCCCTTTTCCCACACACTGCTGAGCTCAGCTGGCACCAGGGTGGTGGACTGCAGGCGCACGGACAGGGAGCCAGAGGCTCGAGTCCTCGGGGCTGGCTAGGATCCTGGCACTGGCCCCTGAGAGGCCCGTCTGTGCCCTGTGTGAGCTGGGCAGGCCTTCGGGGCAGTGAGACAGTCTCAAGTCCTGGCGGTCAATCCACGACATGCTCGGTGTCCTGGCTGCATCCCCTCACGTCTGGGCGCCAGCTCCAGGGCCGAGCGCACATCCTTGGCAAGGGCACCTCGCTTAAGGAATGTGGGCCAAGGCCAGCAGCGGCCTGCCACGAGGAGGGGCAACCCCTACCCTCTTCTGGAACTTTTAGACCCTGGGGGATGGAGCTCAGGCTGGCCTTCGGCATATGGCCCTCTTTCCATCGCAAAAGGGTGATGAGACGCTGTGGTCATGGGCCGCATCCTCGCGGCAGGGTCCCACGCCAGGCGCTCGGAGCATCTCTGGAAAGGGCACCAGGGACCGCCAAGGTGTTCTCGCTATTATTCTTGAGCATAAAACACTGCAAATGCTGGCAGATCTGCAGGCGAAGCGGATCCTCCTTCCTGGGGAGAGATCGGAGGGCTGCTTTACGAGTCTTTTGGAGTCACGGCCCCGCAGAGGGAGCGGGCTCGGTGGACGCCTTCAAGAGCAGAGCCGTTCCGGGCTGGGAAGTCTGATTCCCTACATCTGTTTTTATGGGAACTGCTGGGAGCCGCGGGGGGAGGCAGGAGTATGAACAGCGCAGACGGCAGCGGCCTCCTCACCAGACTGTTGATGGGTTCGGCCGCATAAACGTGGCCCTCGGTCTGAGGCAGGAGTTATTAAACGATACGAGCCCACCGAGAGGGGCTCAAGCCGCAGAAGAGGAATCAGGGCTTTATGCCCCCCGCTTCTGCGCAGTTAAAGAAAATATCCCCATTAAATGCGAATTAATTGGCTCCTGTCATTGGTGCGGCCCTGCCTCTGGCCTCGTGGTGGGCCGGGCGGTTGAGAGGCCTGTCCCGGGCGGCCGGGTGGGAGTCCACGCAGGCCCGTGCTGCTGAATTGCTTCCTGCCGTCCTGCCCGAGCCTGCTGCAGGGAGCACTGGCTCCTGGCGGGAGGGCGAGCTGCCAGTCTGCTCGTGGCTCCTCACCTGTCCCCTGGGGCTGCCATCCTTGTTCCCACTGGCATCTTGTTGCTGCAGGAGGCTGGGACCTAGTCAGGCACTGTGGGACACACACGCTTACACGCTCAGCACCAGAGAGGAGGCCTCCAAGTGGGCTCACAAGGTCTGCCCAGTCCAGCCCCGACGTCTTGGTCAGGGCTGCTACACACAGTTGTGCGTGTCATGCACCACATGATCTGGCCCAAACCCCTTCTGCACTCTATTCCTCATAGCCCTGGGCCTGTCCCCACCCAGGGGGCACTTTTCTGAGGGCACCATGCCAGCTAGCAGAGAGCTGGTTCTGGCGTTCTGGCCTCGACTACACTCGCCATCCTGTAGCCGCACTCAAGCATACCCCCTGCCCCAAACGCCACAGGGCCTGTGTCTGCACCATCCCTCCCTCTCCGTGGTGCTCCCCTCTTCTCTGCACCCAGTGAGCCAAGCCTCCCATCCCATGCAAACACCACCTCCTCCTCTAGGCTCTTCCCTCTGAGCTTTGCCTGTCGCCCCTGCCTTCCTTCTGGAAACAGTGCCCGCCTAGCACACACGCATGCTCTTTTCGGGGATTTGCTCCTCTGTCACTCCGGGCCCACCCCTGCAGCAGTTGACGGGTCCCTGCTGGGCACACGGCCCAGGCCCGCAGCTCAGCTGTCCCCTAGGCTACTCTGGAACCACAGCTGGAAGGAGATGTGTGGTCCTTTTGTGAGAGGTCAGGATGTGAGCGCCTCCAGGGGCCTTGCTGAGGAGGCTGCCTTGGAAAGATGAGCAGCCCTGGTCCCTTGGGCTGGGCCCTGGCCCAGAGCCTCTCCTCTGCTGGGGTCCTGTCCCTGGACACACTGGGGTTAAGCGTTGCCCTCTTGTGGCTCAGGGAGTCGTGCTTACCTGAAGACTG
Source organism: Equus asinus (assembly GCF_041296235.1). Lineage (NCBI taxonomy): Eukaryota > Metazoa > Chordata > Mammalia > Perissodactyla > Equidae > Equus > Equus asinus. The sequence goes on along the minus strand of NC_091815.1, from coordinate 15,768,512 downwards.
TGGGTAGCCCGGGGTCCTGCGGGATGTCTGAAGGAAGGTGGGCCAAAAGATGGAGAAAAGGGTGGCCGAGAGGCCCGCCCCTCCTCTCCCAGCCAGACAGCCGCCGCAGCCCCCAGCTTCCCCTCCCGCCCCTTCAGGGCCAGTCCTCAGCCCCTCTGTTCTCTAATCTGTTTCCAGGGAGGGAGTGGCAGGAGCCGTGCTCTGGGTCCTGTGGACACTAGTGACGCCTGTGCTGTGATGTCCAGGGAATGACCAAGAAGCACGAGGTGCTGGGGCTCAGCCCTCTAGCTGGGACAGGCGGCTTCCAGCGATGGCTCTGCCACCTACAGCCTTGTGAGCTCAAGCAAGTCACTTCCCTCTCCCAGCCTCTGGGTCCCCGTGGTAAGGGGACAGGGGTGTGTTATGTCAGGACATAGAAGCTGATGTGGGAGAATGCCAGCCCCTCACCAACACCTGTCCCCTCCTTCAGGAGGCAGGGACTGTTCTGGCAGCTGCCAGCCAGTTCATGTCCACGAGCCCTCCTCCTCACCATCAGCGTGCCCCAACGGGGAGCTGGAGGCCCGAGTGCCGGGAAGTCAGCTGCCTCGGAACTGGGCAGCCTGGCCTTCACCCAGGAACCCTCAGAGGACATGGTGACACCTCCCTCTGTCCCTGTGGAAGCTGCCCCCAGCGCCCCCGCCCCTGCCCTATGCCAGCTGAACTGGATGGAGCCGTTGGAAAATAAAGGCTGAGCGGTGTTGAAAAGCATCCAATTGTGTCTACAGTGTGGCAGATGTCCGCACCGCCTCGCACAGAAGGAGAGTCAGGGCGCGGCTCTCTGGCAGTGGGCGCCTGCGAGGAGCCCAGTGTATTTAAAAAGTCCCGTCCAGGTGGGACTGGGACCCAGCAGACACCTGCTCCCCCACCGCAGAGTCCTTTCTTTCCCATCGCAGTCTTCCAGCAGCTCCCACTGCTCTAGGATAAAGGCCCACTGCTCGCCAGAGCTCCTGATCCCCCACCTCCTGCTCCCCCGGCCTCCACGTTCCAGCCACGCGCACCTTCTTCTGCCTTCTAGAACACGATGCACTCATTTCTGCCAAAGGGTCTCTGGGTCTGCTGTTCCCTGTGGGGAGAGCTTGTCCCCAGATCTTTTACCCGTAAGAGCCCTTCCTGATTTATAATAACTTCCCCCACAGCCACCCTTGCTGCTCCCTTCCTTCCCCTGCTCTCTGTGTTTTATTTCTGTGCCGCCGTCTGCGCCCTCCAGACGGGTCCTCGTGGCCCCAGCTCAGCCAGCCCCCAGGCAGAGACACGTTGCTGGCAGTCTGGAGCCTCGGTTCATCCCTTCCTGTCCCACTGGCTTGCTGCCTCCTCGTGGAGCTCAAGATGTCATCTGGCAGCTCCAAGCTGAGCAAGAGCTGGGCTCTCCCCATGACTCCTACCAGCTGGCCCAGCAGGCCCTGACCTCTGCCCTGCACAGCCCTGCAGAGACTCAGACGCCGAGGCCAGGAGCTTGGCCTTCACTGCAGGTGGACGTTGTTCTTGCCCTGCTGGTGGCTATGGCCCCTTCCTGGGGTAATTTCCATTGGAGGAACACCCTCCCCACTTTCAATCCAAGTGGTTCAAGTGGGGCTGTCACATGGCCTCCCCAGTCTCAAGGTGAGCCTGTGGTGAGCCCAGCCAATCAGAGGTTTCCTTTCCCTGGATATAAGGATCAGCTCCTGGATGGTGTGTGATGCAAGCTGAGGCCCATGGGGCCTTTTGTTAACACCATACGTAATTAACACATCTGTATTAGCAGCATTCGTAATTGCTGTTGTGATCAGTTTCTCTATGGAGAAGGGTGGGGTATGATGACAGCCTATGAGGGAGATGTGAGCAGCTCAGAGGGAAGGGGACATATCAGAGAGAGCTTCCCATGGAAGCGAGCTTTGAGCTGAGACCTGAAGGATATGCAGGAATTACCTAGGAGAAGGGGAAGGGAAGTGAAGATGATTCCAGAAAACAGAGTGGTGCGTGCAAAGGCCCTGGGGTGGGTGTGAGCACATTCTACAAACTAAAGACCAGTATGGCTGGGGTGCAGCACATGGCGGGTGGGAACAAGGAAAGGCTGAAAGGTGGGTGGATCTAGACTCCATGGGGCCTTGGAAGATGGTGAGGAGTCTCTGGGAAGCCCGTGAAAGTTTAAAGTGTGTGTGTGTTTGGGGATGGGGAGGAGATTTGTGTCTTGCTGGCTGCTGTGTGTCTATGGCTGCTATGTGAAACTCTTCTAAACACTGTTTTAAAACAAACAAATGTGTGCCAATCAGATGCAGCCTTGACTCAGTTTGAGCCCCTGGGGGAGGAATTCAAGCCTGGCCTGGGAACTCAAGGGTATTTTAGGTCTTGGAGGCCACACCCTGTGTCAGAAAGGATTTATGGAGGGCACCAGGAATCTGGGATTGGAACCCAGGCCTCGCCCTCCTTGCTTTCCCTCCCTATTGGATGAGGAAACCGAGGCTGGAGAGGGGAGGCGGCTGGCTCAGGGCACACTGGGGCTCAGTCTCAGAGCTGGGACTCACATGTCACCTGACCTGCCCACCAGCCACCCAGTTCATTGGCAATCAGCATGTACCTGGTGAGGACACAGGTCCCTTTGAGGAAGCTGTCTGGGGCCCTGACCACAGACTTCTGTTGCTGTTGTGTTTTCAGAGCAGTGGCCCCAACGGATGGGAGAGAGGCTGGTGGGGTGGGGGTGGGTCCTGCCCTCTCTAGGCGCAGTGGAGCCCCAGGGCTCCCCCATCTGCTGCACCACTTGGGGGTGGGGATGGAGCGGGATCAACGGATCCAGGACTTCAGACGTGGGGAGGCCACAGGATGGCCCTGAAGAGGCAATGCGTGGAGTCATCGTCACCCCAAGGTTGTTCCAGGCATGGCTGCTGTGAGCGCAACAGGCCCTGGGCCGCTGACCCGCTGACCTGTCTTGTGTCCTCCCCACTCACACCTCAGCCACAGGGCTTTTATGCCATTCCCAGCTTATCTGAGCGCATTCCAACTCCAGACCTTTGCACTTGCTGTTCCCCTGCGTGGAACACCCTTCCTCCAGATTATCATGTGACTCGTCCCTTCTCTACATTCGGGAGGCGCTAGTCCCCAGAAAGCCCCTCCCTGACCTCCCCCTTCCTTACCAGTTACGTCACTTGATATGTTGTCTTCACAGGACTCATCGCTCTGCAAAAGTCTCTCATTTTTTGGGACCTCCCTGCTCCAGAAGGTCAGTTCCATGGATTTAGGGATCTTGGACTGTTTGTGCACTGCTCTGTCCTCAGTGCCTAGACGGGTGCCTTGCAGTCTGTAGGTACTCAGTAATGATTTGTGCAGTGAGTGATGCAAATTGGGTGGATACATGATGGGTGTGTAGCTGGCTGGCTGACTGGATAGGGATGGATGGGTGATGGGTGGAGGGATGGATGACGGGTGGATGGATGGATGGATGGGTGATGGGTGGATGATGGGTGGATGGATGGATGGATGGATGGATGATGGGTGATGGGTGGATGATGGGTGGATGGATGGATGGATGGATGGATGGATGGGTGGGTGATGGGTGTATGGATGGATGATGGGTGGGTGGATGGATGGATGGGTGATGGGTGTATGGATGGATGATGGGTGGGTGGATGGATGGGTGATGTGTGGATGGATGGATGGATGGATGGGTGATGGGTGGATGGATGGATGATGGGTGGATGGATGGATGATGGGTGGATGGATGGATGGATGGGTGATGCGTGGATGGATGGGTGGATGGATGGATGGATGATGGGTGGGTGGATGGATGGATGGATGGATGGGTGATGGGTGGATGGATGGATGATGGGTGGGTGGATGGATGGATGGATGGATGGGTGATGGGTGGATGGATGGATGGATGGATGGGTGATGGGTGGATGGATGGATGATGGGTGGATGGATGGATGGGTGGATGGATGGATGGATGGATGGGTAGCTGGATGGACAGATAGATGGAGGGATGGAGGGACAGAGTGATGGAGTTGGTCTCGGGCAGTAAAAGCATCACAAAGGTTGAGATAATGGCCATGGCAGACGTGTGCAGGGGTCCCAGGCTTGAGGCAGTCGTGGACAACAGGTGTGGCAGTTCAGAAGTAGTGCTCTGGCCCTGGGCTGCTTTCCTAGAGCAGAGGAGCCAGCCCTGAGCTTGGTGACTGGCCTTGGTCCCAGTGCTGCTGCTCACTCATCAGGTAACTTCAGAAAAGTCCCTGTTCCTCTGAGTTCAGAGTCCTCCTTCGTTGTCCACGAGTTACAATCCCCAGGCTGCCTTCCTCACAGGATAGGGGAGGCTCGAAAAAGATCCGATCTGGGGCTGCTCTGGCAAGCTCAGAGAGCGTCTACCAGGAGACACATGTCCAAGGCGGCAAGGACAGCGTTGCTCATGGTGGAACTGTGCATGACAAACAATCGGAAAGACACTAAACATTCAGCTACTCAAAGTGGGACACGCCTTGTCACTGGGCACCGGGCGGCGCTCATAGTCCGGCCACCCCTGCAGCCCCTGTGCGGTGCCAGAAAGCTGCCCCCTCTGGACAGGTAGATTACAAAGGGTTGTCCTGCCCCTGGGCTGACACAGCCGCATCTGGGCAGTGAGCAAGGCTGATTTCAGCCCCACTGTCCCTTCGGCCTGCCTCAGGACACGGCGTGCTTAAGAGGACGTCGCAGCCAAGGAAGACCTGCAGGGTGCGGCTGGGGAAGGGCAAGCAAGGAACGGTGTGCACAATATGGTGTCGTGTGTAGGTGGAGACAAGCCCCGAAGACAGCTGCTGTGGCCGCCACCTATCCGTCTATCTGTCTGTCTATTTATCTATCTGTTTGTGTATCAGTCTATCTATCTTTCTGTGTATCAGTCTATCTGTCTGTCTGCCTATCTGTCTGTCTATCTATCTGTCTAGCTAGCTAGCTATGGATCTATCATCTATCTATCTACATAAATACATAGGATACAGGTCTGGTAGTGACTCCCCAGACTGAGTGACAGTGGAGAGGTCTGGGGCGCAATGGGGGCAGAGGAACAGTGGCCTTACTGTGGTGTCCTCATGGGCTGTGAGGACAGGTTCAGGGATGAAGCAACATTATTGAACAATCCTACCCCCTGGGCCTCCCCAGCCCAGCCCTGGCACCTGCTGGAGGCAGAGGAGAGCCTGCGTGGGGGCGAGAGAGGAGAGGGCCTGGTCGGTGTGAGCGCTCAGCCGGCACCAGACAGGCTCCTGGGGTGATGCTCAGGAGACTTCTGTAGCCACCTGTGAGGAAGAGGCCCTTTGTCACCAGGAGCTGTAGGTGACTGTGGAGGTGGCGTGGAAGCTATAACAAATTTGCTGGTAATGATGCTTTGGCGAAAGAGGCTGTTTTTAAAAACACTCAGCAAGTTGCTAAAAGTCACATTCATTACGGGAAAGTGAAAACCTAATATGTTGCTGGTGTTGTCGTCACTTGCTGGGAGTGTGGCTGTGGGGTGGGCACCAAGGCCCTCTGGACTGGAGTGTGGGGACAGCAGTGACCAAAACAAGCCCCTGGCCATCCTGCCCCCTCCGCACTGCCCTGGAGACGTGGGGGGCCAGGCCAGGCCCAGGTCCGCTGAGCCCCCTCTAACCCTGCCTTCTGTCCCTGCCTTTGCTCTTGCACGACAGTGCACAAATGTGTTCTCGGAAATAAGGTGGAAACGCTACCCTAGGACTACAGTTCCCTTTGATCAGCACCCGAACTCCCCAGAGGCCACCTCTGTTGTCAGCTTGACTTGAGTCCCTCCAGATATTTTCACACGTTGGGAGCAGGGTTTCTCAAACTTGGCACTACCGCATTGGGGCCAGATGATTCTGTGTGCTGGGGCCGTCCCGGGCACTGCACGATGTTTAGCAGCATCCCTGGCCTCTGCCCACTAGATGCCAGTGGCATCCCCTGCCTGGTTGTGACACCCAAAATATCTCCAGACATTGCCATTTGTCCCCTAGGGGCAAAATCTCTCCCCACTGTGAACCTAGAAGGTTCTGCACCCAATTCCCAATGTTGGGGTGGGGGCATTTCTTACACCAACAAGCAACGCTCCAACACCAGCTGGGTGTCCTCCAATTTAACTCAATTCTGACGCCATCTACCTGGAGACAGCATCAGATCCCACTGCTAAGGGCTCAGTCCCACAAGACTGCCCGCCCCCCAGACACCAGTCGCAGGTCCAGCTTGTCACCTGTGCTTCTGACGGACTGGCTATAAATCGGAAGTTCCCACGACCCCCTCCTTGGGTTTGATTAATTTGCTAGAGTGGCTCATGGAACTCAAAGAAACATTTTGCTTACTAGATTACCAGTTTGTTACAAAAGGACATGTCAGGAACAGCCAGATGGAAGAGATCCGTTGGACAAGATGGGGGGGGGCGGCGGGTAGGGGGGAGCTGCCACGTTCCCTCCAGGGGCGCCGTTGTCTCCACATCTCTATGTGGTCACCATCCTGGAGGCTCTCCCAACTCCATCACTTTGCGTTTTTATGGTGCTCATTACAGAGGCACGATTGATTAACTCATTGACCACTGGCAATTGATTCAACCTCCAGCCTCCCTGGAGGTCAGGGGTGGGACTGAAAGTTCCAACCCTCTCATCGCAGGGTTGGTGCTTCTGGTGACCAGCCCCCAACCTCAGGTGAGCTAGGGGCTTTCCAGAAGTCACCTCATTAACATAACAAAAGACACTTCTGTCACTCTCATCCCTGAAGAAATTCCAAGTGTTTCAGGAGTTCCGTGCCAGATACAAGGACGGAGACCAATATATATTTCTTATTATAAGTCACAGCGTAACAGAACCACTGCCCAGATGATTGGTAGTTACTTTGTGGAATGGCTTTGTTAAACAACCAAAAAACCCCCAAAATATAGTCTTGTAAGCTGCATGTCATTGTTCCACTGTTTCCCAGCCTAAGCAGGTGCCGGCACAGACAGGTGTGCCCCCTGCTTCTTACCTGCTGTGTACTATTCCCCCGAGGGGACCCTCGCTGGCTCTTTAGCCAGCCCTCCACTGGCAGCTGGGTCCTTCCCAGTCGTTGCCATCACAGGCGCAGGGCAGGGTGCTGCAGGGTGGCTGTGGAGCATGGAACTGCTGGCCACAGAGCATGCTCATTTAAAGTGTTTAAATATACCACAAATTGCACCGAAGAGGCACCAATTTACACTCCCAACATTGACTTAGGGTATTTTCCTGCATCCTCTCCAACACTTCATCTTATCTTATCTTCTCCATTTTTGCCCATTTAATGGGTAAAACATGGTACCACGTGGTTCCACCTTGGCTTTCCTTTCACCGAGCTTTTGCACATTGACCGAGCACTATTGAGCATCTCGTGTATTTTAGGCTCTCTGCTGGGCTCTGGGCTATGACATCAAGAAGGCGGAAGCAGTTCCTGCCAGAGAGGGGTCAGCATGGAGGCCAGGCTCAGGGTCAGGCCCACTTCCCTAAGCAGGTGGTGGGGGGAGAAGGGAGCGTCCCAGGCAGAGGGAGCAGCCACGCCAGGGCTGGGAGGCATGGAGCCTGGTTCCCCGAGGTGCTGCCACCAGCTGAGGGGGCCAGAGTTCAGGAATACATGTGCAGCAAGAGCTGAGGTCCTGAGGGGCTTGTGGGCTGCGTTAGGGGCCACGGGAGCCCCTAAAGAGTCTGAGCCAAGGGGGTCAGGTACTCACGAAGCCAGAGGAGCCGGTGGCAGGGCCATGAGCATCAGAGCTGCAGGCCGTGCCCGTGAGTCTGCTGAGGCTGCCCTAACCAACGGCCACAATGTGGGGCTTAAAACAATAGAAACGTACTCTCACACAGCTCCGGAGGCTGGAAGGCCCAGAGCAAGATGGCATCAGGGCTGCACGCCCTCTGCAGGCACGAGGGGAGAGTCCTTCTCAGCCTCTTCCAGCTCGTGGTGGTTCCTGCCTTGTGGCGCATCCAGTCTCTGCCTCTGTCTTCACCTGGTCTCCTCCACGGCTTCCCCTCTTGTCTCTTATGAGGACACCTATTATTGGATTTAGGGCCCGTCAGGGCAATCCAGGATGATCTCCTTACCTTGGAGCCTTAACCTAATCACACCTGCCAAGACCCTTTTAACAAGCAGGTGGTACTGAACCTCTTAATCTGAAGTTCGTGTGTCCGATGTGCAGAAGGCCAATCACAGAGACATCAGTGCTTGGAGACAGAGAAAGTTTTATTGGAATTGGCCAAAACCAGAAGGAAGGCGGGAGGATAGGTTTTCTCAAATCCACCTTAATGAAAGAAGAAAGCAGGGGCTTTTATAGAGCTAAGGGGCTTGGCTGGAGGAGTTCTGGAGAAACAAAGGGGAAGTCTGTGTTTCTTTCACTCCAGATAAGCCCTGGGGCAATCTGACTTCTGGGCATCAGCTGCCGCTGGGGGCTGGTTATCTGGTGATCGCAACTTCCTTGAAGGCATCCTTTTTCTTCTGCAGAACAAGCTCATAAATCCTTGTGACCCTTGAGTCACCCCTCAGGTTAAACAAGAAGACAGCAAATTGACAAGATTGACTTCTTTTCATCTGTCTGTGTTGGTAACAGGTCGAAGGGTAACCATGTTCTTATTGGATATTTACGATAACCCTCAGGTGCCCAGCTTCACAAGGTCACAATTATGGCTTCTGGGACGTGGCCCTATCTTTTGGAGAACCCACCATTCAACCTGCTAAGTGCGCACAAGGACCATGAAGCCTGCCATGGCGCTCGTCTGCCCTGCTGTGTGCCTGGCTTGTGCTCCCCATCTGGCCCACCTCACAGGCTCTTGGGGCCCCAGAGCTCCGGGGCCTGGGGAAGCCCCTTGAAACAGCTCTGTGCTGTGCATGGAGAGGGAGGCGCTGCTGGCATGGACTCAGGGTGACTGTTCCCGCTGTTCTGGTTCCTGATCCAGGAGACTGCTGAGGGCTGCAGCACCAACATTTCTCATTCTCCTTTCCTCATTTTCTCAAACATCAGGCAGATTAGGGAAAAGCTGCATTTTCAGATGCAAATTTTTCTCTAAACCACGGAAGCTTTAAAACCACCAGATGAAGTATAGAAAGTACTTGACAATTTCTTTAAGAATCTTTCGTTGTCTGGGTCAGAATACCACGCGGGAGCACATGTGTGTGTTGTGTGTTTTTCTAATCCTGCTATCATGAGCAGCAGGTAGCAAAATGTTCATCTTTAATGTGTTAGTAAAACAGCACACATTTGAATATTGGCGTTTTCTGCCATCTGTACCAGTTGACACTGTTTTTCATACCAGCTTATTACATTTCTTGTACAAACATACTTTTGGGTGTCTCTGTTGACTTATGCTATAGTTGCTCTGGTATTTGTGTTAAAATAGCATTTTAAAACTTATAAAATATTGCTATTTACTCCTTCCTTGATTCTTTGCCACTTGCCAAGCTCTGGGGCAGTCTGCTTCCCAAGGACTGTGTTTTCCATAGTGGTTCTCTTGCGGGGGCAGCAGCGGGGGCCGGGAGCCCCCACGGCTCGGGCCCAGGGTCCAGGTGGGCGCCCCTGGCGGCCCAGCTCATGGAGCCCCATGGGGCACATCTGCAGATTCTCCGGGGTTACTTTTAACCCCCAAAGGAGAAAAATGAAGACAATATGGTGGGCTTCATCAAGCTAAAGTTGCTCTGTGTGAAGACATTTTATTCCTTAATTCTGTCCTTCCCTTTTTGATGTCAAAATTTCCTTTCTTTGGTGAATTGAAGGGGATCTTGGATGACTTTTTTTCTCTCCAATAGCTTTCCTTGGCAAAATCACAAGTTCTCCAGTTGGTTGTGGGGCGGGGGGGGGTATTCTATTGATCTGCAAAATCCACAAATCTGGGGCCCCCTTGTGCAAAGCTGGGGGGCAGCTGAGCCCTTCTGCTGGATTCCATGCTCTCAGAGGCAGGGGGCCGGGGCAGGGGCGGGAGATCTGGGGTGGGGGTCCTCACGTCCGAGGGGGTCTGCGGCAGTGGAGGGCGCCCGCAGCCGGCTGGCACACGGAGGAGGCATTCTGCCACTCTAAAAGATCCGTGCAAACTGCCGCAGATGGGAGGAAGAGCCAGGATCCAGACTGGAGGCTGTTTTGCTAGCGCGTTAAAGATTAACGTGTTTTTTTACTGGCTGCCGCATTCTGTGGCAAGATGAGTTTTTTTGTAAAGAAGGAGCAGGAGAAGCAGCAGCAGCCTGTCTGGGGCCAGGGCTGGGGGGCGGGGGGGGGGGGGGTGCTGAGCAGCCCCTGGCTGCCTCCTCTTGCCCCGCCGCCCGGGAGACCCAGGGTCTGAAACCAGCCCCGTCTCCAGCTCCAGTGGCCTTGCCCTTTTGCTCAGAGACACTCAGCCCCCTCTGTGCCTTCACCCAGGCTGTGCCTCCTTCCTTCTGGCTGGCAGAGTCTAGTCCCCTTTTATTAAGACTCAGACCAAGCATAATGATGATGGGAACCGAGATTTATTGCATGCTGACTTCCGTGCTAAGTGTGTCCCTGTGCGGCCCTGCTGAATCGCCCTGAGAGGCACACCAAATGCCCCCATTTTACCGAAAGGGAAATTGAGGCACAGAGAGGTTAAGTAACCTGCCTGGGGTCGCACAGCTGGGAAGTGGGGTTTGAGTCCAGGCAGAGTGGGTCCTGAGTCAGTCTCTAACTCCTACAGCAAAGCTCAGCTGCTCACCCTGTCCCCAACTTCTCACCCCTGGCCAGCAAGACCCTCCCTTCCCTGGGCTTCACACCCACAGTCAGCTCCTGTCCTCATGCCAGGACAGGATGCAGGGGACACAATGCTCACCTCTCCTAGGACTCCTGGCCTGGCCTCAGGATGGAGCAGGGTCTCTGTGGGTTCTCGTGGGTTGACATGGGGCTCTCTGTGAGGGATGTAATTTTAATTTTCCAGAATGGGATGCAAGGTGGGGACCTGGTCAGGGAGGTTTAACACATAACAGGAGTGATGGCAGAAAGCCTGATAAACCGAGCTGGCAGCACGCATCAGGCCGGCGTGGAGGTCTGGGTCCAGTCCCAGCTCTTTTTCTTCTTGAAGATGCTTTGGGTTGACTGCCTGGAATAAGGACCCTCCCTGAGCCCTCTCTGGGCCAGCCACCCTCCTTGGGAGCCTGGGTGAGGCCTCAGTCCTTGGGCAGAAGGTTCCAAGAAAGCTGGATCAGGGGCATGCACCAGGCAAAAAGGGGCCTTGCACTGGGGAATGGTGGGTACTTCCCCTTCCGGAGGTCACCCCAGGCTGCCTGCAGGAGAGTAAGGCCCCTGACAGCTTGTGTTCCATGCCCTCTGTGGGTGTGGGCCAGTCCTTATAGCGCTAGTGGTGGCTCATAACACAGGCCAGGCTAGGACGAGGGGAGACCCTAATGGTGGCTTTTTTTTTTTTTTTTTTTTTTGCTGGGTAAGATTAGCCCTGAGTTAACATCTGTGCCAATCTTCCTCTAATTTGTGTGTGGGATGCTGCCACAGCATGGCTGACCAGTGGTGTAGATCCACGCCCGGGAACCGAACCTGCAAATCTTGGCTACGAAAGCAGAGCACGCCAAACTTAACCACTGGGCCCCGGGATGGGCCCCTAATGGTGGCTCTTTAGCCTAGCACAGCAGATCCAGACTAGCCCTGGGAGAGTCAAGAACGCTGGTATTTGTGACAGCCTACCCCACCCAAGCCCTGGGGGCAGCCTGGGCAGGAGGGTGTCTGGCAGGCAGCAGAGAGCTGTGGGAACTGGCCCATCTGGCTGAACCAGGCCCTTGCGTGGCCTCGTACAAGTTGGAGCCTCGTTCCCTTATCTCTGGCATGGGTGCGTTGGTGATCTCAGGGATCACTGCTGTGTGTGTCTGGACTCAGATTCCAGTGGACACCTCTCCCTAGGGGGCGCCCAGGGCTCGCTCCATCAGTGGGCACAGGAGGGCAGCAGCCGTGTGAGGGCCCATGGGCCCTGAGGGAGGACTCGGCAGGAGTCAACCTGGGACCCACACAGCACTCGCCCAGAGCCCCAGCCCCAGCCCTGGGTGTCCCGGTGCCCCACCATCTCCTGCACACACCCCACGACCGTCCTTGTGGGTAGTTTGTGCAACATCGGCCCCTTGCCCCAGATGGTCAGCACCCCCTGCGCTGAGCAGGCAACCTGCACACAGTAGGGCTTCAACAAGCGCCTGCTGGAGGAGCACAACCTCAGGTCATCGCAGCCCGGGCCAGCCCACAGGACCCCGGGGCACCCTGCGGGGTCGCCCTCCCTCCTCCCCGGGTCTCTGACCGTGGTGAGGAGTTTGTAAAGGAATATTTCCCAGAATATTGCTGCTCACCTGGAGCAAGAGTACAAGCAGAGGCCGTATTCCTTGTGTCCAAATACTTAAAGTATAAAGCGATTTGGAAACGCTGAAATAAAACGTGCTCTACCCCCGGCCCTGATGAACACCCCTCACCAAGGCCCGGGAGGCCGGCTTCCAGCGCAGGAACGGCAGGAGCCCCTGGGAGCGGCTCAGGGCCCGCAGCCCGCCTTCCCCTCCAGGCCCGCTCCGCCTCGGCCCCTCCTGTGCGAGCACAGCCCCGCCGCGTGTCCAGCCGCCCGTCCCTCCCGCAAGCACTGCCCCTCGGAGCTTCTCAACTGGACACTGCTGACCTCTGGGCCCGATGAATCCCTGCGGTGGGGCCACCCCGTGCACTGCAGGCCGGAACATCCTGCACCCCTCCGGCTCTGAGAGCCCAAAACGCCGCCAGACACGGCCAGGTGTGCCCCGGGGAGCACGGTCCACCCCGCCTGGGACCCCCCCCTCCCGGCCCAGGCCCGGACACACGCATGCAGGGCGCCCGGCGTGCGCGCGGCGCGGGGAGGCCTCCCGTCCGAGGGCACGGGGCGCCCCCACCGGCCGCCCGCGGGGTCGTCGAGGCCGTGCCGCGCTCCGGGAAGGCCCGCCGCCTCCGTGCGCAGGGCGTCCCGGGCGGCAGCGGCGCGCGTGCGGGCCCGCAGGAGACGTCGCCGTGCCTTCGCGGCGGGTCGGGGAGCCGTGCGACCTCGGAGGGGCGGGTTCCCCGTGCCGACGGCGGCGCCGCCCGAGCATCCGGAGAAGCGCGGCTGCGGTGAATTACAGCCGTGGCTCCAGGCCCGGCCCACGGCTAGTGGTGAAGTTCGCCGCTCCGCGGCGGCGGCCCGGGGTTCCGCCGGTTCGGATCCTGGGCGCGGACGTCGCACGGCTCATCAAGCCACCTTGAGGCGGCGCCTCACATGCCACAACTAGAAGGACCCACAACTAAAAAAGAAAAGAAAAAAAAAACGATTGGCAACTGTTGTTAGCTCAGGTGCCAATCTTTAAAAAGAAAAATCTGTGACCCTATAGTGAGACGTAAAATAGAATGAAACCTCGTGGGTCACCTGTGGATGGGAGGAAGGTGCGTTAAACTTTGCCCTGAGTGTCTTGTTGTGCGTGTCGCCCTTTGACCAGTCAAAGCTGATTTGCTCCTGACAGTTATTTGCTTCCCCTGAGGTCTGGTTTGGAGAGGAAAGGTAGGTAATGCTGTGTGCACTCACATTGTTGACCAGTTTTCAAGCAATGCTTTACTTAGCCTGAACGCTGCAGAGGCAGGACAACCACGTCATTCTTTGCAGCCATTATTCCACAGCAGCCAGAGTGTGTCTGCAGAGCAAGGACTGACAGGAGAGCCAGTGCTCAATTTGGTTCCATTAACAGAAGCACAGTGTCTGAGACAAGGGAGGTGAAAACCCTGCTAGTCTCCCCAAAGCACAGCCAAAGCTCTGGCACTGTCGCTGGAAGCACGCACCAAGGACGTCCAAGTTCTGATGGTGTTAGGATGACTTTAAGGGCAAGGACGAAGAATGCAGAAGGCTGCCCTGCTCCTGCCCTGTGGGGAGCAGAGTAAATGGGAAACGGGGGGCTCCTTTGCCATGAGCTGAAACAGCCCAGGAGCCCTCACAGAGCTCCCACCTTGCTGCCAGGACAAGCAGGAGGCCAGAGGCGGGAGGGGGAGGGCCTGCACCTCCAGGCACCCTTGGTGGGGCCTCTGAGCCTCCCTCTGTTAGATTTCCGGGACGCCACAGTGCAGCGCCACATGCTGGGTGGACGACAGGAGTCCCTTCTCTCAGCTCTGGAGGCTGGGAGTCTGCCAGCGCGGTGCCGGCGGCCTGGTGCCCTCTGAGGCCTCTCTCCTGGGCGTGTGGATGGCCTCTGTCTTCACAGGGGCGTCCCTCTGTGTGCGTGTCAGTGTCCTAATCTCTTCTTGGAAAGACACCAGGCAGCTTGGATTCTGGCCCCACCGCCTGTGACCTCATTTTAACTTGATTTCCACTTAAAAGGTAAGTCGCAAATACAGTCACATTCTGAGGTACTGGGGTTAGGACTCCAACATGTGAATTTTGGAGGCACACAGTTCAGCCCATAACACTCCCTAAGCCAGCCCAGGTGCAGAACCCACGTGAAGAAATTGTCCTACCTGCTCAGAGAGGAAGAGCCACCATTGGGGACTGCCCAGCCGGCGTGGGTAAGTGCTCTTGTACAACCTCAGCCCACCCCCACCCGTGTCACCCTCAGCATGGGTCTGGTCCCTCACTGTGTCCTCGTGACTGGGAGGGACTGGGCCCTCTCCTCGTGAATTTGGTCCTGTCATGTTTCTGTCCCCAGGGCCCCAGGCAGCCTCGTCCCCCACATCCATGCGGTCCCTGGACCTGTGGATGTTGCCTTTTCTGTCACATCAGGATCCATCCCAGGACCCACAGAAGCCCCGGCCCCCAACCCAGCCCTGTCTGCCTCGCAGCTGGAGCAGGGAGAGGCCAGCACCGGGTCTCCCCGACTCCAGCTCCTCCCGGGCACTGTGGCTCGGCCTGACGCGTGCCGCTGTCCCGGGTGATGACAGCAGTGCCAGCTCCTTACTTTCCTGCCTGTCTCCTCCTCTGCCCACGAGCCCAGAGCTCTGCCTGATCCTGGGGAATATGGCCCTCAAGCCCCTGGTGAACCAAGACCCTTGTCAGGGCCACAAACCCAGGTCCACCTGGGTGGGCAGGGCCCCCGTGTCAGACCCCAGGCACCAGGTCTGCGGGGGCGCCCCTGGGCAGGCGGGGCCTCGGAGGACTGAGGCTCCCACGGCCTCCGCCAGCTTGGAGCGAGTCCCCACACTGAGCACCTGGAGCGAGGGCTTTGCTTTGACGCAACATTTGTTGGCGTTTTTTAATATTCAAGCTGTCAAAAAAGTATGTTTGCTGGATTCAGATGTTTGTTTCGGATCGTTGTTCTCTGGAACAACACTGAAGGGGCAGAAACGCCTGCTCTGCACAGCCGGGATGGCAGGCAGTGAGCCGCAGGGTGGCGGAGTTTCCAGGGATGGCCGCCCTGGCTGTGTTCGTGGAGGCAAACACCCTGGGCCTGAGGGATCCGGGTGCCCCTAGCCCCGAGCCTGCCCTTCTGCCTGGGCCTCATGACCCGGGTGCGATGTGCAGGGCCGGCACTGTCCCCCCGCAGAACCCACCCAGCCTCCCGAGGCAAAGCCGGATCCTGGGGACATCGCCTCATCATTGCTCCTTCTTTCTGGCTGCTCCACTGGCATCGACTCTCCCTGTTCTATGTGGCAATGGGGCTGAAGTGACACTCTGTGTCATCAATTGTAAAACAGACCGTTGACAATAGCAGAGTTTGGAAATAAAAGAAATAAAACCAGGTACACATTGATTCTAAGATGCACTGTGATGCGTCTGCAGGAAAGAGCTTACAACCCAGGGCAACCTGGCCATCATCTGTTTGCTCAGGGCCACACGGCCAGGCAGCCACAGAGTGGGAGCACCCACTGCTTCCTGTCTGACTCAGCTGCCCCACAGACCCCTTCCGTGTGTGGCCGTGGGGCACGTGGCCCCTGGGGCTGTCGTGGCTCAGGAATGCCTGCCTCGCCCTCCCCAGAAACCCAGGAGTGAACAGGAGGTGGGTGTGCCCTTCCCGCTGTTGGAGGACCCGGAGCTCAGACTGGGCAGCCTGCCGGCCCTGCCCCGGAGAAGGGTGCAGACCTGCAGGGCCACGGCATCCAGACCCCGTTCCGTGCTGGAGGGGGCTGAACTGCTGGGAGGAGGCAGGCCTCCTGGGACAGTGACTCCACTCTGGGTCCTTCGTGCCCCTCGAAGTGGACATTCGGCGGATGGCAGCCCCAGGGTCCGTGCCACCGTCACAGGTGAGGGCCTCACTTTCCCTTCCGGCTGCATTTGAAGGGAGGGGATTTTAAAGTCTGGGGCCCCTGTAGCAAGATGGGCGAGCCAGTGTGAGAATGGCCAGGCAGGCAGAGGAAGCCAGGCGGTGTGTGGTGACATCGTGGAGCTCCTGCCCAGGCCCTTCTTATTTACACTAGCCAGTGTGTTTCTTGTTTTGCGTGGATGTGGGTCATATGGGCTCTCTAACTTGTAACAGAGCATTCGCACCAATCTACTGGGGTGCATTCCTGTTCACCCTCAAGATGTTCTCTCTGAATCGTCTTGTAATCTTCTGCCTCGGTTTCCCCATCTGTGAAATGGGGTGACAGCAATACCTACATCCTGAGGCTGTCATGATGATTCAATGAGCTAATTCTTGAGAAGAGCTAGGAAGGGCGCGCAGGCATAGTCATTGCTACACAAGTGCTGGTATTGTCATTTCAGTGCCTCGAGGCCGCTCCTGCCCTCCTGTGAGGCAGCCCCGGACAGCCCATACTCTGGAGCCAAGAAACAGAGAGAGAAACCCCTGGGCTGGGGCTGGTTTGAATTTCTAATAATTTATCGAGAATCAAGAGCCAGATTTCCTCTGGGAAATATTAGTTCTTAGGTTTACAAAGTGCCTTGGTTGTAAATATCCATAAAAACGACAGTTTCTTGGGCCGTATTTATTCTTAAGCCGGGCGAAAGACATGAGTGCGTTGGCCTGTGTGAATCTGCCCGCTGCCGGCTTCCGCGTGCTCTCTGCAGGCCCTCCGGTCCGGGCAGGAGCGAGCAGGACCCCGGCCGGGGCGACGAGCCGCAGCCCTCAGGGGGCACCTGCCTGCTGGCTGAGCCGTGCAGGAGAGCCAGCAGGCTGTGGCCCAGTTGGGGACAACTTTCAGAGGGGTCCCTGGGGCTGCGAGAGCACCGAGAGAGGCGGCCGGACCTGACTGCTGGGTGGAGAGGAGCGGGCCTCAGGTGGCTGTCAGAGCGACCTCTGAGAAGCTGTGCTATGCTTCTAGGGTGCTGACCAGGCTCCCGGGCATGCAGCGCGTGTGTCACTTCCAGACTCTCCTCCGTCTCCCAGATGCTGCCTCTGTGGAGAGGCTGCCTCCAGGCCTTTGCCCAGGTTGTGCCCGTTGCCCAGAAGGCCTCCTCTCTCCGCCTGTCCTGACTCCACTCGCAAGTTGAGGCTCGACGCTCACCCGCTCTCTGAGCAGCTGCAGCACCAACGATACCACTGCGTATTTCTGCTTTCTTTCTTGCAGAGCCTGTGGCGTTGGTCTCCTGGTCCTCAGAGCACCTAGGACAGGGCACTTGGCCTGTCACCTCGTCAGGACTTTTTGTTGTCTCCCTGATGGTGAGAACCAACAAAACGGTAATCGTCACAGTTAACTGACCGCCGAACGTGGTAAGTTGCTTTAATCATGATCTCATTTAACCATCACAGGCTATGGGATGGTGATAAGCATTTTGGAGGTGCGGAAACTGAGGCACAGAGGGACTAAGTGACCCAGCTAGCGGCTGGCGGAGCTGGGATTGAAATCTGGGCCATGGTCCGGTGCAGCCTGACGGCGTTCCTCTGCGGCTATGTGCAAAAGGGTAAAACAAACAGATGAAACACTTCCTGCAGTGGCTCCGTAATTCAGGAAGGGACGGCTGCCGTTTAGAAAACAGGGTTTGGGCTCTAGTTTCAACCCTCTCTTTGAGTGTAGACGCGGCTCCCGAGATCCTGGCCAATTTCTAGATATTGATTTCTGCCTTGGGAAATACTGAGTTGTAAGAAATGCGGAAATCTTGTAGGCGTCTGTAAGCAGCAACTGGCGCGGTGCAGGTACACAGTTGGCATTCAATAAAGGCTTGTACATGGTATTGATTAGTGAGTGACACCAGGGCCCAGGGCTCCATGTGGGCTCCGTGAAGTCAGTGCCCAGCCACTTTAGAGGCCCCCTGTCTCTTCTTTTGATGGGGTGGTGAAGCAGGCAGAGTTTTTAAGGGGAAGAAAGATCAGAACGAGAACAGCGTTGGGGGCAGCGTTTAGGTGGTGTGGGGGCAGGCAGGAATAGTTGGATGGCAGATTTCATAGCCGAAGACAACGGGAGCCATGGAAAGGCCTGGGGCGCCCACAGGTGTGCACCCTGCCCGTCCCAGGGAGGCTCTGCCCGCTTCCATTGCCAGGCTGCCCATGGGTCGCGGCTACTTCCTCACACAGACTCTGCGTTTTCATTCCAAACATTTAACTTGCAGAGTTGACAGAAAGGCTATAGATTTCCCCCCAAATATCCATTTGCCTGGCCATTTATCTGCTTCGATCTGAAATACAGAACATGATGGGTGCCCTAGGTAAATCAAGCATTCCCTGTCTTCCGAAATGGGTTTGCAAACGCTGATTTCATGCCATTACCATTTTTCTGTTTCTAACAGTAAATCAAAAAAGTATCAACCGTTCATCCACTTTAAAAGTAATGCCTTTCTTATGCATAATTACGCGTACCCAGTGGAGATCTGTGTGTGCACTGTAAATCTACTCCTTTAAAAGGTTTCCTCTTAAGCACATTGGTGACATAAATTGGTGTAGAGCAAATTTATTTATTTAATAGGTTTATTCTTTTAACTGGTCCGATAACCATTACTGTTCACTGTTTGGTTTAGGGGGAAGAAGGAGTTCTTATTAATTTATCTGATTTATTTCTATGGCAGGTATTTATGTCAAAGGTTCCTCTGGAAATGAGGGTGAACGTGATTTATTGGTTTAGCAGGTTTCCTCTTAACTGGCCTTCAGGCGAGCCTCACGGTGTTCAGAGAAACCGGGAGAGCCTCTTAAAATAATTGAAGTAAGGAGGTGCAGCTGACCCGAGGGGGAAGACATCGGAGGCCTGCATTTGGACAAAACTTTTCCTCAATTCCGAGATAAAAGAGCACAAGTCACAAAACTGAAGGGGTTAGGGGAAAAAAGGAGGGGAGGGAGGGAGGAAGGAGGAAAGAAGGAAGGAAGGAAGGAAGGAAGAATAGAAGGAAGAGTGTGTCTCAATAATAACACCCGCGGGCTGGCCCGGTGGCCGAGTGGTTAAGTTCGCGCGCTCCGCTGCAGGCGGCCCAGTGTTTCATTGGTTTGAATCCTGGCCGCGGACATGGCGCTGCTCATCAAACCACGCTGAGGAAGCGTACCACATGCCACAACTAGAAGGACCCACAACGAAGAATATACAACTACATACCGGGGGGCTTTGGGGAGAAAAAGGAAAAAAAAAATCTTAAAAAAAAATAATAATAACACCCCAAAATGTTTTGGCAAATGGGAGATGGAAGAGACGGTGCTAATCAGGCCGTGTAAACTTGCTCGCTTTTGTAGATCTTGTTTGCAGCTCCCGATGGTGCTGGAGTGAAAGCAGACAGGCCCAGCTGGTGGAGGCGAGGGAGAGAAATGCTGAATTTTTAGCAGTTCAGTTTTATTTTTAGGCATTTAAGAATATCTTTAGCTTCCCAGTAAATGAGTCCATCAGAAGGCCGTATATGAAATAATCAGAATGTAAAAATACAGAACAGAAATCTGAGGGCCCCCTGACCAAACTGTGCAACTTCGGCCCCCTCCTGCCTGGCCCAGACAGGGCCAGATGAGCTCACTGACCCCCCCGGCCCAGGCCCCCCGAATCCACCAGGAGAAGGGCGCCCGGAGAAGAGGATGGGGCCCCAGGCATGCGGCTCACTGCCCTCTACTGTCTGCTCTTCTTCCGTCCTTTCTTGAGAGGTAGCGACCTGGACTGGAGGCTGGAGAGCAGTGACCTCCAGGGACCTGGGAGCTCAGTCTGTGGGGATGGGGCTGAGAGCGGCTGGATGACCGTGGCCTTAGAGCTTCCTGGGAGGGAGTGGGCAAGGCCGGGCCCCCAGGAGCGAGCCTCTCTGGAGAAGGAAGGAGAGGTGAGTCTCTGTCTAGTAGAGGCCCTGAGGCTGCTAGGTCAGAGGTGACCCATTGCTGGGCGCACGTGTTGACCCAGCCCACCCTTCATGCTGAACTGGGAGGCACATCAGAGCCTCCATTTATTCCAGAACCTCCCTGGTCTCCCCCAGAGGAACACAGCTCTGTACCAGGCACTGGGCAAGACAAAGCAGATCTGTCCCTCACAGCGTCGTATTCCCGTAACACTGACAATCCTTTACAAGAGAAACAATACTGAGGCATGTGCTAGGCCCTGTGCTGGCTCTGGGGGTGACACACCTTTTTCAAACTATGCTCAGTCCCTGCCTTCAAAGTGGCCCCACGTCCTAGGGGAGATGAGGAGACCGACGGTGACCGGGTGGGAGCACCTGTGTCGCCAGCCAGCCGCCGCCAGTTGCTGGGGAGGCCAGAGCACTTTTTGAGGCGTTCATCCCCCCTTTTCTCCCGTGACCTCGAGGCTGGCACATGTCAGGTGTTCCACACGCCTTGGCTTCGTTGAATGTTGAGTGACAGACAGGCCCCGGCGAGGCAGGCCGGGCGCAGAGTGGCATCCCCACTTCACGGCTGTGCACACGGGGCGGCTAAGGGCTGTGTAGGTCCACCTGCAAAGCAACCCCAGCCCGGCTGCCCGGCTCTGCCCGGAGGACCACAGACGCTTCCAGGCGACGTGGACCCGGCTCAGTGGCTGCTGCTGTGCGCAGCCACGTGTCTTCTACCTTCACCACAGCTGTCACTGCCGAGGGCCCCAGAGCCGCGGGGCCTGAGCCTGGTGGCTTCTTAGGCAATGGGACAGCTGGCTTCCTGTCCACACTGTGAAGGCCCTGGGAACACAATGCAAGCCCTCTTTGCAGTAGGAGTCTGAGGCTTGTAAGTGGACGTGGCTGTCAGTGTTGAGAGGGACAGTGAGCAGAGGCCTGGAGATGCATGTCAGTGGCGTGGACAAGGCTCTGTGACCCCCAGGTCTTTCCCTGCCCGCCCGCTGATGTCTTAAAACCCGCCTCCAGGCTGCGCCATCATGGCACATCATGAAGAGATGGAGGCCTCTTCATTTCGGAAGACAGCTTCCCATTTTTCTGTCTCTATCTAATCTCTCTATCCATCATCTATCTATCTATCATCTATCATTTTTCTCTCTTTCTCTCTCTTTCAGGTGCTTTCAAGCTTTTTAGCAGGCTTTGTCCTGTAAACGTGTGCACAAAACGCCGGCCAGGTTACAATTACCAACGACAAAAAGGAAGACATCCTTCTGGTCCCTGTCCCCTCCGTCTCCCCTGGGCCTGACCAGAGGCCGCTTTCAAGCTTGTTGGCGAGCCCAGGGCTGTCAGATTCTTACTTGAAGTCAGAGAATTGACAGGACTCCAGGGTCCTGCCCTGTCCCACTGAGATTTAAAGGGGCTGCTCTGGGTGAGAAATAATAACTGTGCGACTCTACAGCTCTGCTGTGGTTTATTGTTTGTTTGCTTTAAATAGCCACTGCTTTGCCTGAGGAACAATGACGAAGATGAGTGGGCATTTATTCTCAGGGCGGTCTCGGGAGCCGGCCGGCCTCTGCCTCTGGTTCCCCATGGGAGTGGGTCTGGGTGCCCCATCTGCTCAGGGAGCCCCTGTCAGGGGTGGTGAACAGTGGGTTGAGAGCCCCACAAGAGAGACTCGGCAGGGGCCCCCAGGCCACCCCAGAATGCCCCACCTTCCAGCCAGGCCTCTGTCCTCTGAGCCTTTGCTCGGGCTGTTCCCTCTGCCTGGACGCTCTTCTCCCAGATCCCTGCATGGGTCCTTCTGGTCATTCGGTGCTTAGCACAGACATCACCTCCTCAGGGAGGCCCGTCCAGACTGCCTGCTCTGTGGCTTCTGACCTTGATTTATTTTCTCCCAGGCCTGTGTCGCTACCTGAATTATCTTCTTATCCCTGCCGCCTGCCTCACTCAACAGCATGTGGGCTCTGCAAAACAGGACGTCTCTCTGTGGTTCCCGCTCAAAACAGTGGTGAGAGAGGGCCTGGTGTGGGGCGGGAGCCTGGGTGGACACCGTGCAAGGAAGGAGAGTGAAGCTCAGACTCTCCAGAGACCGGCCTCGCTGAGCACGTGGCTGAGACGGGAAACTGTGGCTGCAGGCCCTGGGACCCGGGACAGCCACACAGGTGACCGGCCTCCTTGTCCTTGCCCCAGGAGATGCTCCTCCCAAATTATTCTGATAACTCCTGCCCAGAAACATCCGATTCCCTGAGGTATGAGCATTGAGCTCATGATAAGCTCAGGCCTGTCGTCAGGGGCCTAGAAAACAGAGAATTGACGCAACTGCCATGAAAACAAGTTTTAGAAACCACCGTCCACTCACCCCCTGACGCAGACACGCCTCCCCTTGCCCCGTGTTCCGTGCAGACGTGCTCTGTGGACCCAGAGCTCAGGGTGATCATCTGTCTACTCCTTGGGGAAGAGAGATGTGTGGATACTTTCAGTGCCCCAGAAACCCGGTGGCCCATTTTAGCCGATGTTCATGATCACATACATACCACAGGGCCTTGCCTACCCTGGATGGGCTGTGAAGATGTCCCAAAGAACCACACAGGTACCTAGGGGAAAACAATCCAGAGACCACTTGACAATGAAAGGGGCGTGTGTGGGCTGGTGGGGGGGAGGGGTTGGGGGCCAGAGGCCCCCTTGCCCAGGTCCACCAGGCCCTCTGGCTGTGACCCTCCCCACGGCACCCCCTGCACGTCAGCCAGGTCATCCAAGTGGCCCAGGGGGCAGATGTGCCGTGATGGAGATGCCAACAATCAGGCTGCTAAGCTCCCTGCTCCATTTGCTCTGAGAGCAGCCAGGATGGCTGTCTGGTGGGAGCTCACCTTCACCGTGGAGCTGCGGAGCGTATGCATTTTAAGCTGCAAATATTGTCATTTATAATAGGTTGGCAAATGTTTTCAGATTAAGGGAAGTGCCAGCTCTGGAATTGACTATGAATCCTTTGGTTCTGCGTCATCATTCTTCCAGCCTCGTTCCTGGGCTGGGAGGCCCCCAAAGCGGGGACTGTGCTGGGGGCTGTGTCATCTGCTCTTCCCCCATTACACGACTCTCCCACCCCCGAACGGGGCCCTTGCATCCTCTTCTTGGACACCTCAAGGGACGGGCTGCTACCACCTTCAAAGGCGGGATGCCTCCCCCGGCTGGGCTGTCCTGCCCATCAGAGGATGATTCAGGTTACTTAACCCTACCAGCCAATCTCATGTGCTGCTTTTTAACTACGCTGACGGCATGCGTTCATGTAGTCATTGTGTCATGCACCCAATGTTCCTCCCTTGTTTACGCGCTGCCGGACCCTTTGCTCAGAGCCAAGGACTCCGAAGAGAAGGCAGCATGACTCCTGTTGGTGAGGCGCTCACCTCCTGGGAAACAGACAAGAACACACTCCGCTCTTGTGCCAGCCAGAACAGGGGACAGAGGGGCTGGGAGATCCAGAGAAAAGAACCGGGGGTTGCTGAGGAGGGTCTCGAAGGATGGACACAGCAGAAATCTGCAGCGTCTGGGGGTGATGATTCCCGGTCAGATATGGGCAGCCAAGAGGGTCCTTTTGCCCAGGGCACAGCATGCCTGAGGGCAGTGCAGGTCGGGGGAGGCAGGCTGGGAAAATGTGTGAAGGACCAGGCTGTGAAGGCAAGGCCTTTCCAGGGTGACCCACTGCTGCCTTCTTCTGGCGCTCCTCTCTGCGCCAGCCTCAGGACTCCCCACCCTTCTGGCTGCCCCTCACCTCTCAGCCCCGCTTGGCCAGACCTCTGGTGGCTGGAGTGCTCCAGAGCTGGGCCCTGCACAATGAACTCCACCCCCCTGCAGCCTCCCCAGAACCCAGGTTCCCCGTCTTCCCACGGCTCGAGCGAGACCCGCGCTCGTTCCTGACGCCCCTTTCCTTCTATGCCCACGTCCAAACCACCATCAGGGGGATCCACCTACAGAATGCCTCATACCCTGTCTGCGCCCCCACTGCTGCCACTGTGCTCCAAGACCCCTTCGTCCCGCACGGGACCTGACCCCCAGCTAGTCCCCTGTCTCAGTTGGCTCGGGCTGCCGTACAAACATCCCACAGGCTGGGCGGCTTTAACAGCAGACATTTATTCCCCCAGTTCTGGAGGCTGGAAGTCCCAGAGCTGGTGCCAGCACGGCCGGGTTCTGCCGAGGCCTCCGCCCGACCTGCAGATGCCGCCTTCTCGCTGTGTCTTCACACAGCTGAGAAGAGAGCGCGCGAGCGAGAGCCAGGTCTGGTGCCCCTTCCGCTCCTTATCAGGGCACTAACCCCATTGTGAGGGCCCCACCCTGTGATCTGTCTGACCCTAAGCACCTCCCGAAGGCCCCGCCTCCTGACACCAACACCCTGGGCGTTGGGGCTTCAACATCTGAATTTGGAGGAAACAAACATTAGCTCAGTCGGCAAACCTCCCCCCACATTCTTTACCCCCCAGTCCCGGCTCCTCACACAGCCGGCCATATTTTAAAAGGCAATCTGACTAGTTTTCCTGTAGGCCTTAACTACCACCCCCTCCCCCAGGGCCTCCCAGAGGCTTCAGGACGCACCCCGAGCCCTGGTGAGCCCAGTGGGTCCTGCAGGCTGGCCCACCCTCCCGCCCCAGCTGCCCCTGCCTCCCCCTGCCCGGGAGACTGAGGCACAGAGTGTTTTAGGGACTTGCTATGGGCCAACAGCCGGTAACAAATGTCTGTGGAAGGACGGATGAAGGAGGCCCCACTCCTTCCTACCCTCCCACCAACCCCAGTCACTGACCCTCAATCCATAGCAGTCAGCCCAGCGCCCTGGTTCTACAGGAGAGCCCTCCCAGGCTCCGAGGCTGTCCTCCGGAGCCACTCCACCTCTCGTGGACAGTTCCCCCGCCTCCTTCTGTGCCACCAAAAGCACCTTTCTTGTGTCCAGCTCCTTTAGTACCGCATGAGGTGGGCATCTCAGCAAATATACCTCCTGGGCTACTGGGCCCTTAGGGGCCAGCGGGTGACCATATGGCCCCATCCAGGCCACACCCTTGTCTTTAACTGGGACCATGGGGAGCTCCTGAGTCTGACATGAAAGGACCTGCATAGATAGCGGGGTTTTAGGCAGCTCATCAGACCTGGCTTGAGGGTGGAGGTGTTTTGATCAAAGGGTGTTCCTCTAGCAACTCATTGCAGCAGCCTAAAGTTGATCTTGGTCGCTTTGAAGCAAAATAATGAAAAGAGACCTTCTTTGCCCCTAAATGAAAGTATATATTAGGAAAGATGGCCTAACGACAGGGGTGGTGCTTGTCTCTATACACCCAGGTCCCCAGAGGGCTCAGAGAGGCAGGGCTGGGCCCCAGAGCAGATCAGCAGCCACATGGCCGGGTCCCAGAGTGGCCCCCTCTGGCTGGACACCTTGAAATCTGCACCCAGATGGTGCTGATTGTGTGCAGATGGGCACCTGGAGAGAGTGTGGGAGGGGGAAAGACGAGCAGGTGGGGGTCAAACTGGCCTTGTTAATGGCTTAGCACGGCAACTTAACCAGCAGTGTGACCGGGAAGTCTTCCCCATCTGAGCTTGGTTTCCGCCTCTGCACAAGGAGCGAGGGGTGGCAGCGAGAGGACCCTCCTGTCCACACTCGGGGCTTCTGAAGAGCGACCTCCTGGAGCTTAACCACGAGCGCGGGAGCCTGCCCTGAGGCCGCACCTGCAGGTGCCCCCCTGCGTAATGTAACAAGAAAGAGGGGCCAGTCAGGAGGGGCACAGGCGAGGGCGGGCCCGCAGCCAGCGTGGCCCAGTTGCGCCTGGGACTACTTCAGTGTTACTGTGGGCCATGGAGACTCGTTAGAAGCCGTTAAGCATCCTGTAACCCAGAGGTCCCCTTGCTCAAAAGGCAAAGAAGGTTTGGCCCTCAGGCAGGTCTGTGTTGAGGAGAAAGGACACTGACCACGCAGATGAGAGGGCCCTGGTCTGTGACACAGTTCTTTTCTTGCTGCCCAGGGGACCTTGGCCCGGGGCAGTGAAGCCTGGGCTCACGGTGCTGAGCTTGCCGTCATCAGCCTGGTGCGAGTGCAGAGCTCACGCTTCCTGTAGCGGAGGCAGAGAGATGCTTCTCCCACCCCTTCCAAACTCCTACAGAGTGAGTCACCCGTGGAGACTGGGGGGCCGGCAGGAGGAGGGGACGGCACCTTGTTCCCATCTGGGAGCCTGCCTGATGAGCTCACAGCCTGCAGGCCAAGCAGAGGAAGCTAGCTGGAGGGCCCTCCAGAGCTTGGCGCGTGTTCCTGGGAGCCCAGGGGCCTATGTGGGTACAGCGATGGGGCAGAATCTGGTCTAAAGCTAGAGGACACTGGAGTGTCCTGAGCAGGGAGGCTGGAGGAGACCGTGGTGGAGTAGGCCTGGGAAGAGATGATGGGGTATATGCCCCCCTGGCTCCCTGCAGCCCTCTGAGAATGGGGACCTCAGCAGGTCCCCAGGCACAGGGAAAGGGACATGGGGGATGGGGAGGGCAGAGAGCCTGGGATGGACTCGTAGAACAGAAGACGGCCCCTGGGCAGGCCAAAGGGATCCCAGATTGCCCCTCGAGGGCATCTTTAGGTACAGAGGGGCCAAGGTGATGTTGACTTTCTGTCCCCATAGACAACCCCCAAGGGATGGGAAAGGGGA
Organism: Equus asinus; assembly: GCF_041296235.1. NCBI lineage: Eukaryota > Metazoa > Chordata > Mammalia > Perissodactyla > Equidae > Equus > Equus asinus. Next base: position 15,741,793 of record NC_091815.1, on the reverse strand, counting down.
AATTCAACATCGAATAGCTGGAGGCACGCTTGTTAAAATGAAGTAATTTTACTTTTACATCTATGAGATGAGATGCCACAGAGAAGTGGTTACAGACATAAAGCGTACAGCCCAGAGCTGGCAAACTTGCGGTAAATGGTGGCTAGAATTATTGTCTCCAATTTCAAGTATTAAAATGACTTAAAAAAACTCTTCCTTTTTTTAAGACAAATTTTTTAGAGCAGCTTTAGGTTCACAACAAAATATAAAGGGAAGGTACAGAGATTTCCCATGTGCCCCCTGCCCCCCCATGCATAGCCTCCCCCATCATCAACACCCCCCACCAGGTGGTACATTTGTTACAGTGCATGGACCTACATTGACACGTCATCATCACCCCGTCCCTAGTTTACATTAGGGTTCACTCCTGGTGGCGGACATTCTATGGGTTTGGACAAATGTGTAACGACACGTATCCCCCATTATGGTATCACGCAGAGTGTTTGCACTGCCCTGAAAGTCTTCTGTGCTCAGCCTGTTCATCCCTCCCACCCCCTCCTTTGTGTGTGTGTGTGCTGAGGAAGATTCGCCCTGAGCTAACATCCCTGCCAATCTTCCTCTATTTTCAGTATGTGGGCCGTCAGCACAGCATGGCTACTAATAGAGCCGTGTAGGTCTGTGCCCAGGAGCTGAACCTGGGTGGCCAAAGCAGAGTGTGCTGAACCTAACCACTAGGCAACAGGGCCAGTCTCCTCCCTCTTTTTAAAACTACTTTTTAAAAGGCTCTGACCTTCACCTAACACTCGTTGCTTTGAGTGTTAGCATTTGAGGAACACCCAGGAACCAAACAGGAGGATTTTGACTACACCATTAGGACCTTTAGATCGGAGAGCCGCTGGCCTTTCCCAAGTGTCTCAGTCTCTCTCCCACCCCCCAATAAAGAACAGAGGCCCGCACGCCGCAGGGGGCCTTGATTCCAGTTAGAACTAGGAAGCCGGGTGAATGCTAAGCTTGCCACCAACTCTTCAGGAGAAAAGCCTGCTCTGCAGTTCCACAGTCTGCCTAGAAGGGTGCAGGCCCTCCGCGTCCCAGGTCCCACACCTTACACATCACTAGGGAAGCAGAAATTCCCTTAGCACACGCATCACTCAAACTTCTTCTGAACACCAATATCGCTCCTACCCAACCTGTCAGTATCTTGGTCTGACTGTAGCATGTTCCAAATTTCCACCAGTAAAATGAAGATGGCATGCAAATCATGTGTTCAGTGCAGTTGGAAATCCTGACACAGATGCAGGATTTCATGAAGTTGATGAAAATGACGCTGGAGAGTTGCTGGGATCACATGAAAACCTCTGATCATCCGGCCGAGTTAGACCAGATAACAATCCAAAGAAAGAAAATCGACAAGGATTTTTGATGTGATAGGAGGTCAAAAGAGAAATATTTGAATATTAAATAGTTGAAGCCTCATATATTTTTAGAAAAATGATCTTTTTGTGATGATCCTCTGGAAGTAATAAGTAGAGGATGCCATATCATGTCACCATATACTTCTGCCAGAAAAGCATTCTCCCCCTAAAAATAAAAGTTGTAAATAAAAATATAAATGTTATAAATAAAATATAATAAAATAAATGTATAATAAAATTAAATATAAAAGTTACAAATAAAAAATAGTTGATTCATTCTTTGTCTAAGATATAGAGCATAGAGGTGATTATAACTTAAATTTTAGTTTAATTCAGTAAAATATTGAAAATAAACTTACTTTCAATAGTTGATAGGTTCAGTTCTGAAGAGACTAACCAAAGCATATTTTGTACCTATTTTAAGTGGACTCTGTTTGGGGCTTTTTGCTCACTTCTGGTTCTCAGTGAACGAAGATATCCCACATCCACCTTTATGGCGTGAGATTTGTTGTTTGTTTTTTCCTTTTAATTTTAATGAAACTGACTAACTTATGACTGATCAAATTACTAATTAAAATTATTAATGTATTTATTTCTAACTTTTATTTTGAAATTATCTCAAATTTGCAAAAAAGTTACAAAAATAGGACAAAGCACTCCTATGCATCCTTCACTCAGATACTCCACATGAAGTGACCGCATTTGTTTTATCATTCTCCCCTGACTGATAGATAGATAGAAATATAGACATGTATTTCTTTCCTGAAACATTTGAGATTAAGTTGCAGATGTAATTCCCCTTTCTTCCTAAATATTTCTGTGCATATTTTCCTAAAAACAAGGACATTCTCTTATATGACCACAGTTCAATTATCAAAATCAGGAAATAACCCGATATAGTACTGCTATCTAACCTACAGATGGTATTCAAATTTCACCGTAAGTTGCTGCTTTGACCCTGTGGGAAACTGCTTCACGTGGGCAACTTGACTGATATCTTGGGAGAAGTTCCAGGGAGAGGAAATCCACTCATGCACTCACCTGTCTGTCAACCAGCACTGACTGACCCCTCGCCACGTGCCAGGGACTGTATGGGGGCCAGAAACCGGAGAGCAACCCTACATCGACCCCGACCTCAAAATGGCTTTATTAAACTAAGACTGAGAGTGTCATGGGTAAAATGACACCTCGGTGACATACTGCTATCTCATTCTTTCCCCTCACACACCTCGGCTTGCTTTGTTACGCTTAGACTTTAGTGGTGCAGAAAGAATTTTACTAGGACTTTCTGAATTTTTTCCTAGCACGCCTTTATAAGCGATAATAACAAATGTCCCTCCTGCACTTCTGAGCACACTCTGCCTGCACGCGTGCTGTCCGTCACAAGAGTCGGAACAGCACAGTGCTGCCCGTAATGACGTGATGCCCGTGGACCTGGGGCAGGCAGCGGCAAGCACTGGATGTCCCCATAAGAAGACACACACATGCCAGAGGTAGAAGTGTTCATGGGGCTGCCACATTGGTAAGGTTTTCAGGGGTCCCACTGGTGTGGGATATGCCAGGACATCCCTGCTAAGGTACGGCACAAGCCGCAGCAACATTGCATCACCTGCTCCCAAGAAAGAAGCACAGTGCTGGGTGTCCCTGGGACTTCCGAGCAGCGTGCTTGGTGATATTTCTCCAATCCTTGGAGAAATTGCCAGATGACGTGGAAACCACCAGTCTTGAAGGAGTCTAGAGCAAGAGAGGGCTTTACGACAATCCGCTCTTCCATTCAGGTTGTACGAGCCAGCGGAGAATGGTGACAGAAGCAGTGTCCACGATATGAATAAGGACGGCAAGCCCCAGCAGGAGCGTCACAGTGCAGACCTCCAGCATCCTGGGGTGAGGCCATTCCTTCTGCTACAGAGAACTACTCCCAGTTTGAAAACCAGCTCCTGGGGTGAGACTGGGTCCTGGCAGAGGCTTGGCGCCTGCTCACAGGGAGCAGTGGCTATTGTCCGAGATGAGGTGGGCATTGTCAGGGCATGGATTGGGACAGCACACCAGCAATCTGTCTTGCAATGAAAATGATGCTCTGGGATCAGGCCCAAGGAAGTCGGGTGGGAACATGTCAGTTAAGTGAGCAGGTGGCCTAGATGCCCACCATCTATGTCTGATGCAATGACACTTGTCCCTCAGCTCTCGGCTCACACGTATGGCCTGCTGTGGTCTGACTGCTCGGCTCCCCTAACATTCTTATGTTAAAATCTTAACCCCTAAGGTGGTGGTATTGGGAGGGGAGGACTTTGGGAGATGATGAGATCATGAGGGTGGAGCCCTCATGAATGGGATTAGTGAAAGAAGACCCCGAGAACTCCCTCGCTCTTTCTACCATGTGAGGACACATGGAGAAGCCGGCGGTCAGCAACCTGGGGCATGGCTGTCACCAGACACCGAATCTGCCAGCACCGTGTCCCGAGACTTCCCAGCCCCCAGAACTGTGAGAAATAAATGTTTGTTGTTTATAAGCCCCGGTCTCGGTCTCTGGCATTTTGTCATAGCAGCCGGAACGGACTAAGATATGGTCTTATGGGCATGTGGTGGGACGGGGAGAGGTCCCTATGACTAGCTGACAGAGGAGGAGAGAACTTAGACCTGGCTCACGGATGGACGGGCTCAATCTGTCCAGGTGAACCGAAGCAAGCTGCTGCCTCAGGACTAGGATGGGGGCGGCGTTCGCTTTGGGTGGAAAATGTATCTGTAGTCAAGACAAATAGTACGTTAATACAGTGTTTAAAAAGCCAAATTTAATGCAAAAACTTCATGATGAGTAAAATACCAAAATTTTAAAGACAGCGTCAGTAACTGCCAAGCTGAGCCATAGTGAAGTCTAAGGCAAAGGGGAAATCAGAACTACTGACCTGGGGAAATGGGCACCATGGCACCCATCTTCGGACTTATGTTAAGGCCCACCAGAAGGCATCTTCTGCAGGGGAGGACGAGGTCGACAAGACGCTTTATGCTATGGATGTAAGCCAGCATCAGCCGCCCACTGCTTGGTCAGTAAACAGTCCCATGAAGGAGTGGCCGTGGTAGCTATGCATGGGCCCAGCATCCCGAGCTCCCTCTTCCTAAGGAGAACACCTGGCGTCCTGCGTGTTTTCTGCTTTCGGCCCCAGGGCTCCCCTGTGCTGCGGCACGGGGCGGCTGGAGGAGCCCATCAGCACGCACCCGACATGCGAGCCTCGCGGTGCAGGAGATTGACCTCCCTGGGAACTCTCGACCAGTGCGCTGGCCGAAAATTCTGAGAGGCCTTCTAGACACTGCTCAGACGTCCCCCGGGGTTGAGGCCTGGCTGCCCTCAGCAGTGACCGACAAGACTTGACCACGCATCCTTGTAGCGGCTTTTCCTCCTGCTCTGTGTCACCTTCTCAGGCTCCTCATCCCTGTTCCTGGGACCACCTCTCAAATAAGCTACCTCTGCCCAGGTCCTTTTCTCAGACTCTGCTTTTGGGAAGGACCCAGGTTAAGAGAGTGTCTCCAAATCCGACGCCCCCTGGGAAAGGCCTGAAGTAGACGAGTGGGACTTCTGCCTGTGTCGGGCTGAAAACGGTAAGAGCACAGAGTGTTTAGATGCTGGGTGTTTATCACCCAGACCTGGGTTCTGCAACCTATAGCTAGCCTTGAAATTCCGTGCATTCACAGTGTACAGGAATGTATCAAACTGGGCATGTACAGAATAATTTCATCAGAGCAGAAATGGTGAAGACAGAGGTCACTGTCAGTTACAGCTCTCACAGAGCGAAATGCTTGGTCTGTTAGATTAAAATCCTGACTGCACCCCAAGCTCACGCAGTGGTTCCTGGATTTCCTGATCTCCAGCACCCCCTAGCGTTATCTTCCACTCATGTCCTGAGCTCCGCAGGAGGCCCGAGATGCTGCCTGCGCTCAGACCGTGGTTAGAGGACATTCGTTACAGGACAGGCTACTTTCATGGCTTTTTCTCTAAGGAGGAGTCATCAGGAGGATGAATGTGTGCCACCTCTGTGTTTAGAATAAGGTGTCCTGTTTTAAGCTTCATCTCTTCCTCCACCAAGTAACTGTTGAGTATCCGTGTGGTCTGTACTTGAAGCCACGCTAGAGCCGAGGTTTCCATCAAAACTCATCAGTTTGCACAGAAGAGCAGCGAAGGAGGGCGTTAGACCAGTGCCCAAACAGGTGTGTGCAGGGGCGACAGATGCCGCCGTTCACCTCGGTCCCACGTCGGAACCCAGCCTCCCACCTGGCTCAGGAACGGATACGGGGAGCATATGCTCTCTTTATAGTTCGCCCCGCAGTGGATTTCAGTGCATCTGTGCAGGACGACGTGAACTGTCCTAAGTGTCTTCTAAAATAAAAAGACACCTTTGCTTTATGCGGGGCTTAGCAGCTCTAAATGCAGTCGGGTTAAGGCTTTAGCACACTCCAGTGGGCTGATTCTCATCCACTTTGGGTAATTTACATGCATGAGAAGATATCATTTTTGGTGCAGCTCTGAAAGGAAGTATTAAGGGCGAGAATTTGATTTTAAGTGATGGGAAGGAAAAAAAGGTGTGAATTTAGCTCCCGACTCTGCAGAGGATGAAAGATGTTACATTTCTGTTTGAGACGGTGCAAATCGTTCTAGATGCCCTCTGTACTTCTCCCTCAGTCCACCTCTCCACGAAGTGGCTGGGACTCACTCAGGTGTGCGGCCTCTCCCACGAACAGCCATCTGAGACCAGACAGTCTCAGAAATCCCCTCAAATCACGCAGGAACATCAAACTGTTCTGCAGAGTGGCAGTATATAAAACACCAACAGATTTCGAAAAAACCTTCAGATTTGTTTGTTTTCTCGAGATGATATTTTCTTAGTTTTCATCAGCAGTCTTGTGGGCGTGTATGTATATCTATGTATAGCAGGAATGAAAAATTGCTATTTAAAAAACCCCAGAAAATTTGACTAGGGTGCATGCATCTTCTAAAGGGGAGGAGGTGTTGCATAATTCATTATGGGAATAGAGCAAACCTTTATACTCGCTGCTTCCCTCCATTTAGAAGGGTGGGCACCAAGGTTAAAAATCTGACCAGGTGGAAAGTAAGGTGTTGGTTCGAGCTTTGGAACCCCACCCGCCGAGGCCTGGAGTGGATGAGCATCTTACTGACATTGGCTATGGGAAAGGGAGTCCAGGAAGGGTGTGGGAGTGAGTAGAAGCTGGCCATTGGGAAGAGGGAGCAAGAAGCCCAATAAAATGGGGAGTGCCTGGCTGGGTCCCAGCGACTTTCAAGAACCAGAATGTCTCAGAATTCCCTCTCAGGCCACTTGAGACGCCATGCTGCTACTTCTGAGCCTCTCTGGGTGCTGCAAACCTGCTGTCCGAGTCTGTGGCGCCAGGCACCTGGTGTTAGAGATGCTCTGAAGAAGATCTGGAGTTCCCATCCACTCAGGCCAGCAGCTGAGCAGAGACGATGCCGGCAGGAGCTGAGGAGGAGGCTGGAGAGCCCCAGGAAGAGCCAGGCTCCGGGGGCACCCACTCAGACACAGAGTTTGCTCTTGCCACCCTCTCTGGCAACCTGTGGGCCTCTGTGCCAACGTTCCACCGTACACGGACTGACACCTTGAGTCACCTTTATTTATGAATGTTAAGGGTGACTTCCATTAAACCTAAAACACTTAGGCACAACGACAAGGCTGATAACTATTAAATACTTATTAACGATAGTCATTAATGAATACCAGTATATGCTAGTCTTTCCTCAGGCACCAGGGATACAGGGGTGAACAAGACATACAAGTCCCTCCCTGCAGATCTCGCATCCTGGGATGCAGAGTGCTGTACAGACGAGGGGTGCTCCATGGGGGGTGTAGTAGTGTCAGGAGTGCATTGTGACCAGGCTGTTCTGCTGAAAGGGTTGGCTTGCAGTCCCCTTATTGCAATGCCTGGGTCACTTCAGATTTCCGGTTTGGGGAGGACTAATATGTGCAGGCTCCAGCCACGGTACCCCGGGCTTAGTGTCCTCCCTGAGTCCCCCAGTTGACTGCCTGCTGTCCCTTCTGTAGCATTATAGCTCTAACTGCCATCCACTGTCTCCTGTGGTCCTCCCTCTCCAGAAGGTCAGGGACTCAAGAGGGGGACCTTGTCCCTCTCGACTACTGCTCTATTCCCCAACCTGGAAGGGGGCTGGCCCTGAGAGGGCCCTGAGTCCATGTTTGTTGGACAGATGGCTCATTTGGCTATGACATGGATACCATTAAAGGTCACTGACCATAGTTCGTATTGATTAGAAAGACACATAAGAAATGGTGGCTTTTGCCATATAGTACTCTCCTCCAGACCGTCAAAAAACCCCTACCAAACAATATTAATGACAATCATTTGTGGTAGCCTGTCTCCAAGATGGCCGTCAATGATCCCACCTACCCATATTCATACCTTTGTGTAGTCCTGTACCATATTGACAAATGCTGGGCTGGGCAACCAACAGGACATTGAGGACATGATGGTGTGTGTGGCTTCTGCTCTGCTTCTTGGATCATTCTCTCTGGAGGAAGTCTGCTCCTTAGTCAAGAGGACACTCCAGTGGCCTGTGGAGTGCCCACATGTGGGGGAACTGAGGCCTCCTTGCCAACGGCGGTGTAAGTGAGCCATCTTGGAAGGGGATCCTCCAGCCCCAGTCAAGGCTCATGCGACCATAACCCCATGAGGGAACCCAAGCTAGAACTGTCCAGCAAGGGACTCCCAAATTCTTGACCCATAGAAACTGTGAGACAGGAAATGTTTGCTGCTGTCTTAAGCCACTAAGTTTCGAAGTAATTTGTTCTGCAGCAATAACAACAAATATGGTGACGTTGATGCGGTTCCCTAATACCACCTATTGACATTTCTTCTGTCTTATATGAATTTTAGAAAAGATTACCTTTCTAAAAAGTTGTAGCATAGGGGCCGGCCTGGTGGCACAGCAGTTAAGTGCGCATGTTCCGCTTTAGCGGCCCGGGGTTCGCTGGTTGGATCCCAGGTGCGGACATGGCACCGCTCATCAAGCCATGCTGTGCTAGGCGTCCCACATGTAAAGTAGAGGAAGATGGGCACGATGTTAGCTCAGGGCCAGTCTTCCTTAGCAAAAAGAAGGGGATTGGCAGCAGATGTTAGCTCAGGGCTAATCTTCCTCACACACACAAAAAAAGTTGCAGCATAAAACCTTAGTAAGCAGTGTGCTTACTTTGCAAATACAGCTTTAACAGAAGCCCCTCACCCTCCAGCTCCTTCTGACTGGCCCACTGTCCCCAGCCCCTTCTAGGGAGAGCTTCTGGAGCTTCCCCCCAGGAAGGCCGGCGGAGGAAAGCCAGTGGGGCGACGCTGCGGTTTATTCGCACAGCCAGACCCAAGGATTTCCCGGGAGGCAGCTGGCCGCTCAGCAGACAGGAAGCTGGATTATCTCAATAGTACGGGAAAGGAAGACTTTATTTTATGAAAATAAAACAAAAACTCGGTCATAATTCATTTATTTTATTGAAATGTCATGCAGATTACTCGACGCCACTTAGCGGAAAGCTGCCTGGAGAACAAGGGGCATCGTCTGGGAGCGCCTTTCGCCTTGGTGTCACACCCACATGGCTGCGTCCTCCGTGCTGCGCCGGCCTGGCCCTTGTCCCACCGAGGGCGGCGCCCTCCCGGCCCAAGCGACGTGCGCAGGCCCTTTGCTTTCGGGTGGAGCGACGCGTCCGTGCGCCCGGGCGCCGCCAAGCCCGGCCAGGTGAGCGCAACCCCGGCCTCCGGCTCGCCCGATTGTCTGTGCATTATCGGAACCCGCTTTGCTCCCATTGTGTGGGCGCTGTAATCTTTGAGGTTTCTGGAGATAGTCTGAGGAGCTTACTTGAGAGAAATCGCCTGGCTCGCTCAGATCACTCTGCGAGCCCTGGCACTGGCAGGGCCGCCCCCAAGGCTGGGCCTCTGATCCCAGGCGGCGCGCCCTGGCTCTGCGTGCCCGACCTGGGCAGGCTCCCGCCTCGGCTGCCTTCGCAAAGCGTGATGGCGACTGAAGCAGAGAATCCTGCGCGGGGTTGATTTGGCCCAGGGGGAGCCAGTGCTTAGGGCCTGGTATCTGCTGGAGCCCCCTTGTGGAAATGGCTCCTGGCTGCTGGACGGCCCCCTCTGCAGCCCTGAATTCCTGACCCACAGAACCTGCCAGACATAACTTGCCTCCCCGGACCACGACCCAGAGTCCCCCTGATCAGGGCCTGAACATTGAGGGGAACAGCGTCATTTACGGAGGTTCCCCGTTGGATGAGCACGGATGGGAACACAGGGTGAGTCTCTGCTTTCATAACAGAAAGGTGGGCCAGAAAGGGGCCTGAGAAACAAATGTATGCAAAGCAGATCCCTTTCCCCACTGGATTCCATTGAAATCAGGCGTGTGCCCTCCCAAGGCCGTCGACATTTTTATTTTTATTTTTTTAAAGACCGGCACTTGAGCTAACATCTGTTGCCAATCTTCCTCTTCGTTTTTCTTCTCCCAAAGCCCCCCAGTGCATAGTTGTATATTCCAGCTTTAGGTCCTTCTAGTTGTGCCATGTGGGACGCCACCTCAGCGCGGCCTGATGAGTGGTGGTAGGTCTGCCCCGGGATCCGAACCGGCGGAACGCTGGGCCACGAAGCAGAGGGCGCAAATGTCACCACTGGGCCACGGCCCAGGCCTGCCGTGGACGTTTTGCAGAGGACAGTCACTAGGGGATGGAAATGGGGTAGAGGAGAAGGGAGACCCCAGATACCTCAAAGACCCCACCTCCCAGTGCGGCTGAGCCTCAAAAGAAGGCCCTGTGAATTCCAAGGCACCTCTCCTCTGGGAGTTGCAAACTCTCTGATGGTTCTGCGCGTTGGGGGGTCCCTGAGCACCCTCCTCTCTGATTGCCACCACACTGACCATGTGTGTGTGCTTTCGCCCCTCCCCCCGCTTCCCTGCCCTCAGAGGCAGCAGCCGCCCCTGCACAGCACCTGGGGGTCTCCTCCTCTGCTGCTGGAGAGTGTGCTCTGGGGAGAACAGAGGCCCGCCCGCCAAGAGGTTTGGAGCTTTGTTCTGATTCTGATAACTAACAGCATAACCCTGGAAGTCCCTTCCTCTCTCTGTTTCTTGGGGCGCCTAAGAAATCACCTGGAAACCAGGGACCCTAGACAGTTTGAGCTCTGTTTGGTTCAAGACTGTGAGTGGGGAGTCTGTGTTTTTCCCAGGGCCCAGGATTTGGCCTTCCATCCATAGTCCTGGATTCTAAGCCGAAAGTAGGTGTTACCAGGGGCCTGTGGAGAGGATGGCTAATCTCGGAGGCGGGTTCTGATGGTGCTGGAGTGCTGTGGGCAGATATTTTGGGACTTTTCATAGTCCTTAAATCCTTCCATTGTGGAAAAGTCCACTGGGCCTAAAGCTACAGCTGATGTCCAAGATTTGAGGGTCCTCCTTTGCCTAGAAGGGGTAGCCTCCCGGCAGCGAAAATCATCAAGTTGGAGTCAACAAACATGCTCCAGATCCCAGCTCAGCCTTCACCAGCTGGGGTCCGAGGCCAGTGAATTAAACAAGAGAAACTCGAGCCTCACTCTTCCCCACCCTTCTCCCCCTGGTGGGCTACCATCAGAAACAGGACATTACCTAGTTTATCTGGGCTTGAAGTTTCAAATGCTCTATTGTCACTCTCATTAATATTATTTATTCCTTCTCAAAATATAGTTTATCAGCTTCATTTAATATAAGGGCTCTGGGTATTTCTTCAGCAATAATGATAACAATTATGCAGTCCTATGGGCTGAACTGTGGGCTCCCAAAATTCTTATGTTGAGGCTCTAACCCCTAATGTCACTGTATTTGGAGGCGGGGCCTCTAAGGAGGTAATTAAGGTTACATGAGGTCATAAGAGTGGGGCCCTGATCTGATAGGATTAGTGTTATTATAAGAAGAGACACCAGAGAGCTTTGCCCCCCGCCCCCGCCAAGTGCACAAGGAAGAGGTCATGTGAACACACAGTAACATGGCGGCCACCTGTGGGCCAAGAGAAGAGGTCTCGGAATGAAACTGACCTTTCCTGGCACCTTGATCTTGGACTTCCAGCCTCCAGAACTGTGAGAAACACATTTCTGTTGTTTAAGCCCCACAGTGTATGGTATTTGTTATGGCAGCCTGAGCAGACTAAAGCTTGCAGATCTACACAGAACAATCTAGATGACATTAAAAAAAAATTGCATACACCACATGCTAACAACAAAAAAACAAATAAACACCAGGGGTAAGTTCTCAGCCACAGTGTGTACTGGAGTAAAAGAAAACATTCTGCCATTGAGCAAAATCCCAAATGCACTGAAATTAAAAAACAAAAAGCAAACCAAAAAAAACCCAAAGCAGCATTAAAGTAAAAACTACTTGGGAGAAAGAATTTCCATCCTATGAGCAATTTGACATAAAAACTTCAGAATCATAATAGTGACTCTACCATAATTTTCTGTAATAAAACATCTATTATAACAGATATGGCAATACAATAAAAGTCCTATTGTTCCAGAAACTGTATTATAACTGAAACAGGATAATTATAGAAATACTTGCGTGAGAATTGCATGTTCAACAGAACCATTGAAAAATCACTCTTCTCAGACTGAAAATAAGTCTTCTGGGTACAGAGAAACTCTTCAGTGAAATCTGAAATGGAAGACAAGGTGGATTTAAAAGAAAAAATCTTTTATAGCAGCATAAGCTTCCAAAGCCCCCTCAGGGCCATCTGGAAACGTCTCCAAGGGCCCATCCGGCTCCGAGGGCTACACTTTATTTGGAACAGTAAAATCTAATAGTGGATTTTGAAGTAGGGCATCTCTATATTTTTTCAACAAACAGATTTTAGGGTGAATCTCAGTTCTGTCGAGTTCATTTTGTAAATTCTAGCTTAGAATTTCTAGCCTTTTAGAACAGCCGACCCCTGGGACGTTTGCAGAAATCCAGTGGTGTGTTGAGCGCATTGCTGGTACGGCCAGTGTCCCTGCAGAGGAGTTGACAAAGCACCGTCCACTCCTTCCCCCCTCAGTCCTCAGAGTAGTTCCAGGCTGTGGAGAGCAAGGACTCTGACCCTCATCTTGTAGTGGAGGAAACTGAGGATGATCTGGATGGCAGCGAGGCGGGGGGAGTCGTCTAGAAACTGCATTTGCACTGTAAGCACACTGTTTTGACTTCGCTTATCTATTTATTTGATGCAGCTTCGGGGAAGCTGATGAAAATGACAGAGGACTGGGGGCTAGAGGGCCTGCGAGCCATCCTTTGTCACCACTACTGACTTCCAATGTTCCATCCCGGGGAACTTGGCACTCGAAAGACTGGGAACCTGGAGGAAATTCACACAGCGATGATGGCAGTTGAGGGACTAAGGTAAGTGTGCTGAGAGAAATAATAATAATGACGACGAGGAGAGCACACACTCAACACCACGGCAAATATGTGGAGTGGTGCTAAGTGATAACTAAAGGGACATGATAACCATCCACAAATATTTGAAGGATGTAAACACCAAGGAGGAAGATGGATTAATTATTTAGAAGAACAATGATGAAGCCCGAGACAAGCTTATTATCAGTCCCAAAGCTACCTTGTCCCCCAACAACCCTTTCAGAATTAAGCTCTCCCAAGACTGAAGGCAGGCAGCTGGATGGTCCAACTGCACACAACTACTCTGACATGAGGCACGGGCTGAGGCTGTTACTTTGATTGTGCAGGCACGCACCATGCGCATGCTCAGATCATCATCACCACAGCTGGCACTGCTGAGTACCTGGAGTTTTGGGTTGAATCATGTTGCCCAAAAAGATATGTTGAAGTCCTGACCCCTGGTACTTGTGAATGTGACCTTATTTGAAAAATAGGGTCTTTGCAGATGTAATCAAATTAAGATGAGGTCATTAGGGTGGGCCTTTAATCCAGTGTGACTGGTGTCCGTATAAGAAGAGGGTAACTGGGACACAGGCACAGACACACAGGAAGAGCACCATGTGATGACAGAGGCAGAGATACAGCTGCGAGCCAACGAATGTGAAGGATGGATGGCCACCAGAAGCTGGAAAGAGGCAGGAGGGATCCTGACCTGCAGGTTTCAGAGGGAGCCTGGTCCTGCTGACTTCTTGGACTAGTCTCTGAAACTGTGAGAGTGTTTCCGTTTTAAGCTACCCAGTTTGGAGTCCTTCGTTATGGGGCCAGCAAACAAATCCATCTGTGCCCAGAAGGGCACAGAGCACTTCACATATGAAAGGAATGGCATGCATCCTGGCGGAAGGACAGAGGGCAGGGGACACCTCCTCTGCCTCCAGGCAGGACTCAGAGGTCCTTAGGAAGGGTGTCCTGGGCCCAGCACAGAAGTGGGAACTTCTCCTGTCCCCAAACCCTAGCTGTGGGTGCCTTGGGGCAAACGACTGGCTACAAGGCAGGATCAAGGCTGCTGGGAATCCCTGAGCACGAAACAGACCATTTGTCTCCTTAGAGGTAATTTAAAATGAAAAGAACGCTGATTGTAACATTTTAGTTTTCAAAATACGATCAAGTTTATTTGCGTGCTCTTTTGAAGAGGCCGCAGGGGTTTGTGTGTGTGGGACCTGTGTGTGGGATCATCCATCCCTCAGTCTGGCTGGGTTTATCCTGAAAGAGCCATGTAAATTAGGTGTGGCTCACTCAGCCTCTGCAAAAGCAGGGGATTAGGGCGCTGGCCTCACGGGGCCCATCTGAGTTCTGGCCCCAGCTGGCTCTGTGAACACAACCTAGCACCCTGGGGGGTTCGTGGGCCCATCAGGAAGGGGGTGCATGGTGAAGGCTGGGGTGGAATCGGATTTCCTGCACTCTGGGCACATGAGGGTCACATTTGGGACTTCGGAGATGCTGTTCATTTTCATATCCTAAAATGTAAGCAAGAATAATCTAGATTCCTCATTTAATCTTCAGAAACATCCTATGAGACAGGCACTATTATTATTGTCATTTCCCAAATGAGGAAACTGAGGCACAGAGAAGTTGAATGACTTTCCCAAGGTCACCCAGCCAGACCTTACGACTGTAAGCATTATGAAGGCACCAGCTGTATGCTGGGCCAGTGCAGCCACCACACCATGACGGAGACCCCACTGTGCACCTCGTTCACAGCACCCACACTGCTGGAAGCCCAGCGCCACTATGAGAATGTGGTGCCGGGCGTCACATTTATGGGCTTCGGTACGTGCCATCATTTTATGGCTTCACTCATATCAGAATGGAGGTCCCCGGTTGCTGACTCAGCCCCCCGTCCCGAGGACCCCAACCTTGTGGCTGCTGTCCCTCGCGGCACCTTTCCCTCCTCCCGGTCCTCTCCCTCCCGTCTCTGAGGAGGGAGTCGGCAGGCCAGTTCTGTAACGTGCCGCCAGAGGGAGCTGCCCGCGGAGAAGCGGGGCTCTCACCCAGGTCCGAGCCTGGACACCGCGGGGAGGCGGGCTGCCGCAGCGCGGCTTTCACTCTAGAACGTCACCCAAACGCAGGCGACAAATGCTATTGGGGACGCACGGTGACTTCACCGCGGCCGCGCGAGCCCTGGTTAGTGCTTTAGGACAGAGGGGAAACAGAGGTAACAAACGAAGGTAGTCAGAGTACAAGTTTCAGGTAAGATGGAGAAGTCCTGGAGATGGGCGATTCAGCAGAGTGCGTAGTGCTAAAGGGCAGACATTGTGATCGGTGTTCTTACACACACACACACGCGATAACAATAAAGGGGATGGGCATATTACGCCTCGAGGGTGGTGACGGTTTGTACTTAGGGGTGTAGTTAACCCCAAGCTCACTGAGTTGCATATATTAAATATGTATAACTTTCTGTATGTCAATCATACCTCAGTAAAGCGGCTTAAAAATTTTAAACCACTTTATTGAGATGTGAGATACATATGTTCCCAAAGTACTTTCCCGTTCAGAAGAAAGAGGAGCAGGAAGGGGAGGAGCAATAAAGCGGCTCGGGCAGTGTGGAAGAGGCCCCGGGACGGCGAGGCAGGGTCTGGTTCCCGCAGGGGCTCGGAGCCAGCGGCCCGGCCCGACACCCCCGCCTGGATGGCCCCGGCTCCCGGGGCTGGAAGGTGGCGATGAGGACCAGGCCTTGCGGCAGGACGGAGCGCACGGCCCTCGGGAGGCCCAGCACCTGCTCACACTGGCGATGGCTCGGGCCGGCCCTTGTGGGCCCTCTCCAGGCAGCGCTCTGAGCTGTCCCCCGCGCGCGCGCGCGCACCCTCCCCAGGGGCTCCCCAGCCTCCGCCCCTCCCCGGGATCCCGGAGCACTGCCGGCGCGCGGCCTCCGCACACGCCAGACCCGGCGGCCCCGGAACTCCGACTCCGCGCGGCCGCGCGCCGCCCCCGCGCCCGCCCGGGCCGAGGCCCCGAGACCCCGCGGTGACGGCCGGCCGCCAAAGTCGCGGCGCCAGGGCGGCTCGCGCTCGGCGGGCCCGCGGGTCACTGCACCATGCGGGGCGGCGCGCCACGGGGACCCGCCGAGGCCGACCCGGAAGCCCCCGCGCCACCGGAAGGCGGGAGGGCGGGGCCTGCGCCGCGGGGGCGGGGCGGGGACCGGCGGGCGGGCGGCCTCCGACCTCGGCGCGCGGCGGGCCCGCCTCCCACCAGGTAAAGGGCTCCGGGCCCGCCCCGCGAGGCCAGGGCAGGGCGCCCGGGGCGGGGCGGGGCTGGGGGCCTGGCCCTCCCGATGCGGGGTGGCCCTGCCCGGCACTCATTTTCCGTGTGGAGAAACTGAGGCACGGAGAGGTCGAGGTCGCTCCAGGAGTAAGCTGAGCGGCGGAGCTGGGTTAGACCCGCAGCCCGACTCCAGGGCCCGCGCTCCCCGCTGTGCGCCTGCGCAGTCACGGGGGCCTGTGTGTGAGCGTGTGCGCGCGCGCGGTGGGTGTTACAGATGCGAGGGCGCCAGGGAAGAGGATCTGGGCGTTAGAGGGGATCAGGAAGGGATGTTAATGGCTAAGAGGGGAGATTAGTTTCGGCTCGGGATCGGTAGCTGCGTTAGTCTTTTGAAAAAGAAACGGGGATCTTTGATAGGCGGCCACGTGACCTGCTGTGGTCCCGAAGGGCAGGCAAGGTGCCCTACCCCGGGCCTGTGAGGGGCGCTCCCGCTCAGCTCCGGCCTCAGCTGCTGCGGGAAGGCCGGCTCGGCGGTGCTGGCTCTTCTGATTTTTTCAGGAGAGATGGAATCTGAGCTGTATGTGGCATCTCTGGATTTTTAAATACTGGCAACCAGTTCCTTTTTTAAAAAGTCTGTGGGCTAATTGACAGTGTTTGCTGCTGGGATCCACCTGCAGCCTTTGCCCTGGGGCATCGGGAGGTGGGAAGGCGAGGTTTACAAGGGCCAGGTGCGCAGTGGCGTTTTGCAAATTCCACCGGAGAAGTGGAAAGTACTGAGGATCCCGGGCGAGCGAGATCATCGCTCTCTCTTAAGAGGCTCCGCTCCTCTAATTTTTTTAAAGAACAAGGCGCGTGGAGGTCTGTGTTAGCTCTAAAGCCTTCCTCCTGCCTCCTCTCCTACAAGGTGGTCCATCTCAGAAAGCCGGATTGCAGTCTCAGGGGCGGGCTCATCTCCCTCTTCCCCAGAACCCTGCTGTAATCAGAAGTAGACTGTACCTTCCCTGTGGCTGGCAGATGGGCGCGCTGTGACCAGAGCTTGTTTTATGGACAAATCCGATTCTGAAATAGGGGTGATATGGAGGGGGCACTCCCACCCCTCTGAGGTCTGTCCCGTTTGGAGTGCTCCTCCTGCCTCCTCACCTGCTGCCCGTTTGCTTCCAGACAAAAGCAAGCTTGGAGTGGGAGGAGGAGAGGCAGGACTGGCTCCCTCAGTCTAGCAAGCCTGGAGGAGTCAGGAGGCTGAGCTTTTCAGCAAGCGCTCAGGAGATGGGGCTGCAAGCCTTTCCTCCACAATGAGAGTCTGTTGATGCTCTGGTTTCTAAAATGATTCTCGCAAGGAAATTAAACCGGCTCTCCCTTGGATCGAGGCAGCCACAATGCCACCTCCACCCGTGGCGTGGAACTGTTGAACCCAGCCGGAGTTGGGCCACTTCCTCCGCCTGTCCTCCCACACACAGTGACACCCGCTGGCCTTCCAGTTCTGCAGAGCCCTGGGCTTGTGCCTTGTGCTGGTCTGACTGGGCTAAGTGGAGGTTGGAATTAGCATTTGCACAATGATGCCTCATTAGCCCCTGTGGGTTTTGAGTTAAAGTCATTGAGAGCAGGTCGGAAGCTGTTTTTCGTTCGATAGACAATAGAGGGTAAAGTGCGCATATATCTGTTTCCTGCCTCTTTTACATGCGTTTTCTTGCTGTGCAGACACTGTTCCGAGAGTGCAGATTTGTAATTCTGCAGAAAGCCTGTTTCAGGAGTGGCGTCTGGGCACATTGCACAGGCCTGGAAGCCAGCCTTTCGGACCAAGTGTGGCAGGGCTGGGAGCCCTCGCGCCCCTGGGAATGGGAGCTCACTGCCACCTCCAGACCTGAGCTTCAGCTCCCTTTTTCTAGCATAATTGACAGATAAAAAGCTGGATATAAACCAGAGCTAAGCTAGAAGGTGATTAGATATTTTACAGGAGGATTTTTAGCTTCTTGAAAGGTTTTACCATGAAATTAATTCCTTTGGTTATCTTAATATGTATTTGAAATAAAACTCGTTTTGTTTGTCTGAGTAGCTTCGCAGGACCATGGCTGCTGGGTAAACCAGATTACACCCTCCGTCCTCCCGTTGCTGAGCGGCTTCTGCTGTGATCAGTCCCTTCGCTGTTATAATGCTATTTTATTATCCTGATGTTTGTGTGTGGACAAGTCTTGACCTCTGCAAGAGTGGAAGGGGCTCTCTTCCAAGGAGGACGAGGAGGCATTCACTCTATTTGCAAGTGGGTGCTACTAGTGAGCAGAAGGGCCTGGAAGCCAGGAGGACGCCTGGAGCCAGAGCAGGACAGGCAGACCTGAGTTCTCCTCCAGTCCCCTGGGTAACCCTGCAGGGCCTGCCCCCCCACTGCCTCTCACACCCCTCTGGGTAAACAGACACATCTGGGAGGCACCTGTTTGCAATGTCTGAACCCGAGGACTGAGTGACAGACCTGAGCCATCCTGGGTCATGATCTCTTAGAGTCTTGCTGTCCCAAGTGAGGTCAGAAGACCACCTGGGGGCCTGTTGGAAAAGCACAATCTCAGCCCACCCATAGTGGCTATATTTGACAAGATCTTCAGTGACCCTATGCACTTGTGGGGAGTCACTGATCTCAAGAATATCAAAGGGGGAAAGGGGCTTTTACAGGGGTCAGAGCAAAGGATGCTTACCTCTCCTGGGACTGCAGAGAAGTTCTGGAAACCTGACTGTGGCAATGTGGTAGATGTACAGATTGGCTATAAGGGCTCAAAATTCTCTCCCAGAATTGGGAGGATGGTGTTCCATTAGAGACTGGTTCTGGATTATCCTCGGGTCAAAAAAAGCTCATATAACCAGAAGATACTGAGTAACAGGGTCTGCCCAGAACTCCCTCAGTAAGGCCCTTTAGCGACTGTTGGAATGTTTCAGCCTCGAATGTAAATGGCAGTGTTGGTGAGAAAGGAAAGTGCCTGTCGAGCTTGGGCCGGGCGGGAGCTGGGAGGGGAAGCCCAGCTCATTGATGCTGTGATTTTTCCCTCCCAGCCCTGCCCAGTGGCCCGACAGCGTTGGGGCTCTCCATTCCCAGCGACCCCGGGCCAAGCCCACCCAGCCCTTGCCCTTGCCCCTGCTTGCCATTTTTCCACCAGGGTGGCCAACAGTTTCCTGACCTCAGAGAATTGTTCTAAAGGTCATTGTTCCAAAGGTCCATCCGTCCATCTGTCTGTCTATCCATACATATGCAACCCCCTGGGGTTCTTTGATATCCTTTATTCTCTGGTTGTTTCATCTTACTGCCTCATCGTGTCCCTGCCTTTAGTGTCCCATGTGTCGAGCTGGACTGACTTTAGGAGTAGCTGCTCATGGAAGCCAGAGGTGTGCCTTAGTAACGAACTTAGTCATGTTCGTTTAGAGCCATCTTGTCTGCGGGTCTGCAGTGTCCCACACTTGCACCAGGCGCCTTGCATCTCTGCTTAGACCTTACAGGAATCCAGCCTATAGGTGGTTTATCTCCATCTTACAGGCGAGGAATCTGCCTCTGCTCACGGTCACACGGCGGGCAAGTGCAGGCGCAAGGCCATTATGGTTGCAGAGTCCTGTCCTTTCCCCTCCTTTGGCGTGGCATGAGCTGATGCCCTCTCACACAAAAGAGGACACGAGGGTGGGGCTCTCCTCATCTGCCAGGCTCTGTGCCTCAGGGATTGCCTGAGCTGGTGGGAGGCTGCGGACGCAAGAGAGGGTAGGCTTGCCTCACTTGTGATGACCTGGGGGAGCGTGTGGCTGGATTGCTCCTTAATCCGCCATTAATCAGAAGTTAATCAGAGGGCAAAGAAGCCCTTTCATCCACTCTGCTGATTCTGTTTGCTTATTAGCTAAATGCTGCCTGCTTTCTCTGTGAGGAGAACTTGTCACATGCCTGGGTGCTGTCCATCACGCACATGGCGGAGCCACTCTGTCCGCAAAAATGAGGACCCTTCCTCAAAATTCTAGGGAGAGTAACATTTGGGTGGAAGTGCTCTTTCACTCATTAACTCTCTGCCTTTGGAATGCTTCCTCCGAGGCCTGCCGAGATGCCTATCCTGGTGGAAGACGTCATGCAGCTGCTCTGCTCCATTTCTGAGGAGAGGAAGATGAAGGCAGCCTTCAAACACTCAGGGAGGGGCGCCCTGGTCACAGGAGCTGTGGCCTTCGTTGGTGGTTTAGTTGGTGGCCCACCGGGACTAGCCGTTGGTAAGTGCAAGTGCCTCATGGGTGTCGTGAAAAGGCCTCAGACCCACAGAGACCTCGTGAATGTCTGTCCTGTGTGAGGAGTCTGTTGGGTTCAGACTGAATCTGTGAAGTGGGCTTTGTGAGCATAATTTGTCCTGTTTAAAATTCAAGCTTCTGTGTCTCACAAGCGTCGGGTACTCTGAGAAATGGCATCTGTGTCGTGCAGACCTCGAGGACACCTTTCCCCTGGGGATGTGTCCTAGAGTCTGAAGATAGCAGGTGTCTGGGGTCCCGGGGATGGTCTCCCTTCCCCCGTCACCATTCCATCACTGCACAAGGGAACCAGGGAGGAGCCGGGGTGTGTGGAGCTCCTGCTGGGAGCAGATGCCGTCTGGCCATTGCACAGAAGCTCGTTCAGAGTGAGCTGCCTCCTTCCGAAAGAAAGCAGTCCCATGCAGAAAAAGTGACAAACGAAGTCCTAGAGGGGTCCTCCCTGTCCCTTTGTTTTACCACCTGCTTCCGTTTGGGAACCAGTTTCTGGCAATGAATGAAGTTTGGCTGATTTTCCCATCATTCCGTGGAGCTGGGATGAAGTTGCTTCCTTTGGATTAGGAGCAGGAAGAATTCCTTCCTATGTGGCCCAAACCATGGGCTGGGGTGGTGTCAGTTGGCCACCGTTCGGGCCTGACTTGGGGAGGGGCAAGATAAGGCCTCCCTCAAGGGGCCTCAGATGGACCTGCCACCCAGGGGATTGGCTAATGGCGTGGATTGCCGCCCTGGGCTCTGCAGCTCCCTGCCGAAGGCCTCCTCTGTGCCAGGCAGCCTGTGCTGGGGACGAGGCCTCGGAGAGCTCGTGGTCTGGTGGAAGTGCTTTCTGGGTGACTTACAGGCTTCCCAGGAATACAGGCCGGGGAGACGGCGGCTTTTCTGCTGAGGTTGGCTCCTGTTCCCCTGCTTGCTGGCAAGGCTTCCTGCTCTCTTCTTCCCAGTAGCAGGATTGACATCAAGGGACATTTCGTTAAGCTGAGGCCACACTGGGGAGAAAAATCAGTGTCTGGGTGGCCCCAGGCCTTCCATATACATCTCCCTCCCCGAACTCTGTGAGTTAGTGAGTCCTGACTTCAGCCTCTTGCCATCCCGGAAGTAGCCAGTGAGGGAGGAGACACGGCCTTTGCCTTCTTCCTCAGTGGCGTCCTGTATCTTTGTCCCGCCCCATCCAGTGTGCTCAGGGGAGGGCGTGCAGGGGTCGTTTGTCGTAGAGCTGTGCCCAGGTGCCGTTTTGGGAGCACGTGTTTTACTCAGACTGAGTAGACGCTGATAGAGAACAGGATGTCCACGTAGAGAACCTGGGGGGTTCGATACCTGCCACCCCTGGTCATGGCGGGAGCATCATTTTACTCAGAAAACAAAGAAATTTTCTCCTTGAAGAGTTAGTAACTTGGTGGTCGATGCTCCTCGTGTCTCTTTGGTTAAGTGCTGCTCTGAATCAAATATTGGCGTTCTCAGAAAGGTTCTCAGAAAGGTTTAGGTAGATGAGTGCCACTCTTGTCGGCTCTAAGCGTGTCACTGGTGTCACGGGCAAAGTTCGGTGACCCTTGTAACTTCCTGGTCCTCCCTCCCTGGAATGCTCCTTCAGAGCGGAGGGGAGGCTGTCCAGGGGCAGAGCTCGGCCCCAGGACATGAGCTGGCCTGACCTCGGTGGCAGAGGAGGTGTGCTTCCGGGCGCCTCCACGCTGGGCTTCGTGGGAGAGGCAGGTTTCACTGCCTGTTGGCCGAGTCTAGCCTGCAGATGGGTTCTCTCTGCCCTGGGCTGCATTCTTTTAGATAAACTTTTTGTTTTGGAATAGTACTAGATTGACAGAGAAGTTGCAGAAATAGTGCGGAGAATTCCCATATATCCCTCACCCAGTTTCGGCTCCCTTAATGTTAACATCTCATATCAGCCCGGTACATTTGTGGGAACTAAGAAAGTAGCACTGATACATATGTTACTGTTGACTATTCTCCAGACCGTATTTGGGTTTTACCAGTTTCTGCATTAATGCTCTTTTTCTGTGCAGGCTTTAGCTCAAGACGCCACGTTGCATGTAACCATCCTGTCCCCTTAGTCTCCCGGTCTGTGACATTCTCAGACTTTGCTCCTTTTCCCTGGCCTTGATCGCGTTAGGAGCACTGAGTGGGTGTTCTGTAGAGCACCTCTCGATTTGGGGGTACCTGATGACTCTCTCAGGATTAGACTGGGGTTATGATCTTTGGAAAGAACACTGCGGAGGTGAAGTGCCCTTCTCATGGCACTGTTTCAGGGACACGTGACATCAGGACACATGACAGGACCTCCCTGGTGGTGTTCACCTTGATCGCCGGGTAAGGTCGTGCGCGCTAGCTTTCTCCACTATAAAGCTGGTTTCCCCTTTCCGTGCTCCATTCTTTCAGAGAGACTCACTAAGTCCAGCCGGGCTGCATCTTTTAAATATCTGATCACCAACACTTTAAAATCATGGGATTTTTGTGTGTGTGTGTGAGGAAGATTAGCCCTGAGCTAACTTCTGTTGCCAGTCCTCCCCTTTTTGCTTGAGGAAGACTGGCCCTGATCTAACATCTGTGCCAGTCTTCCTCTGTTTTGTGTCTGGGACACATCCCCTGCATGGCGTGATGAGCAGTGTGTAGGTGTGTGCCTGGGATCGGAATTTGCGAACCCCGGGCTGCTGAAGCGGAGTGCACGAACTTCACCACTACACCACGAGACCAGCCCCTCATGGGGCTTGGTCAAGATACAAATCTGGTATTCTGTGCGGCAGCAATTGGTTGGCATGTTGTAGCCACTGCCGCTGTAGACAGGGCCCCAGCTCTCCAGGTCACCCCAGGCCCACTCTGCCCACTTTGCTCCTTTCAGTTGCCTGCCTGGCTCCTGAAGGCACTTGAGTTTGACCCCTGCCCTGGGGTGCCGTTCTGCAGCAGACCTGGTTAGACAGAACTTTCCGTTGATACGACGTCTTCAAGTCCCAAAATAGTGTGCCTCAACTTTGATAGGAAATTTACCTCTGGAAATTTTTGTGCCCTTTTGGAGCAGCAGAAAGAGCAATAGTTGAGTACATTAAATTTGTTATTCGTCATCATACAACTTTGGAGAGGTTGTATGAAAAACACTGCTTCAAGAGCACGGCTCTCCTGGTCTGTCCCCAGGGTCCTGTAACCACCTGGTTTCACTGGAAACGTCCCAAGTTCAGGGGCAAGGAGCATACTAGCTGTTTGATGGAGGAAGCAGCCTCTCCTCTGAGATGGCCCTCCCTGAGGCCACGCAGGCCTCTTGGCCCTCTCCTTTCAGGTGAGAGAGGCTTTCACGGGAAGCAGGGACGCCCGCAGCCCCTGAGGAGGGTTCAGTCAGCTTAGCTCAGGGCAGATGCTCCGTGTCGCGCCTCGAGGGTGCAGCTCCGGGAAGGCGCGCTTGGGTGCCGGCTGTCTGAGCCCAGTGGACGGAGGGCCACAGAGACCTTTGCCCTCCAGCTGCCTGGTAGAGCAGAAGGAGCCGAGCCCCGGTCCACCGGCTCCTGAGTGTGACCCCTCGTCCTGCCAGCTGCCGTGCTCTCCGAGAGAACCTGCGGCCGGCGTCCATGAGTCAGGCCACTAATTGAAGCTTCCTTGTCTTCCAGGGGGCGCCGTCGGGGGCCTGTTAGGGGCCTGGATGACGAGCGGGCAGTTTAGGCCCATCCCACAGATCATAATGGAGCTGCCGCCGGCCGAGCAGCAGAAGCTCTTTAACGAAGCCGCGGCCGTCGTCAGGCACCTGGAGTGGACGGATGCCGTGCAGCTGACCGCGCTGGTCCTGGGCAGCGAGGCCTTGCAGGAGCGCCTGCTGGCCGTGCTGGTGAACTATGTCACCAAGGAGCTCCGGGCCGAGGTTCGCTACGATGACTAGGCCACTGCCCGGGACGTGAGGGGCTCGTTAGATGACTCTCCTCACTCCTAGGAGGGGACCCGGGAGCTTGGGAAGCCCCAGCACTGGGGTGTCACCTTAAACTGGAGCAAAATCTCCTGCTGTGATTTTGAGCAGGCTGCTGCTGTGCCATATCATGTTCTGGAAATTATTTATGAAGACGTGTTCTGTGGTCGTGTGCATTAATGCGCACTCGCAGCCCTGCGCCTGGGCAGCTGGCGAGAAGCGGAGGTGCGCCCGGCAGTCCTCGGTGGGCTCTGAGTGCGCTCTGGCTCACGCGGGAGAGCGGAGCAAGGCCGTCCAGTTCAGCTGTCCTGCCTTGTGAAGATGATGCCTGGCCCGAGCACTGAGCACCGAGCACCAGTGTGGGGCTGGTTCCCATCTCGTGGCCTCGGAGCCGCCCGTGCTGGGATCACCGGCGCCCGTCCCCTGCGGACTTCTGCGTGGCCTCCTGGAGGGGCAGGCGGCTTGTTGAGTGAATCTGCAAGCGGCTGTTGCCCCCAGCCCTTCCGTGCCTAGCTGCGGCCTGGCTCCCAGCTCCCGGGGGCTGCTTTCCCCTTTTGAAAAGTCACGGTACTTCTTGAGTGCTGCTTTGTAAACTAAGTCCTTTCCTAATAGTACTGCTCTTTCTGAAGTGGTAGGATTGCCGCTCTCCCTGAGAAATGTGTCCACCTGAAATTTCCCCTAATACTGTATTCACTGTGCTTTCAGAACCACGACTTGACTGTGTTATTAAATTACAATAAACTTTTTCTGAGCAGTCCTTTTCCTGTGTATTTGGTATAAGGCATCTCTAACATTCAGAGTCATACACATGGAACACGAAGGAAGGTACTGAATTTGTGGCTTTATAGGAGGAAAGAGCTCCCGATTCCAGTGCTGGAGGCCTGGTTTCCAGGCTGCTCTGGCCTCCGTGTGCTGCCAGCGTGTGCACAGCTCACACTGCCCGAGTCTCCTGGGGAAGCCGCAGGCCGTCCCGCAGGTCCCCAGGCCCTGGGGCAGGGTGGGGACTTGGGCTCTCTCCATGGGCGGGAGCAGTGCAGGCCTCGCTGGGGGTGCGGGGGAGGCACTCTGCTGAGGACGGTAGTGTCCCTCATACCCGTGTGTGTAAAGAACTCCAGGAGCCAGCCCTCATGGCCTAGCAGTTGAAGTTCAGTGCTCTCACGGCTTTGGTGGCCTGGGTTCGCTTCCCCATCATGGAACCACACCACCCGTCTGTCAGTGGCCATGCTGTGGCAGCAGCTCACGTAGAAGAACTAGAAGGACTTAGAATGATTTATAGCCATGCACTGGGGCTTTGTTGGAGAGGAGAGAAAAACAAAAGGAAAACTTCAGGTGAATTGGAACCCACGGTGATTAAGGATGGATTGAGGCTTTCTCTCTCAGAAAAATTGCTCTTTAGCTGGCCTCGTCTAGCACAAACCAGGTGCCTTACCATGGCCACACTCCTG
This sequence comes from Equus asinus, assembly GCF_041296235.1. Classification (NCBI taxonomy): domain Eukaryota; kingdom Metazoa; phylum Chordata; class Mammalia; order Perissodactyla; family Equidae; genus Equus; species Equus asinus. The sequence goes on along the minus strand of NC_091815.1, from coordinate 15,716,164 downwards.
GAGCTGATGAAGCCACTGTGATCATTCATGTGCTGCTTGAGTTGATTGGGGCAGGACGGGGATTCTCCTGACCCACAGGAGGTGACGGGGGGTTGGGGGAAGCCCCGCCCCTCCATTACTCTTGTGTTGGGTTCTACTGTGCCAGGCCCAGGGGACACGGGTGGTCCCAGCTCAGAGGTCCCCCACCAATGTCCACTGAAGCTCCTCCCCCGGCCTGCCTGCCTTTACCCCTGGGAGAAACACCCCAGGGAGCAGATGGCCCGACTCCTGACAGTTTGGGGTTGGGTGGAGCAGGCCCTGCTGAGTGAAGTCACCCGTGCCTAGCCGGTGCTGGGGTGACTTGCAGTGGGCCTTGGGGCCAAGAGGGCAGTCCAGGCCTCGAGTCCTGCCTTCCCCAGGAGTTAAAAGACTTCCCTTGCTTTCACCTCAGCTCCTGTGGCTTTAGTGTTTATATTTCTGTATCTTCTTTAAAAAAAAATCTTTTTATTTATTTTTGAATAGGTAATACCAGCTGGTACAAAACTTAGAAGACGCGAGAAGGTACGAATGGAGAGGAGGGCTTCCTGGTGTGCTGACCCCTGCCCGGCCCCCTCCCCAGACGGGGACAGACACTGTGCCAATTTCTTGTGCATTCCTTTACTCTGTTTTTAAGTTGTCTTTGAAACCCATTCATTTCCTTTTATTTGTCAATGTTTATTGCTGAAAACTTAGACAAATTCAGAAAAGTATAATGAATTAAGAACCACTACAAATTTCACCACCCAGAAAACCACTGCTCACAAATTTGGTATATTTCATGCAAACCTTTTAATGCTACGTATATGTGTTTCTAACGTATTTGCATTCTTAGCATTTAGACCTCTTTGAACACTGGCACCAAGTCGCGTGAAATAACATTTGTGATGGAATTGACAATTCCCCGTAGAGGTGTAGTGACTGTGTGATACTCCAGCACACTGAGCCACATCCCCAGGGGGTGTCCTTTGTAGGTTTTTACTCTTATAACACTGAGAACATTTTTGTGTTAATATTCTGTTCACATTTTGGATTATGATAGATAGTCTTTAGGATAGATTCCTCAAAGTGAAATGTCTGGATTAAAAAGTATACAGTATTTTTTAGGGCTGTTGTATTTGGTCAAAACTCTTTCCAGGGAGGCAGTATCAGTAATTTGCTCTTCCAAAAACAGGGTTTTGGGGTGCATATCTCATTGCGTCCTCACCAAGAAATAGAATGGTAGTATCTTATACCTTTACTAATTTGATGGATGATTATAGACATCTGGGTTTGACTCGTTTTTCTTTGGACTCCGAGTGGAGTTGACAAGGCTGGGGTGACGTCCTGGTAGCCGCCTGCCCATGGGGTGCTGAGAGCCCCCAGGCGCCTGTGGCCGAGGCCCCATGGAGGGTGGGGGGCACTGGCTGGAGCAGAGGGCAGGCTGCGGGCTGGCCCCGTCTGTGGCTAGCTGGGCAGTGGTGGCATGGTGGCTGCCAGTGGGGGAAGGAGGCAGCTGAGGAGGAAGCCTTAGGGGGGACCCAGTAATTGTAAAAAGAAACCATCTGCTCTGGGCCAGTTATTAACCTGCTTTGGGTGTTGATGAGACAGCGCCGAGCGAGATTTTTCACAGGCAGATGGTGTATTTTTAGCTAGAATGAACTTTTTAATTTTTCTGTTTTTTGAGGTCTGCCTTGGAAGTAAACACGACGGGGGTGTGTTGTGATGCGGGAGGCTGGAGGACCGGGGCTAAGGGTCTGGAAGGAACTGGTCTTCTCCCCATTAGTTATTGAGAGCTGCCATCTAGTGGGCAAGTGGGCGCATCCTTTCTCCTCTTCCCACCGGGCTGGGCCCAGGGCGCACTCTTGGGGTCACCAGCCAGGCCAGAATGTAGCTTCACAAAGATGCTGTTTGGTGGGTTCCCCTTTGGAGGGGCTGAGGCCTTCCTGAGGTTTTAATAAGCCAGGAACAGAACATCAGCCGTGCCTCCTGCAACCTTTTTGCATCTAAACCAGAATGTTTCTCAATCCTGATCAACATATGGCAATTAAGAAATGCCAGGATTCATCTAAACCACACAGGGACAGGGGGCTGTGTGATGTGTTTTCAGTTTGCTGGGAGGAGATAAATGGCTTTATAAGCTGGAGGAGACTTCTTAGACCATTATGAGAACGGTGGGTCGGGAGGCGAAGCTGGGCCTGACCGGCTGACTCGCAGCCTTGGGCAACTACGGGTACCCCAAATACTAGCAAATGAAGAGGTTGAAAACTGTTTTTCGAAACGATTGAGGTAGTGGCTATTTATTTAACTTTTGTGGATTTTAAGAGAAGGACTTTACTCATTCTCATTTGCAATTAAGCAAATGCAAGGATATTGTCTAGGAGATGTCTGTTATACCCCACTTAATTAGTAAAAACAAATGCAAATGATCAAACCCAGAGCTGGCAGGACCGTGGGAAAGCAATGTGCACACACACACCCCCCACTGGAGAAAACACACTGATACAGTCTTGTGGGAGAGTGATTTGAAGAAAAAAATTCACAAGAACCATAAAATTGTATATACTTTCCAGCCAACAAATTTTACTTCAGGGAAAATATTACAATAAAATAATTCAAATGGAAAAAAGATAAAGATAGTCATAGCACTGCTCTTTACGATAGCAGGAAAAAAGGGAAATAATTCCAATGTTGCACAACAGGGAAATAGTTAAACTATGATGTGGACAATATAATGGAATACTAATAGCCAGTTTTAATAAGCAGCAAATGGGGATGGGTATATGGAATTCAGGAGAATTGCTCCGTACACATTATTTACCTTACAGCAATTTCGTACTTACGTGCTTGGGGGCGTAAAGAACCAGACGCATTGTGACTGGTGCTGGTGACGCTCCTGGCTTCCTGTGTGCTGAGGGTGTGGCTCCAAGGAAGCAGGATGGGCGGACAGGAACCCCAAAGTGTGCGCATCTTGTGCTTGAGGGGATGCTAGTATTGAAAGTGGGAATTATTTCCCTGTCTCTAAACCAAGTAAGAGCCAGCCTGGTCCCCAGCTTCCTGGGGCTGTCTCCCAGGGACTGCTCAAGGCCACCTTGATGGGAGGCAGTGTCCTCAGGGGGCGTGGTCCCATGCAACACGAAGCTCTGAAGCACAGCCCCAGGTGGCAGCACATGTGCCCGTGAGAACTTTATCCAGTGTGCCTGTGCCCACTGACCGAGGCAGGAGTCCCAGCCATGCTGGGAGCTGTCTCTCTGGGTCTTCTCTCTAGGGTCTGTCCAATAGAAATACAGCATCAGCTACATACATAATTTTAAATTTTCTAGTAACCACATATTTTTTTTCTTTTTTTCGCTGAGGAAGATTGGCCCTGAGCTAACATCTGTTGCCAATCTTCCTCTTTGTTTACTTGAGGAAGATTAGCCCTGAGCTAACATCTGTGCCAGTCCTCCTCTACGTTTTTGTATGTGGGACACTTCCACAGCGTGGCTGGTGAGTGGAGTAGGTCTGCACCTGGGATCCGAACCCACCAACCCTGGCCACCAAAGTGGAGCATGTGGAACTTTAACCCCTACACTACTGGACCGGGCCCTCTAGTAACCATATTTTTAAAAATAAGAAACAGATGAAATTAATTTAATAATATACTTTATTTAACCCCATATAGCCAACATATTATCATTTCAACACGTAATCGATATGAAAGCTTATTGAGATATTTTCCATGTTTTTACATTAAGTCTTTGAAGCCAGCATCCATTTTACACTGACAGCACATCTCAGCTCTGAGCAGCCACGTGTCCAGCCGTACGGGTTGCCAGTAATACAGACACGTCCCTGTCAGGGCCGGGAGCCTCCTGTCTCTTCTCTCTGCTGGGGTCCAGCTTGTGGGCTTGTTTGAGGTCCTTGTTGGAGGTGAAAAGCAGGCTAGATGGTGTGATGGATTGAATCATGTCCTCCCCAAATTCATAGGCGGGAGCCCGAGCCCCCGGTGTGCTGGCATTTGGAGATGGGGCCTTTGGGGGGTAATTAGGGTTAGATGAGGCCATGGGGGACCCTCACGATGGGATTAGTGCCCTTCTGAGAAGAGACGTCAGAGAGCTCGCTTGCTTGCTCTCTGCTGGGGGAGGACACAGCAAGAAGACGGCCGTCTGCCAGCCAAGAGCTCTCCTCAGAACCCAGCCATGCTGGCACGCTGATCTCGGACCCCAGCCTCCGGAACTGTGAGCAGTACATGTCCATGGTTTAAGCTGCCCAGTCTGGGGTACTTCGTTATGGCAGCTGAGCCAGCTGAGACGGGGGAATTGGGAGGGTTGAGGGCTTACTGCTGACCTCCCTGATCCCTGCTCTTTAACCCGATTTGGGGACAATGGCATTTTCTCCTCGCCTTGAGATGTCAAGTTGACCTGGTGTGTGGCTGAAGAGCTCCTCCCTGGATGACCCTGAACCTCCTCAGGGAGAGGGCTGCTTAGTGCACCCATTGAGAAGCAGGCTTGTCCTAGGCCCAGGCACAGGTGGGCCCTTGGAGATTGGCCCGCTGCGTCTCCATCCCCTCCCCCCGACCTGCCTCGCTGGATGTGGCTAAGGGACAGCACCTGCCACACTGAGCAGTCTCACTGACATCATCACTCAGCACAAGGACCTGCAGTGCTGCTGGCAAGTGTCCTGCATCTTCCCAGCCCGCTTCCGCTCCCACTCACCTCCTCTCTCCTCACCTCCCAGCCTTTCTCCTCATCTTGTCTCCGGTGGTGACCTTGGTTCCTGTTTCAGTGAGAAAAGGCAAGTAACTGGGAGAGAACGTTCACTGCCTACATCTGTGCCTGTCTTTCCTCCTGTTGCTATGAACTGACCTGGCTCTGCACTTATGCCAGCCCCCCACCGGGCAGTGCCTCTCCCACCTGAGGACCCTGCTGCAGTCCTCCGACCCTTCCGATTCATCAGCGTTGTCCCCCATGTGCAGGCTTGGTTCCATCAGCACGCACGTGTGCCATAATTCTCCCATATTAAAAACAACAAAAATATCAACAAGGGTACCAGGACAATTCAGTGGGGAATAATTGTCTTTTTGACAAATGGTACAATGACCGGGACAATGGTAAAACCACATGCAAAAAAATGAAATTGGACGACCCCCTATCTTATACCACAGAAAAAAAATAACTCACAATGGATCACAGACCTAAATGTAGGAGCTAAAACTATAAAACTCTCAGATGAAAATATAGGAGTAACTCTTTATGATGTTGGATTAGGCAATGGTTTGTTAGTTATAGCACAAAAACATAAGTGATGAAAAAAATAGATGAGTGGGACTTCATCAAGATTAAACATTTCTGTGCTTTGAAGATACAATCAAGAATGTGAAAAAAATTACAGAATGGGAGAAAATAATTGCAAATCATGTATCTGATAAAGGACTAGTATCTAGAATATATAAAGAACTCTCACAAGTCAACAATAACAAGACAACCCAATTGAAAAATGGGCAAAGTATTCAAGTAGACATTTCTCCAAAGAAGATATTCAAGTGGCCAATAAGGACAGGAGAAGATGCTCGACATCATTAGTCATCAAAACCACAATGAGGTACCACTTCTTCCCTACTAAGATGGCTAAAATAAAAAAGACAATAACAAGTGTTGATGAGGTTGGGAAGAAATTGGAACCTTCATATGTTGCTGGTGGGAATGTAAAATGGTGCAGCCGCTTTGGAAAACAGTTTGGCAGTTCCTCAAAATAGTAGACATGGGGGCTGGCCCCGTGGCCATGTGGTTAAGTTCATGCACTCTGCCTGGGTGGCCCGGAGTCTCACTGGTTTGGATCCTGGGCAGAGCACTGCTCATCAAGCCATGCTGAGGCAGCATCCCACACAGAAGAACTAGAAGAACCTACAGCTAGAATATACAACTATGTACTGGGGGGACTTTGGGGACAAGAAAAAAATAGTAAACATAGTTACCATATGACCTAGCAATTCCACTCCTGGGTATATAACCCAAGAGAATTGAAAACATGCCCACACAGAAACTTGTAGACAAATGTTCATTAGCAGCATTTTTCATAATAGCCCAAAACTGTTAACAGCCCAAATGTCCACCAGCTGATGAATGGATAAATGAAATGTGGTATATACATTGTATGTAACATACAAAGGAATATTATTCAGCAATAAAAAGGAATTATATACAGATACATGCTACAACATGCATGAACTTTGAAAATATGCTAAGTGAAAGGAGCCAGTCATAAAAGACCACATATTGTGCGAATCCATTTCTAGGAAATGTCCAGAATAGGCAAATTCGGAGACAGAAAGTAGGTCAGGGGTTGCCAGGGGCAGAGGGGAGCGGGGAATGGGGAGCAACTGGGGCGATGGAAATGTTTGGAAATTAGGTGTGGGGATGGTGGCATGATCTTATGAATATCCTGAAAACAACTAAATTGTGTACTTTCAAGGGCAGGGCTGGATTTCATGGGACGTGAATTGTATCTCGACAAAGCGGTTTAAAAAACAGCTCTGTTTGGCCCTGCTTCCCCCTCCAGCCGCTGCGCATTTCTCTTTTTCCCTTTCCAGTGGAGCTCCTCCAGTGAGTTTCCCACGCTCACTATTGCCAGTGTGTCTCTTCCACTTCTCTCGATCCTGTCCAGCAGGCATCTGCTCCAACTGCCCCGCGAGACCATCTCTTATCAAGAGGACCACTGACCTCTATGTTACTAACCTAGGGGTTACTCCTTGGCCCTCATCTTACGTGACCTGTGGGCGGCCTTTGGCACCGCCGATGGCTCCCTCTCCACCGGGCCTCCCCACCCCGCTCTTCTGGTCTCCCTCCTGCCTGGCTGGCTGCTCCTCCATCCCTGCTGCTGCTGCCTTCAGTCCTGACCTGCAGACTCTGGGCTCCGAGGCTCGTTTCCAGCCCCCTTCTCTTTCCTGTCCACGCCCACTCCCTTGGGGCTCTCACCCACGCACGGCTTGCCCACTCCCTGAGGAGTCCCAGGTGCTGTAGCTCAGACTTTCCTCCTGCACTCTTGTCCCTGTGTCCAACCGCCCACTCGGGCTCTCCAGCTTGGCATTCCCACACTGAGATCCTGACCCCTGTACTCCCCATGCCTCATCACCTCCACAGCTGTTTCTCCCTCCGCCTCCGCCACCTCAGAAACCAGGACCTTCCTGCTGTGACGGCATTCTTCTCTCACAGCCCATATTCAATACTGGAGCAGATTCTGCCGGTCCTACCTTGAAATACATCCATAATTTGACCTCTTCTCAGCCTGGACCCTGGTCCAAGACATTGCCACCTCCTGCCTCCTCAGTGGTTTCCCAGTTGCCCCCCTGCCACTTCAGTCAAGCTCATGGCAGTCAGTGATCCTACTAGAAGGGGAGTCGGATCCCGCCACTTCCCTGCTGAAAGCCTTCCCTGACCGCTTCTCTTGCTAAAGGCCTTACAGGCCTCCGGGGCCCTCCCGCGCCTCCCCTCCGGGCCCTCCTGCACATCCCCTCCAGGGCCGATGCATCTCCATCTCTTCATCTCTACTCTCTCCCCACTTGCTCATGCTGCTCCAGCCATGCTGGACCCCCTTGCTCCTCGACTGTGCCTGAGACATCCCCACCCCACTTCCCACAAGGAAGCACTTATTGCTTCCTTGGCCCTGAATGTTCTCCTAATATCTGCCTCATTTCCTTCAGGACGTGTGTGCTGTGTCCACCACAGGACATCGTGGGCCTAGTCGTACAGCTTTAGCCATGATGACCCCAACCCGGGACAACCCCAAACCCATCAACAGTAGGATGGAGAAGCAGTTGTGGAGGGTTCACAAATTAGAAGACTACCACAGCGCAGACAACCGCCAGGGAGACCCACAGCGACGCGGAGGAATCTCACAATGTCGGCCAAAAAGGCCTGAACAAAAAGATGCCGACAGTGTGATTCTGTTTATGGGAAGTGTAAAAACAACAGAAAAACTCACGGTGACAGAGGTTAGAGCCCCGGTTACCGTTGGAGGTGGGCTCTGCTGGAGGGGCCCGGGCGCCTTCTGGCTGCCGCGGATGTTCCGCATCTTGATCTGGGTGGTGCTTATACGTGTGTGCGAGTGTGTAAAGTCTCACTGTGCACTTCACTGGGTGTAGGTTAGACCTCAATAAAAAATGGAAAATGAGTCCCGGGGAGTACCCAGATGGCTGCCCGCCGCTTCTGAAGGTCACGTCCGACCTATGCCAATTTCCTCCTCCTAATGCTTTGGAGGCTTATTGATTTTCCTGACCGCTTACTCCTTGACCTTTGGAGAGGAGATCAATGTGCAGAAATACCTTGGGCCTAATCGTGGAGGACCGGGAGCTTCCACAAAGCACATCCTGGAAGCGCGCAGTCTCTGAATCATTTTTCTCCTAAAATGGGGCTTTGTTTCCCCAAATCAGGTTTGCAACTGAATTATGTTCGTCCTGGAGTTTGACTCGTGTGGTAATCAGCTTGTGAGATGTTGAGACTGCCTGAGTGACACGTTGCATTGTTTTGCCTTGAATAAAGGAAACAATCACTGTTGTCCATAATGCTTTTGAATGTTCTGTTTTCATATCTTGGAGCTGTTCATCGTTGGGTGGATTTCTCCCTCATTGAATTGAAATCTGCACTGTCTTAGCAACAGCCTTATTCTGGGGGTGAATCTGGGCCCCAAGACCCTCACCGGGTCGTTTTCCCAGGACTCTCCTGAGAGCTGTACCCCCTGTACGTGATTCAGGACCACTTCTCCCTCTGCGCAGGTGGAAATGGCTGTCGACTCTCGCAGCCCTCAGCAGGTCCCTTTAGTCCTACTGGTTGTCCAGTCCTGTGTCCTGTGTCCATTTCCAGAGCCAGGATGTGGGTGGTTCAGCGGCACCGAAGCACGTGGCCGTAGGTAGGGGGAGGGCTTCCCCAGTGGCATGTGAAAACACTCCTGTGCACGCCTTGACCCTCACACCACTACCACACTCACAACACTTCTGATGCCAGATGTGGCGGGATTTTCCCCACACCAAGCAATTCTCTGCGACACCAGCTGGGTGTCCTACCATTCAATCCCATCCTGATGCTAACTGGAGTTAGCACAGACCCCACAGGTTAAGGGCTCAGTCCCATAGGACGGCCCCCACTTCAGATGCCAATTGCAAGTCCCAGGTTGTCACCTGTACTCACTATCTGAATGACCAGCTGTATGTTAGGGTTCCTGTGAATCCCTCCTTAGGCTCAGTAATTCAGGGAAATACTTACCTTTACTGATTTATTATAAACAATGTAGTAAAGGATATGGATGAACAGCCAGAGGAAGAGATGCGCAGGGCAAGGCGTGTGGGAAGGCGGGCTACCCCCCTCCCCCGGCACCTGCCCGTGTTCACCCACCCGGAAGCTCTCTGAACTCCGTACTTGCGGGATTTTTATGGAGGCTTCCTCATCACTGATGATTAACTCGACCCCCAGTCCCTCTTCCCTTTCTGGAGGATGGGGGTGGGACCGAAAGTTCCAAGCTTCTAATCCTGGCTTGGTCTTTTTATTGCCCACTAAGCATCACTTCGTTGGAACAAGACACTCCTGCCGCTGCTAGGGGCAGTCCAGGGCTCCCTGAGCGCCCCGTGAGGAATGCCCCCGGGGATCTCATCACTTAGGAATCCCAAGAGTTTTAGGAGCTCTGTGCCAGGAACTGGGGGCAGAGACCAGGATCTACTTTTGGTATTATTCACGTCAGGGAATACCAGGGTGTGGCCACCTGAAGGAGAACTGTCACCCAGATGAGTCCCAGGCGCCCACTCCAGCGCTGGGGGCAGGAGTTGTGGGGAAGCCGGTGTCCGAAGGTGAGGGCACAGCATGAGTGCAGAGCAGAAGGAGCAGGGGAGCCAGGGGGATGACTTGCCCCGCTCCAGTCCAGGGCTGGGCCGCCTGGGCCACCCTGCCTCCACCGTGGCGCTGCGGGCCTGCCTCCCTCCCACGGAGGCCTCTGCTGCATCCTCTGTCGGATCAGCTGCAGCTCAGGCCTTGGGGAGAGAAAGTCTCAGCGGTTGGCTGGCTCTGCTTCCTGGGCGGGGGTCGGGGCCCCTGGGAGGCTTGGTTGGGATACAAAGGAAGGCATTTTGGCATTATAAGAATGTGGGTAATTTGCAAACTGCACAGTCTCTGTGCTTGAGTGTGTGCGCGTGAGCTACAGCGTCGAGCTCAGCACGGCTGCGCTGGGAAAAAATGGGCAGCACTGACGACTGCTTCTGGGCCAGGCTGGGAGCCGCGGTGGGCAGGGACCGCTCTCCAGAAAGCCTGTTCTTTGGGGTCAGAATGTCTGGCAGGACCCCTAAGCTGACACTCCAAGGATTGAAATTTCCCCTTGTTTTTGCCCAGAAATGTCTGGCTCCGTCTGCCCACCGCCCTGTTCTCTCCCTCCCTGCTGCCTGCCTGCCTGTTTTCGCCGTTGGAACATTCCAGCCAGGGCTGGGCTGTGTGGTGGTGAGGGGAGCCAGCAGGAGACAGGACTTCTGGAAGGGCCTCGGGACGGCCGGCCAGGCTTCCCTTCTGGCACTGACCTGACTCCCTGGGGCCTCGGGTCCCCGGCCCAACAGGGAAGGGAACGAGGGAGCCCAGAGCCACCCTTGGGTTCTCGCTCCCCTTTCCTGGGTGTGGCCTCCTGACCTCACTCTCCATTCCTCCCTTCTCGACTGATCCAAAACCCAGTCTGAGGCTTTGAGATGGGGAGGTCAGGAGGGAAAGTAGGAGGCACGCCGAGAGGGGCTGCAGGGCCGTGCGTGTGTGCACATGCGTGTGCACACAGGGTTCTCTCTCCATTGGGATAAGGGCTCCACCCGGCGGGGTCTGGCCCAGCCTGGCCCACGCTGCCTCCGTGCCTTGCTGGAACCACTTCCTCCGTGGCCCTAAGGAAGCTGCTGCGGCGCCTCTGTGCACCACAGAGCCGCTCCGTTTGGGCCTGGGTTGCCTGGAAGGGCATGGGAGGTTGGGGGACAGGCAAGGGAAGGGTCAGGAGCACCGCAGTGTCTGGCTTGAAGGCCTGGGGCAGGCGCCAATGGAAGCAGGACAAGCAGGTCAGGCGAAGCCGATGGGGTCAGTTTTGGACAGAGGGGCTTTGAGGTCCCCAAGACCCCAGCATCTTGTCTGCATCCCCCAGGAGCTGGGGGAAGTCACAAGGCCACCTTCGAACAGAAGCATCTGTGGAACTGTCAGTGGCGCAGGGACCTGGCTGGGAGCTGTGGGGGCCGCAGAGGAGCGAGGAATGTGCTGCCCCTGCCCGCAGCAGCTAGGACTTGAAGGCTGGCTTTGATGGGCACAGGCCGCTCAGGCACCTCATGGAAGACAGAGCTGGAGCTGGAGCAGGGGCTGCAGGTGTTCTGGGAGCACAGGGGGGACAGCCATGCCACTGGGGCAATCCAGGAAGGCTGCAGAGTGGAGGTGGCAACTGCACTGGGGTCGATAGGAAGGGCTGAAGTTCACAAGCAGGGGTGGAATGGTGGGCATGGAGTCAGTAAGTAACCCAGAGAAGCCCAGAGTCTGACTGTTTGCCTTAGCAGGGCAGACCCCTCCCCTCCAACCCCTGCTCCCACCCCACGTTCTGCCCGCTGGGCAGTCCTAGCGAGTCTGCTCAAGGCTGAGGCAGGGCACACCCCTTCCCAGATGGGGGCCTGGGAGCAGAGTGAGGCAGGGGGACAGCCCAGAGCCCACTGGCGCCATGTGTGAAAAGCCCCAGACTCTGAGGGGCCTCTTCCCTGCCCACAGCCTCGGGAAACGGCTTCCTGCAGGCCCGGGTCACATGCAGGCCAGTGGAAGCCGCGGCCTTGGTTTGTGAGTGTGGCCTGAGAGACCCGGATCCTGGCTGAGAACGGGGTCAGCCTTGCAGTCGGTCCCACCCTGCCCGGTGGCCCAGCCCAGCAGTGGCCCAGACGTCCCCTGCGGCCTCTGTCCCAGAGAACAGGCCGGGGCAGGGAGAGGCCAGGCTGCAGAAATCCTCTGATGCCAACCTGGACGACGTCCCCAAGGAGGCCCTCGGGCTCCTGTGAACAGGTCTGTCGTCTCTCCAGAGAGCTCTGCCTGGTGGAGGTGGTAGGTGTTTCCGGCCCCTGCCAGAGGGCAACAGTCAGAGCCTGGGGAGGGCTTGTCCCCCAACTCCAGGAGGGGGCCAGGGCCACTTGTTGGGTCTCATCCACACCTTGACCAGAAGCTCCCGGGTGAGCCTCAATTGCATTTCATTATCATTCCCTCTTCCCCAACAGCCCCAGCCCCATTTCTCACTTGACTCATTTATTCAGGCAACAAATGTTTACTGCCAGCAACAGGAGGGGACGGTTAACAAAAAAAGACCCAGAGTCCCAGTCCTCATGGAGACTACCATCCTCTCTGAGAAAGTCCTGTCCTCCTCTGAGGCTCAACCAAACACCACCTCCTCCAGGAAGCCCCTGACGACACAGCCATTCGGAGAGCTCTGTCCTCTGGCTTTGTCTGTCCCTCTCTCAGGGCTCAGGCCACATCCCCTTCAGCCTTAGGATGGCCTTAAGTAAGTCGACTTGGCTCTGCCTCCTGGGGACCAGCGCACAGAAGGGTCTCGAAGCAGCAGCGACTGCCACCATCAGCACTAGCCACCAGCTAGAGCGGACAATTCTCCCCCGGGGACTGGAGCCCCGATGGGGGCGTTTCTACACTGTGCCCTGTGGACTGGGGGAAGCTCTCCTGGCCCGAGTAAGCACTTCTAGCGGACAGTGACCCCTCTCTCTGCCACAGGAGGCTCTGGCCAAGGCCAGCCAGGCAACAGAGAACGACTGTGCAGAAGAAAATGTAGGCGACGCCTGAGGGACCAGCAACTCTGCGGCAGGCGTGGGCCAGGCAGCAGGCTGGCATTGAAGCTCCAGCCGCCCCCCCACATGCTCTGAGCAAGGCCAGCTGCCGCACCCGGGCTGCCTCACTCACCAGTACCATCCTGGGGGACGGGCAGGGCAGGAGGCGCTTGGGAGAGCCCTCAAGCCAGAAGGCCCAGGCAGGCCAGACAACGGCTCCTTGTTCCTCTAAGTCCACCCGCTTAGATAACTCACACCAAACGCACAGGCCTGCAGGCACCGGGCCACAGGGACAGCACCCGGATGGACAGGAACCAGCCTAGGTATGGTGTGCTTGTCTGACCGCACGGTGCTGCCCGTGTCCCCAGGAACGCCCAGTGTGGCGGACAGCTGTTGACACTTGCCACGCAGCAGGGCTTCGGCCCCTGGTTGCACTGGGTCTATGCAAGAACACTCCTGGACTTTTCAACCACACGAGTCAATAAACTTTCTTTTTATTGTTAAGTCAGTCTCAGTAGGGTTTCTGTCACTTGCAATTAAGAGTCCTAACAGAAACCACTGCTGTCCCCAGCCACAGGGAGCGATGAGGACAGGACCCAGAGAGGCCTCGGATGCCTGGACAGCTGGAGAGAGGCCAGATGGGGCCAGAGGCTATGGCAGGCCGCCCTACACCGGGCTGCAGCCCCTGGGCCTCTTGCCTGGCTCTGGAAGAGCCCATGTACCTGGTCTGACAAGGCCTGGCCAGCCCAGCGGGGGGCGTCTACAAGGTGGCTGGGCAGGCCTTGATTCCTGGAGGCCCCTCAGGACTGTCTTCCCGGGGGTGTGCTTGTGTGCAGGGCAGGGATGTGGTCCAAGGCCTCAGGGACGAGGGGACCTCATTCCAGTCCTAGCTCCCTCTGGTCCCTATTGGTGCCTGGGGTCATCTAATTCAAAGGGTCATCTGGAGCTAGAGCTCATAGGGCTGAGAAATGGCATTTGTTCCCTAAGGGTCTAAGTGTTTTGGGTCTGCTAAATGGAAAGATAATTACCTGAAGTGGAAAGAGAAGGATGTCAACATCCAGAAAAAAGGCACTGGGAGTCTAGAGAGAAAGAGCCACTCCTGCTGTGCCCACCACTGTGGGGTAGGGTCCTTGGGGACGCTGGGCTGCTTCGGGGACTCTGCCCTCTCAGGGCCGTGGGCAGTGGAGTCTGCTTGGATGGGGAAGTGACCCGAGGCCCCTCCTTCACGTCTGCAGACCCGGCGTCAGCTGTGGAAGGACGACCAGGAGACGCCCGAGGTGTAGAACTCCACAGGGCTGGGCCACTCGCCATCCCCACTGCCCTCCTTGTCCTCGTCTGAGTCGTAGTCGTCTCCACTGGACGCTCCGCAGATGGCCCCGGCCAGGCAGGCCGGCTGCCCGGGGGCCCCGGTGCCCGGCTCCTGCTCCTCTTCCTCCTCCTCCTCTTCCTCCTTCTGCTTCTGGGCGGCCAGCTGGCGGTAGCAGAGGCTGCAGACGCGCAGGGGCTTGGGCGCAAGGCGAGGCAGGAGGAAGCGCTCGCGGGAGCACTCGGCACAGACCACAAAGCCACACTTGCGGCAGTGGTGGCGCCGCGTGAGCGCCGAGAAGCGCGTCTGCGTGCACCGCATGCAGATGTCCGTGGCCTTGTCCGGGATCCAGGGCGCCGCGTGCTCCGTGCTGGGCTGGCGGCCTGTGGCCAGCAGCTGCCGCCGCACACACTCCTCAATGTGGCTGATCCACTCCTGGCGCTCCGTGGTGGAGGCGGCCGACACCACAAAGGACTTCTTGGCCGTCTTGATCATCCAGCGGTTCTTGGCCTGCAGGGTCTCGGGCAGCGGCTCCAGCGTCACCTCCTCCAGGGGAATGACATGCTGGCTGCGGTACCTCCGCTTGTTGAGCACGATGCTGCCATAGACCAGGATGTCGTTGAAAAGGAAGAAGATGCGTGGCTTGGCCTTCTTGCGGCACTCCTTGGTCAGCACGCCCTCGCCCAGCAGCACCCGGCCTGGCAGGGCCAGCGGCTGCCCCGATGCCCCGAAGCAGCTCTCAACGGCAGCAATGCGCTGGCTGTTGATCTCCGTGTTTGCCAGGTAGTCCACCATGTTCTCCGGCAGCTGGGCTGTGGGCGGAGCAGCAGAGGAGGGGTCAGCTTCTCCTGGCACAGCCGGGAGTCCAGGACCACAATGCCCTCCCCCTAACCCACCGAGCCAGACAACCCACTTATCACCACTGTGACTCAGCTCACCCCGACGGCCACCCAACCAAAGAATCTCACTGCCCCAGGAGCCAACCCTCAGACGGGGGTTGCCGGGCAGTGACGGAGGTCCCTAGCCAGGGGCGTGTGGAGGCAGCAGGGAGGGGCAGGCAGCAGTGGAGATGTGGGACTAAGCAGGCTGCCCCTGCAGGCTGTGGGGCTCAACCCCTGGGGAGCTGTGGAAGCCAGGCTAGAACACGCCTGAGCTGTCCACCCAAGGGGGAAGGACACTGAGTCCCAACTCCCAGCAGGGCTCCCGGGAGCACGAACCACTGGCACTTTGGGCCTGCCCCAGATGGAAGGGCACAGGTGCATGTCCGGGAATAGTGAGTGCCGGGCAATGGGGTGTCTGCAACCCCAACCCATCACTGACTCCCCATCCACCGAGCCAAATCATCACAGACCCTGCAACCCTCTCACTCAGCGCCCCCGAGCCCAGCAGTCACCACACCAGCCCCACAGGTACCATGTGCTGAGTGCCTCTTCATGTTAAGCGTGATGGTCTCCTTTAGTCCCGACTCCGACCCCGGGAGGCAGAGCCCCCTTGACTGGAGGGTAAGGGAGGCTCTGCTAGGAAGTAGGGGGCCCAGAGCTTGCCGCTCGGAGACCATGCTGCCACAGTGCCTTTGCCCATGGAGCGAGGGGCCCACTCCGTCCTCCTCTGCAAGCACTAGATGTCGGTGGCCCCATAGCTCATCTGGGCTCCCTCTGCTCTGTCCACACGCACTCCTGTGACCCACCAGACCCACGGCTTTGAAGACCACCCAAACACTGCCGACTGCCCAGGTCAAGCCTGCAGTCCTAGCTTCTCCCTTGAGCTGTGGGTGTGGACGTCCACCCGCCGTGACCTCCTGCCTGTCATCTAAGGTCTTCAAACCCAACATGCCCTACACAAACCCAGGTTTTCCCTCTAGCTCTTCTCCATAAATGGAACCACCATTCACCCAGTTGTTCAAGCCCCAAATCTACAGCTCATACTTCAATTTCCTCTTTCCTATACCCCCAACATTCAACCCATGAGCAAGTTTCATCATTTTTATCTCGCACACCTCACCCAAGTCTGCCCGCTTCTCACCACCCAACTCCACCACTGAATCTGTCAATTCAAGCAAGGGGCCACCATCTCTTGCTTGAAGCAGACTGTCCCGTGTTGGCTCCTTCCTGCAACCTGGCTCTCAGTTCACACCTCCCTTTCAGAAAAGGTGTCTCTGGCGACCCCACCTCAGGCAGCTTCAGCAAGCTACGGTCTGAGGGCCGAATCTGGCCCACAGCCTGTTTTTGTAAATAAAGTTTTATTGGAATGCAGCCACGCTCATTCATTTACAATTGTCTGTGGCCGCTTTCATGCTGCAATGGCAGAGCTGGGTAGTGGTGACAGAGACCACACGGCCACAAAGCCTAAAATACTTACTCTATTCTCTGGCCCTTTACATGAACTTTGCTGGCCCCTTCTCTAGGATGTTACCCTATTTTGTTTTTTCTTCAAGGATTTATCAGGACCCGCTACTTTCTTGTTTACCCTTCATTTGCTTGTGGCTTTTCTACTCCCCTCTCTCAGTTCTAAGCTCCAGGAGAGCAGGAGCCTTTCTGGCTCAGCTGTGTCCCCAGCGCGGGCAGCAGTGCTGAGCACGCAGGCGGTTCTTCATAGGGGCAGGCACATGAGTGCACGGTTCCAAGCTCCCGAGGGCCTGCCCCGAATGACTCAGCTCTTACTCTGAAAAGGAAGCAGGTGACAGCCGACCCACCACCGCCACCACCGTGCGTGCACACATGTACAGGCACACACAGCAGGCTCCTGACCACGCTGATCACACCTGAGGCATTTTTAGGTCACCACACCGCAGTTCCGTAAGTCAGGCCACCTGTGGGGAGCTAGGGTGGGGCCCCACGGGGGCTGAATGCATTGCATAAGAGGGTGCTCGGGCCCCTGAGTCACAGACCACTGACCCCAGTCAGACCACAGGCGTCTTGCAAAGTGCTGCCCACACCGCCTTCTGTAAGAACCGCTGTTTTTAGGTTGCTGATCTTGGCTTCGTGTTGTAAACCTATCGGTGACAGCCCTAGGACGATCACTGGATCCCTGCTGTGGACAGTCTGGTGACACTCCAGAGGCCACCCTGAGGACCCCTGGTGCTCCCCCCACATCCGCCACCCTCCTCACCACCAGGACAGGGGAGGAGAGAGCTGGGCACGTCTCTGTCCCCAGTCCTCTTGGGGCCGGCCTGCCTCAGGACAGCCTCTGGCCCTGGGATAGTGCCTGTGCTGGCCCGGCCGTGGAACCCACGGCGCTGACGGAGGCGGACACTCTCGAAGGGCTGGCGTCTGGGAGCAGGGAGGTGGAAGACCTGCTGTGTCCTGGAGGGTCTGGAAGCGGGGCAGCCTCCTGGGCTGGCCCTCCTGAACACAAGGGACCCCAACCTGAACTGGGCTGAAGGTGAGCACCGGGACCCCAGGGAGCCACACCCTGAGTGTTGCTGGGGCCAGGGTTCTGTGCGTGACAGTCAGTGTCACGTGATCGACACCAGGTCTGACCCACTGCCGGCTTCTCTATACAAGTTACTGGAACACAGCCAAGTGTGAGAGACTGGCTTGCAAAGCCGAACACGTTTCTTATTTGGCCCTCTACAGAAGAGGTCTGCTGACTCCTGAGCTACCCCGCCACATGCTGTGTGATACGGCGCCCTCTCCAGGGACACCACTGCCACAGGGCTGTGTCCCGAGGCATCTCAAGTTCTCGTCTCCTCCCCTCAGACACAGCCTTTAAGATTCGAGAGAGATGTCTGCTGCCCCAACCTGGGACCCTGGAAAGTAGGAGCCAGGAGGGTGGCCCAGGCCCACCCTTCCATCGCAGTTTCAGGTGGGGATACTGCTCATCAGAGGAGGAGGCACCCGGCCAAGGTCACAGAGGGAGGGAGTCAGGCTGCCAGCCCTCAGACCATCCCTTGGCTTCTCCCGCTTATCATCTGCCACCCCCCCCACCCCCCCCCGCCCCGACACCGGCCCCATGTCAGCTTCCAAATACTGACTGAAGTCCTGCCACGTGCCAGCACAGCCCTCCAGCTCTCGGCACTGGGCTACAGCAGGGAGCGAGCCACCAGGCCCCTCAGCGGTAGACTTCCTGGTGGGAGAGTCAGACTAGCGAGTAAGTCAACAAGGTAGTTTCTGACTGTGAGTGCTAAGTGCCATGAAGAAAGAGGCTGACGGCCAGCTGGGGTGAGGGTGGTGGTCAGGGAGGGCCTGGGGAGGAAGCGACCTTGCGCCAACCTGAAGACCAGGAAGGAGCCAGCCATGCAAAGGCCTGAGGAAAGGATGGTCTGAGCAGAGGGGACAACTGCAGGACCCGACCCGTGGAGGCCACAGAGGAAGGAGTGAGGGGGAAGAGGTAAGGTCAAAGGGGCCGGCAGGGGCCAGTCTTGCAGGTCCCAAGGCCAAGATGAGGAACCGAGTTTCTCTCCAAGTGCACTGAGGGGAGTGCCACGACCCGTGTCCTCTCCTTCAGAGGAGCTGCCTCTCGCCTTGCCCAGCCCTGTGCTTCTTCCGTGAAAAGAACAGTAATAAGGAAAATAAACCAGAAGCGCTATTAACTGAGTGCTTACACCTCACGAGGCACAGCCGGGAGTACAAGTTCTCTCATTCAAGCCACATACTTGCCCCACTGGGGAAGGTACCTTCCGCATCATCAAAGTCACTGCCCAAGGTCCCAGCTGAGCGGCCGGGAAGCCAGCTCCATATTTTGAGCTGCTGCTGGCTGATCTTAACCAAAGACAGAATCAGAAATCCTCCAGTCCAGAGGGTAGGGCCCCTCTCCAGATGCCTGATCTCTGCCCCAACCCTCCTCAGGTCAGGGGGCACCTTGGGTGGCCCGGGCAGATCCACTAGCTTGGCTGGGCTGCCTAGCCCCCTTCTTTCCTTGGGGTAGGCTGGGGTGGGCAGGTCACTTAGCTCTGCTGGCTGGCCTCACCTCCCGGTCTTGAGGGCTGATGTGTGCAGGGACACAGGTCGAAGTCAGAGTCATCTCTCAGCTTGCACAGACCCCAGAGGAAGTTATGTGCCAGGAACACCCCAGCACTAAGCGGAAATTGTGTGCCGAGAATGACCCCAGCAACGATCCCACCCCCCCACCCCCACCCCCGAGCCTGGCTCCTGACCCCCTCTGGTGGTGAGAGAACACCTTTGTTCAAATTCCAAACTTAGCATTTCCCTTGGGCTGTGGAGCTCAAGTTTCAGAGTGACTCAGAACCTCCATTTTCCCACCTGCAAAGGGGGCTGAGGACGCCTGGCCGGCACAGCTCTCTAGCTGTTCAGGGAGAGAGAGGCAGTGAGAGTTCAGGTGCTTCCAGGCTGGGAAGGAGCTGCGGTCTCTCCCTCTGCGCCTGCCTCGGTTACGGCCTCTGTGAAATGGGAGATTAGGCGGGGCCCTGCTTCCCTTAAGAATTCCCACCAAAAGTCACCGACTCAACGGCTTCAGAGGCCAGCCGGTTCCTAAACGAGAGAGGCCAGTGAGGACCGAGGACCGAGAAAGCGCAGTCGCCCCAGCCCACTTCTCCAGACCCCGCAGACTGGGACAAAGGAGTGAGGCCCCGACGGCGGCGGGAGGCCAGGACGGCCCGAACCATCACCGGACAACGGGTGCGCTGAGACCCCGGCAGCCCCAGGGCGCAGCGCCCACGGGCGCCTCCAGACTCTCCTCCGCTCACACGTCGCGCATGCCCCGGCGCCGTGCCTCGACTCCGGAGCCCCTTACCTGTTCTCACCCGCTCTCCTGGAGCCCGTGCAGCCGCCACCCCGCCAGCCAGCAACAAGCGCCCTTCTCCGCGCCGCTGCTCGGGGCCAGAGTCTGAGACAGCCCTGGCTGCGCGCCCAACCCGCCCGAGCCCGGAGGCCACCTCGACGCGGCGGCCGGGGCAGCTCGGAGGTGGCGGGCAGGAAGCTTTCGGGCTCGCGCGCAGCAGCCCGGCCGGGGCTCTCCTGATCTCCTGGGCCCGCGCCCCGCGCCCCGCCGCCCGGCCCGGCGCCGCCCACTCCCCGCGGCCCACCCGCCCGGACGCGCCCCTCGGGCGGCTCCGCCAATCGGAGCCCCGGCGCGGGCGGGGCGGGGCGGGGGGGGGGCCTGGGCGCGCCCGGGAGCCCGGGGTCCGAGAAGCGCGCGCGGGCGGAGCGGCCGGGTTCGGGCGGAGCGGCGTGCGCCCGCGGGCCGGGCTGGGCTGGGCCGGCTCCCCGGTGTGACCCACCCGACCCCCGTTTCCCTCTCCGCCCGCCGCACGGCGCACCCCGGGGCGCTCGTCCCGCTGGAGGCTGCGTCCTCGCGCGGCGGGGTCTCGGGCCGGGAGGGGCGGGAAGCGGCTGCTGCGCCGGAATTCAGCCGCCTCCACGCGCCCCCCCCGCCCCCCCGCTGCCGGCTGGCGTCGCCGGCTCCTCTTGGCCGCCGAGAGATGGTGATCGTGATAGCGAGACTCAGCCGCGTTACCTGTCTTATATTTTCAACTTTTTGTACTGGAAACTTTGGAACACACGCTGAACGAAGGAAGAGACTAGTTTAATGGACTCCGTGCACCCATCACCAGCTGGGAGGCCCCCACCCTTCCCGTGCCTTCTGTGACCCTAGAATGACATTCCCAGCCTCCGAGCTCCATGAGGTCTGTCTCCGCCTGTCTCTGCCCTCCTCCCAACACTTGGCTCACACTGGCTGCTTCCAGTTCCTCAAAGCCCCAGGTCTTCCCACCCCTGGGCCTTTGCACTTCCCCTTCTTCCAGATCTTCCCATGGCTGGCATTCAGGTGTCAGCTCAAGCTGTCACCTCTTCAGAGGCTTCCCTCATGGCCTGTGAGGCAGCACCCTGCCTGGTCACCCTCAACTCCCTCACCCGCTTTATGATTCTGTGAAGCGTTTCTCCTGACCGAAGTCATCTTATTAGGTCACTTGTTTACTCTGTCGTGGTGTCTCTCCTGGCCGTGAGCCCCTGGGCTGGGCTGTATGCGTCCTGTTCCTTCTGTTGCCCCAGGTGCTGAGACCTGAGCTCAGCCTTGTAGAAATGTGGCGAGTGTCTGTGGCACAGATGCAGTGTGTCTCATCAGATAGGGCAGACCCAGGCGCTCTGAACAGGGGCTGGCCCAGGCCAGTGCACTGCCTGCTGGGCCAGGACCAAGGCAAGAGACAGCAGCAGGAGGAAGAGCTGACCCGGCTCCAGGGGCCTCTGTCCAGACCTTCCTGCCCCCAGGGCTCTGACCTGGGACCTGCTCTCCTGGGTGGTGTGGGCATAACCTGTGACTTGGGGCCCAGGGCTGGGCTGTGCCCCTCCCAGCCCAAGTGAACTAGGGTCTGGGCAGGGACTGAGAAGGGAGGGGATGGGGCAGGGGAGAAGGGAGGAGGAAGAGGCCAGGAGAAAGGAGGGTGGGGGTGCAGGGCAAGCGAGGGGGCCACCAGCTGTGGCCTTGGAGAGCCCACCTCCACCACCTTCAGTGCTGTCACCGTCATGGGCAAGGGCAGGCAGTGCTCACCGAGCATCCCATCCAGCAGAAGGCACAGCCTCACCCGAGTATGCGTATATTTATAAATGCATTGCCCCCATGCCATGCTGAGAGATCAGGATTTTCAGTCTCTCTTAAGTCAAGGTTTGAGAAGGTTGGTCCTCTTCTCCACACGGAGCTGTCCCTTCAGATGGGGCGCGTGTTCCCCTGTTCCTGCAGTCCCCGGCTCTTTGCCCTCTTCATGTGCTTTACCCACACGTGCACTCCAGTTGAAGAAGCATCTAGACTGATGAGCCCTGACGGTACAGCCAGGCCCCCACGCCGCACAGAGAAGGGGACAAGGCCCTGACATCCCAGAGGCTGAGTTTTAACCAGGGAGGTTTGTTGGGACATTGAGACACTGGGAACTGCCATCCCAAATGGACATACTGCTTGTTGCGGGGAGCGGAAGGGGACTGAGAGCTGAGCCTTCAAGGCCGTGGCGAGAGGGGTTCTCAGGGAAGGCAGGCCCTGCCTGGGGCTTGGTGGCCACGGGAAGGGAGCTGGAAGGCCTGAGAAAGCAGGGCTGTCCTACTTGCCACGGTGGCATGACATCTCACACTGTGCCTGGCACAGAGCCGGTGTCCAGGAGAGGTCGGCCTTTTCACAAGTCTGGAAAACCAGAGGGAGGATGCACACCTGAAGTATTGGTCTTGGAGTCCAGAGACCCCAACTAGCCTTGTCTCACGACTGGTCCAGGGCCCAATGGGGCCTCAGTCTCCTCGTCTTCCTTCTGGGGCGACCCCTGGTGAATCTGGGTGCAGCTCTGGGAAATGCCCCAGAGGCAGCACACGCTCCATCATCCGGCCATCCGCCCCTTCCCAAAGGGACCAGCTGTGGGCGAGAAGAGCTGGGTGGAGAGCTGGGCTCCTCTAAATAAGAGGAAAAACTCGTGACTCAGGGAAAGGCAGAAGTTGAGTCAGCCAAGCCACAAGCTGTGGAAAAAATGAGGAGACCTTGAGGCTTTTCCTACTCTTCGGCTAAGAAGCTGTCTCTGAGGAAAAGCTGGCTTCCAGAGCACGGGGACGGGCTTTCAGGGAAGCGCGAGGCTCAGGGTTTTCAAGTGAGGGATCTGGGCACCACCCCTGTGGAAAATGGCAGGGTTTTCATGGGGTCGTGTCTTAAGTTCTGCCTAGGTGCCAAGCTCTGTGTGCTAGACTCTTCACGCTGTCTTCTCTCTCCCAAGGCTGACCTGTCCCTCCCAGCTGGGACCCAGGAGGGTGAGGCAGGCCCCGAAGCAGTTCGGGGGGTAGCAAGACGAACATGTTTCCTCAAGAGAGAGAGAAGGAACGGGGCAAGATGTTAACCATTGACGGCTGGCCGTCGTCAGGGTCGGCAAGCTTTTTCTGCAAAGGGCCAAATAGTCAATATTTTGGGCTTTGCAAGCCAGGATCCCTGTGACAACTACTTGACTCTGCCATTGCAGAGGGAGAGCAGCCCAGACAGCGCGCCAGCCCACGTGCAGGCTTCCCCAGGGGACACCGCCGTTTGAATGTCACGTCATTTTCATGTGTTATGAAACATCATTCTTTCAATTTTTTCCAACCATGTAAAACTGTAAAAGCCATTCTCAGTTCCTGAGTGATGAGAACCAGGCTGCGGGCTGGAGCTGCTGACCCCTGGCTCACAGCTGTTTGTTGCACTTTTCTTGCAACAATTCTGTCAGTTTGAAAATACTCAAAACAGGAAGTTGGGAAAACAAATAAAGAAAAAAAAAAGGAAACAGAAGTTGTCCAGCTTATCATGGGCGGATCTTGAACTTGACTGCAAATTGATTCAGTTCCCATGGTTCTCCGTGCTGCTTTCTTGATCAATAACAGAGCTGAGACATGAGGCTCAAAGCCATGAAAGTGTGCGACGTTTGGGAAAGATTTCTAGAAATGGTTGCGAAGATTAGCTCTAAAGGAGGAAGCCCTGAGATGTTTAGAAACTATGATTTCAGAAGAAAATCTCTCCAGATCTCTGGATTTTGGATTGCTGAAGTAGTGGATGTGGAACCGAGCCCTTGTCCACACTCTGCTGGACCGCCCGCAGTGACGCCCCTCCCCCACCACCCTGCGCCTGCAACGTCCATATTTGTTCCTTTCTCTGCGTGTGTCCCGGTGTTTGTGGTTCCAAGGCTGCACTTCCTTGTCACGTTTGCAGGCACTGTTGTGCCCGGTTCCCATCACAGGTGCCCCCGTGAGCCTCTGACCAGGCCAAAGGGGAAAACAAGAGTAACGAAGAGAAACTGTCCTTCGGAAAGTGCTTCGGAGGGGTGAAACACGCGCTGCATCTAGAAACCGCCTTCCGAGCCGTTTAGACGCACCTCGTTTCTCGGCCGGGGTAAAGCCGAGAGGCCTCTGCCACGCAGGTGTGACGAAGCTCCCTCTGCTCATTCATCTGGTCAACAAACAGTTGTTGGACACACTTTGCGCCACTTTGCGCAGGGTGGGCAGTAGCTGCAGAGGTGAACGAGGTGCTGTCTGTGTCTTTGGGGGGCCTCACTGCTGAGCAGCGGGCAGACCCGTAAACATGTATTTACCCATGAGGATCGAGAACCGCCCCTGCAGAGCAGAGGGCAGAGGTCCTCTCGGGTGAGAGCCTTCTCCGTCAGATAAACACCTTTTGGAGCACCATTTGGGCCTTAGAAAGTCAGCCGTTGGTGTCTGGCTGGCAAAGAACTCTTCACCTGCTGCATTTAAGGCAAGAACAGGAATTTTAGGGGCCAGCAACAAGCAAGCTAGAGAGAGGAACAGGTCAGCGCGTGGTGTGGGAGAGGGCCAGGGAAGCTGTCTGCTGGGGAGCGGGGCTGGGCTGGCAGGAAAAGGCTTCGGAGGGCAGGGGTGGGTGACAGTCCATTCTGAATTCCTTGTTGAGCTGCCCGAGGTGCCCCACATTTTTGGCTATTACCCCTCAAAACTTCGTGAAATCCACAGCCTTGATGATGGGCACGTGGACTGCGACATCCACCCTCCGTGGCGGGCAGCCTGGCGACATCATCCATGTCGAAGAATGCACAGACCTTCCGTCCAGCTAGGCCACCTCTAGAAGTTTACTCTTAGACTATTGTATTTTGCAAAAGGATATATGCTCACGTTTATTCACTGCAGCTTTGCTTACAGTAAGGAAAGAGTGGGGACAACTCCCATATCCGCCGACAGGGGCTGCATAAATAAATTGTGGCCCATCCATACGACGGACTGGATTCCCGCAGTTAGAGGGAAGATGTGGAAGAATTTCCAAAATGTAGTGACTGAAAAAAAGTAAGGTGCAAAAGCGAGTAAGTGTGGCTTCCTGTGTGAGTGTGTGTGAGCTATACTGCTGGCAGAATCCACAAGAAATTGGTCACAGGGGTTGCCTCTGGAAGGGAAAATGGGTGGCTTGGACCCAGGGTAGGGAGACCCACATTTTATCCCCTTGTAGCGTTCGTGCTCTTTTGGTTCCCTCCCACACTGGGGAGGATGGACCTGTGTAACCAGTAGGATGTTGTGGAACGATGGGGTGCGACTTCCAGGCTGGCTCATAGGAGGGTTTGTGGCTTCTGCCTTGCTCTCTTGGATCACTGACTCTGGAGGATGTGGATTAGGAAGGCCAAGCAGCCCTGTGCAGGAGCCTGTGCTGAGAAACTGAGGCCTCCTTCAATAGCCAGCACCAGCTTGCCAGCCTCTGAGGGAGCCATCCTGGAGGAAGGTCGTCCAGCTGCAGAGAAGCCCTGAGGTGACAGCTGCAGCCTCCTGCGAGACCTTGAGGCCGAGCGTCCAGCAAAGCCGCTGGGTACCTGACCCACAGAAACCCTGTGATATAATAAACGTTGATTGTTTCAGGCGGCTAAATTTTGAGACAGTTTGTCATGCCGCAACAGATAACTGGTACGTTCCTTTATGTCTTTTGAACTTTGTGCCCTTTGCATTTGTGCATGTCCAAATAATGGTGGTGATCATGACAATATTAGTAGTCATCACAGTAACCTGATATGCACCGTGGACCATGTGCGTGACAGTTCAGGGCTGCTACCCCTCGGCGGCCGTGGGGTGTGGGAAGGGAAGGACTGCTGGGGTGGTGCGCCTGGACTAAGAAGGGACCCCGCGAGAGTGCTCAGAGAGGGGAGGAGGGGCCTGACTTCCGGGTGTGTGCTTAGGGGGCGCATGTGCAGAGAATGAACAGCCTGGGGCACAAAGCTGTCCTCTAGCTCCTGCTGGCCCACAGGCCCCCTTCGTTCGGCCAGCGCGTTAGATTTTAAAACCTGGGCTTGACACCCGCCGGAGCTGCTGCAATGATAAATATGGACAGTATCGAGTGTTGGTGAAGCTATAGAGCCAGTGTTCCTGGCGGGACTATAAATCGGTCCAGCGACTTTGGAAACCATTTGGTGGCGTCTGCTGAAGCTCACCACACCCTGTCCTGTGGCCCAGATTCTCCTAAGTGTGTCTCGCAGAGAAACAAGGGCCGCGCCCACCTAAGAAACATGCAAGAATGATACAGAACGCTCTTTGTGAGAGCTCCGAGATGAGCAGGACCACAGACCACCCCTAGTGCAGCGGGTGGGAGAGACTGGCACCGTCACCCCACTGAGTCCTCCGCGGCGGTAGAGAATGCTGCTGCCCGGGAGAGGCTGGGTCTCGGGGGAGGAACCCCGCAGAGCTCACTTGGAGTGAAAGAAGCCCGACACAGAAGAGGACGTACTGTGTTATGTGAGGTCCAAAAAAGGCAGACCTTGTCTCCCACGGTGACAGAAATCAGAATGGTGGTTACTCGGGAAGGACACTGGTGTCAACTGGGAAAGGGCAGGCAGGAGCTCTGGAGGGTGCTGAAAACGTCTTATATGATTTTATTGATCTTGATCTTGGTGATGATTCCATGTGTGTGTGCATATGTAACACCTGATGAAGTGTGCACTTAAGATTTGTGCACCCTACTGCGTGTATGTTATACCTCAGCAAAAGAAAACACAAGGAACTAAAACCGGTCTGAGTCTGAGAGCGGAGAGGGCATGCACATCCCTGATCCCCACACCCCGCCCCCTGCCACTGCCCTCTGAAGGCTCAGTCTGCGGCTCCTGCTGGAGGCGCCCTTTCCCAGTGCTTCTTGGGTGCCTCTCCCAGAATACCCCTGAGCCCGGGAGGGGCGGGCAGCCAGGGACACGGGAGAGCGTACGATGTTCTGGGATTTTCTCCCCTACACTGTGCCCAGTCACCTTACTGTGGAGGCAGCCGTGGAAAGGCATGTGACATTGCGGTTTATAATAAATATGTATTTGGCTTTTGTCTCCTGTTTCTGGCACACAGCTCCTAAAACCCTTGGAATTTCATAAGTGATGAGAGCCATAAAGGTGTCTTTTGTGACGTGAATGAGGCGACTTTCGGGAAGTACCTATCAGTGGGGGCTGGTTGCTAAGAGAAGTGCGGACGGGTTTTTGGGGCCCCTCTCCCTGGTCTAATGGGTAAATCTAACAAGCAAGTGCATGGGCTCTAAGTCAGTACAATGGAATCCACACTGTGCTGTGAAGCAGACGGGCAGGCCATCTTCAGCCTGTGTCAGATGACCTGGCAGCCCCACACCTCATGACCGCGGACGCCAGCTGCAGGGATCCGCAGCAGGAAGTGATAACGGGGGACCTGGCGCTCACTTCCCCAGCTGCGTTTCTTAGAGACGGGGGACTAGCCAACAACCCTGGTCCTTGCCTCCTCCACACAGATAATGTCAGCATCTCTGAACTTGTTTGATGTAAAACCAAGGAATTCTTCTTTATGTTATTTTTAATGTATAATCTAGAGAAAAGCCCAGATGTACTCTACCCCCTTTTTTTGAAATCTTTTTGTCAGTTTTTTGTCTGTTCCTCTCCCCTCGTGTACACTGCTTGGTGAAGGACACGTAAGCTGCGCTTAAACCCGCACACTCGGAACAGCTCCATCAGAGCCCTCTGAGAACTCACGCTGATCGTTGAGTAACCTCCTTCACTAGTGTCGCCCAGACTCTTGGTTTCACCCGGCAAAACCACCCCGTGGTTAGAGGGCTGCAGCAGTCAGGCCTACCCCCGACCTCTGGGGAGGGGGAGGGGCTGGAGTTTGAATCAGTTGCCAACCAATGAGTTAATCAATCGTGCCTCTGTAATGAAGCCCCATAAAAATGCAAAGTGATGGGATTGCGGGAGCTTTGGGTTCCTGAACTTGTGAGGTTTGGGGAGAGTGGCACGCCCGGGGAGGGTGTGGAAGCTCCAAGCCCCTCCCCCATCCGTGCTCTATGTGTCTCTTCCATCTGGCTGCTCCTGATTTTTATCTTCTCTGTGACAGACCAGTAATCTAGTAAGTAAAATGTTTCTCTGAGCTCTGTGAGCCCCTCTAGCAAATTAATCGAACCTAAGGAGGGCGTCGTGGGAACCTCTGATTTGTAGCCAGTCGGTCAGAAGCACAGGTGACAACCTGGACTTGTGATTGGTGTCTGAAGGGGGTTGCAGTCTTGTAGGACTGAGTCCTTAACCTGTGGGATCTTCAGGTAGACAGTGTCAGAATTGAGTTCAATTGTGGGACCCCCAGCTGGTGTCCGAGCGTTGCTGGTGGTGTGGGGAAACCACACAGTGGGGTTGGGTGCAGGATATTCATGCGCCGCTCAGCCTCCTGCTGCAGGGATCGTGGTTGACTGAGCCCCAGAAGCAGCTTTTCTGGATCCACTCCTTTCGCGCCCAAGGCCCTGCTTTCCCCAGGCTGCTCCCAGCCTCTGTCTGAGCAGGCAGCAGTGCCAACACTGGGCCGTTCCTGGGAGATGTGGAATCTTGGGCCATGTTGGAGCCAGTTTGGGCTGCTATAGCCAGCTATCGTAGCCTGAGGGCTTTAAACAATAGAAATCTCTTTTGGACAGTTCTGCAACCTGGCAGGCTGAGATCAGGATGCCAGCATCGTTGGGTTCTGGTGATGGCCCTTTTCTGGGTGGCAGATGGCTGTCTTGAGAGAGACAGCTAACTCTGTCTGGCCTCTTCTTAGAAGAGTCCTAATCCCATTCACGAGGGCTCCACCCTCATGACCTAAGTACTTCCCAAAGGACCCACCTCCAAATGCCATCACATTGGGGAGTAGGTTTCTACATGTCCCTTTTAGAGGGGACGCACTCTGTTCATGACAGGCAATTTTTTTTTATTAATGTTATGATAGATTACAACCTTGTGAGATTTCAGCTGTACATTTTTGTTAGTCATGTTGTGGGTATATCACTTCCCTCTTTGTGCCCTCCCCCCAGCCCCCCTTTTCCCTGGTAACCACCGGTCAGATCTCCTTGTCAATATACTAACTTCCACCTATGAGTGGAGTCATATAGAGTTCGTCTTTCTCTGACTGGCTTATTTCGCTTAACGTAATACCCTCGAGGTCCATCCACGTTGCTGTGAATGGGACAATTTTGTCTTTTTTTATGGGTGAGTAGTAGTCCATTGTGTATATATACCATATATTCTTTATCCAATCATCAGTTTCTGGGCATGTAGGTTGATTCCGCGTCTTGGCTATTGTAAATAATGCTGCGGTGAACATAGGGGTGCAAGGGGCTCTTGGGATTTCTGATATCAGGTTCTTAGGATAGATACCCAGTAATGGGATGGCTGGGTCATAGGGTATTTCTGTTTTTAACTTTTTGAGAAATCTCCATACCGTTTTCCATAGTGGCTGTACCAGTTTGCCTTCCCACCAACAGTGTATGAGGGTTCCTTTTTCTCCACAACCTCTCCAACATTTGTCGCTCTTGGTTTTGGATGTTTTTGCCAATCTAACGGGTGTAAGGTGATATCTTAGTGTAGTTTTGATTTGCGTTTCCCTGATGATTAGCGATGATGAACATCTTTTCATGTCATGACAGGCAATTTTGACCCAAGGATTCCCCATTGGCCTGCCAGGTGTTTTCTTGGAACTGCACTGCAGTTTGCGACTCTTTTGACCCAATTCTTCCTTCTCCCTCTCTTTCCAGGTGTCAGACTGGCATGGTAGTCTGCAGACCTCCCCACCCTTCCCGGCTGCCTCTTTATCCTTCGCGGCTCTTCCCTCCAGTACATCTCCTGCATGTCTGCTCCTGTCTTGCTGTATGCTTATTGGGAGACCGGACTAAGAAACAGATGTACCGGTGTATCCTTCTCCCACCACGCAAGACCCGAATCTCCAGACACCTGTAAAGTCTCGGACACCCCGCCTCTGCTCTTCCTTCCCTTCCTTTCCTGTCTCCCAAACCCTCATCTTTCTCGTCCTCACTAGCTGAGGTGATGCAAGAGCTTTCATTCACCCTCTCTTCACATCTTAGGGAGTTTTCTTTTTAAATTTTTTAAAGTTTAACTTTATTGTTTAAATTGAGATACAATCAACATATAACATTAGATTAGTTTCAGATATCCAACATAATAATTCAGTGTTTGTATACACTGTGATATGCTCATCACAGTAAATCTGATTAGCATCCATCACCACTCATAGTTACAAACTTTTTTTCTTGTGATGAGGACTGTTAAGATTTTACTGTTAGCAACTTTCCTATATACAATACAGTGTTATTAACTATAGTCACCATGCTGTACATTACCTACCCACGACTTATTTATTTTATAACTGGAAGTTTGTACCTTTTGTCCTCCTCCGCTCATTTCACCCACTCCCCATCCCCCACCTCTAGCAACCACCAATCTGTTCTCTGTATCTATGAGTTTGGTTCTTTCTTTCTTTCTTTTTTTTTGGATTCCACATATAAGAGAGGTCATATGGTGTTTGTCTTTCTCTGTCTGACTTATTTCACTTCACATAATGCCCTGTAGGCCCGTCCATGTTTTTGCAAATGGTAGGATTTCCTTGTTTCTCCTGGCTGCATAATATTCCATTGTGTGTATGTAGCACATCTTCTTTATCCATTCATCTGTTAATGGACTCTCGGGTCGCTTCCGTATATGGACTACTATAAATAATGCTGCTATGAACATGAGAATGCAGATATCTTTGTGAGTTCATGTTTTGTTTCCTTTGGATAGATACCCAGAAGTGGAATTGCTGGGTCATGTGGTAGTCCTATTTTCATTCTTTTTTGAGGAACCTCCATGCTGTTTTCATAGGGACTGCACCAATTTACATGCCCTCCAAGGGTTCCATTTTCTCTGCATCCTTGCCAATACTTGTTATTCCTTGTCTTTTTGATAACAGCCATTCTAACAGGTATGAGGTGATATCTCGGTGTAGTTTTGATTTTCCATTCCCTGATGACTAGTGATGTTGAGCACCTTTTCATGTATTCATTGGCCGTCTGGATGTCTTCCTTGGAAAAATATTCAGATATTCTGCCCACTTTTTAATCAGGTTGTTTGTTTGCTATTGAGTTGTATGAATTCTTTATATTTTTTGGATATTAACCCCTTATCAGATACATCATTTGCAAATTTTTTCTCCCATTCAGTAGGTTGCCTTTTCATTTTTTAGATGATCTCCTTTTCTGTGCAGAAGCTTTTTAGTTTAATGTACCTGTTTATTTTTGCTTTGGCTGTCAAATCCAAAAAATCATCACCAAGACTAATGGCAAGGAACTTACTACCTGTGTTTCCTTCTAGGAGTTTGATAGTTTCAGGTCTGACATTCAAGTCGTTTCTTTTTTTTAAAGATCAGCTCCTGAGCTAACATCTGTTGCCATCTGCTCCTTCTCCTCCCCCCCACCTCCTCCTGCTCCTTTTCTTCCTCCTTCTTTCTTCTTCTTCTTCTCCTCAAAGCCCCCCAACCCATAGTTGTATATTCTAGTTGCAGGTCCTTCTGGTTGTGCTATGTGGGACGCCGCCTCAGCATGGCCTGATGAGCAGTGCTGGCTCCGCGCCCAGGATCCAACCTGGCAGAACCCTGGCCTGCAGAAGTGGAGCGTGTGAACTTCACCACTCGGCCACAAGGGCTGGCCCCACATTCAGGTCTTTAATCCATTTTGAGTTAATTTTTGTGTATGGTGTAAGATAGTGGTCCCATTTCAATCT
The DNA here is from genome assembly GCF_041296235.1 of Equus asinus. Classification (NCBI taxonomy): domain Eukaryota; kingdom Metazoa; phylum Chordata; class Mammalia; order Perissodactyla; family Equidae; genus Equus; species Equus asinus. The sequence continues at coordinate 15,684,673 of NC_091815.1, read as the reverse complement.
TTTGCATGTGGCTGTCCAGCTTTCCCAACGCCGTTTATTGAAGCGACAGTCCTTTCCCCGCTGTGTGTTCTTGGCTCCTTTGTCATAAATTAATTGACCATGCATGCATGGGTTTATGTCTGGGCTCTTGATTCTGTTCATTGGTCCGTGTGTCTGTTTTTACGCCAACACCATCGTGTTTTGATTGCTATAGCTTTTTAATAGAATTGGAAATCATGGAGTGAGATGCCTCCAGCTTTGTTCTTCTTTCTCAAGGTTGCTTTGCCTATTCGGAAGTCTTCTTGAAACAGAAAAATCATCATCTCTTTCGTGATGCATTCCATTCCTGTTTCTTGAGGCGAACTCCAGCAGCATCTTCATAAGAGCCCATCAAACCTCCCTGCTGAGACTCCTCACAGAGGAGGAGGGACAGCGTTTCCACAAATGGTGGTGGAATGACTAGACATCCACATGCAAAAGGAAAAAGTGAATGTCGACCTTTGTTCCGAAACTTATACAAAAATTAACTCATCATGGATGTTTGACCTGAATGTTAAACATCAAACTGTAACACTTTTAGAAGAAAACATTGAAGAAAATCTTTGTGAGCTTGGGTTCAGCTCAAGAGTTAAGTTCTTTTGGGTTAAGCGAAAGAGTTCTTAGATAGACACCAAAAGCATGATCCATAAAGGAAAAAGTGATAAATTGGAGTCTATCAAAATTAAACTTTTGCCTTATGAAAACACTTTTAAAATAAAACGAAAAGCTACAGACTAGGGGCAAATATTTGCAAATCACATATCTGAAAAACAGATATATATCCAGAATATATAAAGAACTGAGCAAAAAGGAAACAGGTCAATTTAAAAATGGTCAAAATAGGGGCTGGTCTGGTGGTGTAGTGGTTAAGTTCATGTGTTCTGCTTCAGTGGCCTGGGGTTCGCCAGTTCGCATCCCAGGCACAGACCTATGCACCGCTTGTCAAGCCATGCTCTGGCAGGCGTCCCACATACGAAATGGAGGAAGATGAGCACAGATGTTAGCATAGGGCCAATCTTCCTCACCAAAAAGAGGAGGATTGGCAGTGGATGTTAGCTCAGGGCTAATCTTCCCCAAAAAAACAAAAATTCCAATAGATGCTGTACTGAAGAAGATACATAGATGGCAAATAAGCATATGAAGAATGCTCAACAGCATTAGACATCAGGGAAATACAAATTAAAACCACAATGACATAGCGTTAGATAACTATCTGAACGGCCAAAAACCAAAGCAGAACCAAAAACGATAATGCAGGTGCTGTGAGGGTACAGATCAGCTGGAACTTTCATACATTGCTTCTAGGGATGCAAAATGCTCCAGCCACTTGAGAAACAGTTGATAACGTCTTACCAAGCTAAACATGCTCTCACCACAGGACCCAGCAATCTCACTCCCAGATATTGACTCAAGAGAAACAGAGAGCTTTGTTCATATAAAGCCTGTTAACAAATGCTTGTCACGGCTTTATTCATAAAAACTAAAAATTGGAAATGGCCCAAATGTCCTTCAAATGGTGAATGGATGAACAAAGTGCGGTCTCTCCATACAATGAAATGAAAGGGAACTCAGTCATAACAAGGATGAAAGTACATTAGACCCAGCAACAAGGATGGATCACACATGCATGATGCTAAAAGAAAAATCCCAGACTCAAAGGCTGACATTCTGAAAATGCAAAACTCTAAGGATGGACAACAGGCAGCACCGCTTCTGGTTAGGGCGGGGCGACAGCAAGGGAGCAGGGTGCGGTGACTTTTGGGATGATGCAAGTGCTTTTGTCTTCTGACGGTGGTAGTGGTGGCACTGCAGATATCTGCCAAAACACAGAACTGTACGCTAAAAGAATGAATGTACTGTAAATTAAAAAATAAAAACAAGTATTAGTGAAAGGCGTAATGACACATTTGTAATCTACAGTCTCATAGCACGGACAGCATTTCCTGCATCTGCTCTTTACATGTTGGCCAGCTAACTGGAATTTGTGGGTGTGTTGGTTTTTGGGAGCTGGGGTTCGGTGGCCATCAAGGCATTAAAGAAAATCACGCTGGGAAAATTCCAAGTTACCTATTGTTAGGAGAGGAGAAAAAAACAAGCACAATTTCCTCTCTCCCAGCATGTGAAGGTCCTTCGGACCTTCTCCTGTGGATTCTCCTGCTGTTTCCTGCCCGGGAGGCCAGGGTTCAGAACTTCCCCTCCTCTTTCCAAGTCCAAGTCAGTTTCCCTCCTCCAAACCTTAACAAGCAGAACTCTGAATAAGTAAAAAGCAATCAGCAAGATCAAAGACGTACAACGACAACAGCAAAATGCAAAACCTCCCATGCCCGTGAAAGAAAATAAAACTACAAAAAGCAAACCAGCAAAACCAAACAGAACAATCTAGGCATAGAAATGGCTTTACAAGGGCCAGGGCAAAATATCACGCCAACAATTTTCCTGAAGGGACCACTAAGTTAAGACAAACGAGATTTCAGAAACGAGCCTTGGGGGCCGGCCCTGTGGCTGAGTGGTTAAATTCGCGTGCTCCACGGCGGCGGCCCAGGGTTTCGCTGGCTCGGATCCTGGGCATGGAGCTAGCACCGCTCATCAAGCCGTGCTGAGGCGGTGTCCCACATAGCTCAACTAGAAGGACCTATGATTAGAATACACAACTATGTACTGGGGGGCTTTGGGGAGAAGAAGGAGAAGAAAAAAAGAAGATTGGCAAGAGATTTAGCTCAGGTGCCAATCTTTTTTTTTAAAGATTGGCACCTGAGATAACATCTGTTGCCAATCTTCCTTTTTTTTTCCCCCTGCTTTTTCTCCCCCAGTCCTCCCAGTACATAGTTGTATATTTTTAGTTGTGGGTTCTTCTAGTTGTGGCATGTGGGACGCCGCCTCAACGTGGCCTGATGAGTGGTGCCATGTCCGCGCCCAGGATCCCAACCGCGAAACCCTGGGCTGCCAAAGGCGGAGCATGCAAACTTAAGCACTCGGCCACGGGACTGGCCCCTCAGGTGCCAATCTTTAAGAAAAAAAAAGGAAACAAGCCTAGTTCTTAATGCTGCCCTGACCCCTCACCTCCAACCCCCAAAGCCATAGGAAGAACAGAGTGAGAGGCCACAATTCTGTGGCGGAGGACATTCGGTGACACCTTCCAGTTAGAGGAAAAGAGACGAGGTCATCAATGACATTGGGAAGAGCTGCAGAAATGATGACTGACTTCTACACCCCGCCATCTCCAGGGTCTTCCTGGAGGCAGGGCGAAACACCTGGCCTCACTGCTTGCATTTTTCCTGGCTTAGGAGCACAGCTAGAGACGGAAGACGGAACAGTCATGTCACCATTGCTCTCGTTTTCTCCAGCCGCAAATTCCATAGGGATTCAGAAAAGACATGACTACTGTTTGGTCTGAAAAAATGAAGAACATCTCCCTATCTGGAGCTGCACTGGACTTTGATTTCCTTTGACTACAATGAAAAAACTTCTAGACCCTGGAGGCAAAGACTGTTCCTATCTCCCGTTCAAGTCAGTGCCGAGCTGCGCCCAGGACCTCCTTGCCCTTCTCCAGCCCGCCTGTTCACGGTGGGCCTCTCCATCTCCCAACTGCTTTGCCGTCCAGAGTGGGCGTTGTCTCACCGGGGGCTGGGGACTGTCCCCAGGAGTTTTGCCTGGAGCCTGTGGGCAGACCCCTGTAGGAACTGTGGGGCAACGGGTCTACCCATGGAGAGACACTGACCCCTCCTGGAATTCCCCCTCGTCAGGCTGTGACGGCTCACAGGGTTGTCCTGAGAGCCTGGTGTTACAGAAGTTACACAGAACTAAAACAGCCCGTTGGGACTGGCTCCCGCGTTACCTAAAGGCCCCTGTAGAATGTTTGTGTGTGTGTGTGTGTGTGGTTGAAACTTTAAAATACTTGTTGTTGTAAAACAAGCAACAAACAGAACAACAAACCCGCAAATGTTTCATCCAATTAAATCACAAGCTTTAAAAAAAGAAAGGGGGCCAGCCCGGTGGCATAGTGGTTAGGGTCATGTGCTCCACGTCGGTGGCCCCGGATTCGCCGGTTCAGACCTGCACACCGCTCATCACGCCGTGGGGTGGCGGCATCCCACAGAGATGAACTAGGAGGGCTTACAGCTAGGATATGCGACTAGGTACTGGGGCTTTGGGGAGGAAACAAACAAAACGAGGAAGATTGGCAGCAGATGTCAGCTCAGGGCCATTATTCCTCACCAAAATAAATAAAGAAATAAAAATGAAACAAACAAACGAAACAGTACCCAAGGCTTACCTTGAATTCCCTCCCTCACGTCTCCTTCCCTCCCCCGAGCCAGCCACTTCCGTCTCCTTAGCTGATTCGTCTCAGCTATCTAGGCTTTCTAAAAGCTTTCTGTGGTCAGTCTCAGGCAGGACTGAGGGCTCCGAGCACCTCGGAGCCCAGGGGGCTGTGCCCGAAGTCAGACTGCCTTTGCAGCTTCCTCAAGGCAGAGGTCAGCCGAGGTCAGAGTGGGTGGATCAGTGCAGGAGGAATGTCTGAGGCAGTGCCAGCACGCGGCTCACGATGGTGCTTTCCACATTGTGACCAGGGAGTGGCTTGGGATTATCTATTTCCTGTTTGAGAACGTGGGTCCCTTCTGGTTTTCATTCTCTGTTATTAAGACTGCCTTGAACCTCCTGTCCTCTCCCCCGCCCCTCCACAAGAGCATCACGGGCACATGGGGCCTCTGGCTACACTCAGTGTCAATCAGAAACAGGGTTTCGCCTGGCCGAAGGCTGTTTGATTATCTGGAGTCCAAACCTCCAGAGTCCGTTTACATTTTTCCTGAATTCATCATCTAAAGCACAGAATGGACTTTCCCAATGGGCAGTACTGCATCTAACTGAAACTCGGAAATTGTTTTCTTTTGGTTCGAGACGTTCCCTAGTTCTGAGCCCAGAGGGGAGCTTTCTTTTCAAGGTCACTGCAGGTTGTTCACTGCACAAAGATGCTCAGCAGCGACGAGAGGGGCTGAAATCCAGCCTCGGCTCCACTTGCCCAGCCGTGTCCTGTGGCTGCGCCAGTCCAGAAGGGGCACAGTTTTTTCTTTTTTTAAAGATTTTGATTATTTCCTTTTTCTCCCCAAAGCCCCCCAGTACATAGTTGTATATCTTAGTTGTGGGTCCTTCTAGTTGTGGCATGTGGGACGCCGCCTCAGCATGGCTTGATGAGTGGTGCCGTGTCCGCGCCCAGGATTCCATCTGGCGAAACACTGGGCCACCGAAGCGGAGCATGCGAACCCAACCACTCGCCACGGGGCCAGTCCCTGGAAGGAAATCTTTTACTGGGTTAGCACAGTTAATAGAAAGTGGCAGGCATTCTGGAGGCCGGACAGCACATCCAGCTTGATAACATCCTCGCTGATCGTTTAAGTAAGACCCATTTGTAAACCAAATTAAATAATAGAATGCAGTCATGGTCTTCTCATCTTGTGACATTGAAAACAAGGTAGCAAGGTCAAAATAGTGAATAATATTTACCTCCACAATATAACCTAAGAAGCTTTATCATAGTTTACTTGACAATGCTACCCCTGCAATTTAGCATCAAACAAGTCTAATTAGTATCCCTCCTTTATAGGAAGAGACAACAAATTTCTTTGAGAAGTCCCAGGGGCCCTCTGGAAATCCTCAAAGATGAAGGTCAAAATAAAGACTTCATTTAGGATATGAATTGTGAGGAGCCTGTCAAAAATATCAAAAGTTTTTAAAACACTTGGTCAAACAACATCAAGTGTCTGCTGACCTGGTTGCTGTGACGCAATGCTGAGTTATCCATTCAGACAAAGTGACCACAGAAACAGTCTGTGGCAAACAGAGCATTAAAACTCTCAAAGCCTTAACACAGAGACCTCATTTTTTGAACATAGGAAATTGGTTTAATAAAACATAGATTTTCTGTCTTTTAGGTAAACTTACTCAAAAGTAAAGAAAAATCTTTTATAACCTCTTTATCAAGAGTAGACTGACAGTTCAAGAAAATTATCCCTTTTAAGAGAGAAAGCCAAATTCTAATTCTTGTACCAGCTTACCGTTTATATTACAACTCATTTACTTAATTAGATTCATTTCTGTCCTAGCCAACTTGACCATGTACAAAACTCCTCATGGTTTTTCTTCCATCAGCCTCTGTCACTTCCTTTTTTACATTCAGAATTTGTCCCATACCTTTCTTTCTCCTCCTAGTACTTTGGGACAAATTTATCTTTCTGACAAAACAAACAAAATATTTCCATTCTTTATATCTTCTTTACTAAAAATATGCATCTTTACGTCTTACTTTCTTGAATACAAATACATGTATTTTAAAATTTTTAGTAGCTTTAATCACATATCAGAATTTTTAATCCTTAGAAACCTTAGTTTCTAAGTAAAAACTAAGTAAGCAATTATAAACTTTCTTTTACATCAGCATTCTGTGGCTTGACAAATTTGTAAATACCTTTTATAATTTCTAAAAACGTTACTTCATAGTATAATCTTTTAATAAAATACAAGATATATTTACTAATAGCCCTAAACACCTTTTAGCTTTTCTGTAATAAGAAGCCAAGAGTAGATAAACTTATGTTTAATAATTCATGTCTAACTTTTAATCTTATTTAGAGATGATCTAGATATTTAATGAATTTTTATCAATTAAAATAACCTAGCAAAACTTCAAAGTTTCAAGTTACCAAAGGGATTTTGGAAGCTATTTTAAGCACATACACTATAACATGCAATTATTGTTAAAAGTTCACCCAACACTCAACTTTTTCACATCTATTTAGTTACTTGTTCCCAATAATTATTTAGATTGCCTACAAGGCTGCATGAGACATTAGACAAAACATCATTGTAAGTTATTATTTTTGTTAACCAGTTTTGTAATAGAGATAACATCAGCTTATCTGACCAAGAAACATAGAATAAAGGCCACATGTCTGCATTATTCCAATGCTGATAGCTTTGAGGACATGCCTATTTTAATCAAACCAACAAACTTAAATTTTCATTTACCAAAGATTATTTCATATCACATTAACTTGAAAGACATTTGGGTTAGCTGTATTTAGAAAAAGTTTTTGTAAGCACTTACCTTAAGTCAGTTGAACTGAACTCTTTAGAAATCACACCCTCCAGGGGCGGGCCCAGGGCCAAGTGCTTCAGTTTGCGTGCTCCACTTCAATGGCCTGGGGTTTTGCTGGTTCTCATCCTGGGTGCCGACATGGCACCGCTTGTCGTGCCACGTTGAGGCGGTGTCCCATGTGCCACAACTAGAAGGACCCACAACTGGAATATACACAACTATGTACTGGGGGGCTTTGAGGAGAAGAAGAAGGAAGAAAAAAAGAAAAGAAGATTGGCAACACATGTTAGCTCAGGTGCCAATCTTTAAAAAAAAGAAAAAGAAATTAAACCATCCGGAGGTAAAATATCACACATTTATAACATACATATATATAGACACACACATAAGCAACAGACAGACACAATGAAGATTTGTTTCAAAGATTTTCCTTAGATTTTTGGGCAAGAGTGTTTTCATAGCAGACTGCATCTGCAAAAACTTCTTTTCTCATTTTCTTTTTCTTTTTTTCAGTCTTAGGAATCTGGGATGGGAATATTCCCCCTTTTGTTAAGCAATTGCAAGTCACAGCATGAAGCCATCTGAAGTTCAGAGGGAGGCTGCCATTGGGGAAGTGGACGGGCTATTTTTAGAAGCTCCATTTCCCGATTTTCTTTTTGTTTTGCTATAAAGTCCAAACAACTTCTAAGGACAGTGTAGTGGGTCGGAAGTGTGCTGCTTGTGAGTGTCACTCCCTGAAGAAAGGTCATAAACACTCTCTTATGTGCCTTGGTTTCTCCTGCTGGCAGGCTAAAACTGCTGTGGGGGCTTGGGGCTCCCGTGACCAACCCTCGAATGAGTGTCCCTGGGCGAGCCTGTAATTAATTATCATGAGTGATAGTGGAGTTCCCTATGGGACCGCTGCACGTCATGAGGCCTTTGATCCTCCAGCACTCCCGCTGACGTCCTCAGTCCCCTGAGAACGCCTTTCAGCCGGGAGGAGCAGTGTCCCTTTTCTTCAGAGCTGAACACTTTCAGGCTCTCATTTCTTTAACAAGCAATTTGTTCAGACTTTAGAAACACACTTCTCTCCAATTTAAAGCCTCATTAGAAAGGTCAGCCTGCCCCATTCACTGCCAAGTTCCTCCTAGGCTCCCCTGGCCTAGGAAGTACCCCCTAGGTTCCTCTTGCCTAGGGTATGTAGTGATACCCCCTTAAGACACCTAGACTTAAGGTTTGAAACAGCTCATATGAACTCTTGGACTGTCAACTGAAAATAAGGAGGTCTGGGTGATGAGGATTTTTAGGCTGCTTAATTTTAAAACAGTATATGATGAGGATTTTTAGGCTGGTTAATTTTAAAACTGCAGAAGAGAACCAGGGTCCAAGGATTGGAATTTGCTTGCCCTTTGATCAGAGACAGTTGCATTTGTGAAGGAAATCTCCATGCCTCCCTCTCTGCGCCAGCAGGAAGGGGGGATGGCCTTATCTCTGGAAACTCTTAAAGGGGAAGGCAAGAACTTAAGTTGTTTACTGTCTGGCAACCTCATGTAACTGACCCCCCACCCCAAAATCCTCCTTTGTCTTTAGCTGAAGATAATATTTGAGCGGTGACTTCTGCCATTTACTCAATCCGGTTTGATTCTTATCTAAAAGTTGTGGGACTGCCCAATGGCCGGACCCTACCGGCACTGGTACCATTTTAACTTTTTTTTCTTTGTCTCGTAAAGAGATAACTCACATACCTATGCCTTAAATTTGGCTCTAACCCTCAACTTGGGGCAGCAGAAGCAGGAGCAGCCGCAGCAGCGGCTCCTCCTGCCCGTGGGTCCTGTCCCCACGCAGCAGCCTGACTGCCCATGGGTCTTGTCCCCATGCCGGCAGCAGAAGCTCTGACTGCCCATGGGTCCTGTCCCCATGCTATTCTATACTATTCTCTAAATAAAAGAGCACTACTGCCAGATCTTAAGAGTCTAAGAAATCTTTCTTTTGACTCCTCGGCTCACTGACCCCGCATCATGGGTTTCAGAGAACTCACCAGGGTCACCTGAAGAATGCAGTGATCTGGGGGGCTCAATGGGTCCCTATCGGTACCGAATGCCAGTTCAGTGTAGATTCCAGGTGCTCTGCAGTGGGTTTCTCTGAAATCCTGCTGTGACTACGCCAGGAAATGTCTACACAAATAATCCGTAACTAATCTATAAATCAAAATTGAAGTGAGTTTATTATGAGCCAGATCTGAGGGCTAGGCCAGGGCCTTCCTTACCCAAGCAAGGAAGGCCGCCAAAGAAGTGGGGTCTACAGAGTGGTTATATACCGTCTTGGAACAAAGAGCACACGTTGCATATGACAGGAATGTCCCTTTTACAACAGTCAAGAGCTTGCCTAGCCAACACAGCTATTCACATAGCAGGAAGCAGGTCTGCTGTCTCTATGGACACAGCAGGTGTCAGGTCTGTTGTCTCAAGCTGGGTGGTCACAGGTGAGCATGGCAATCAATTCCTAGGCTAAGGAAGTTCCTTATCCTTAAGGAAATGCCAGTGTGTGGGAAGTTGCGTCTTTATCTTGAGGCCATTTGTTCTTGTCTTAGGGACATAGAAAATGCCTAAAGCAGATGTACAATACATGCTCTATGGCCTTGTCAGGCCCTTTTAGAAAAACAATGTCAGGCCGAATTAGGTTTACACCAAATGGCTTCCTCGTATACTCCGATATATCCTATTTCTTGGCATTTGTTTATCAAGACATTTTTGGTTGTTGCAACTCAGGGGGTGCTCCTGACTTCTCGTGGGCAGAGGCCAGGGATGCTGCTCAGCCTCCCACCGTGCACAGGACGGCCCCTCATTACAGAACACCATCTAGCCCAAAATGTCAGCAGTGCCGCTGCTGAGAAAGTCTGTCCAAAATGAACGTAACAAAGCCGTCGGATAAAGCCGATTGTCCCATTCGAGGCTACCACGTGCCTGGCTTGACCCCAGCTCCAGAGAGACGGCAGCAACCGTCGTGATGACTGCGTCTGTGCTCACTTCCCTTCTGTTATGGCGCAGCTGTGGGGAAGGTCTTGCCTCCATGTTGGAGTCTTGGCCTGTGTCCATTCTCAGGTCGCAGAGTGCAGTGGGTGACCAGGGCCCTTCCTTACTCTAGTCCCCTGCATGGAGGGGCCGCAGGGGCTGGGCAGGACCCTCAGGGGAAGTGGGCCTCTGGGGCGGGGGTGGCAAGGCCCAGCTGCTTCCGCCATGCTGGCTTTCCACCCTGGAGCCACCTTGCATACCCAGGTCTGGCGAGTCAGGGAAAGCTGTGGTTTCCACATCGTAGCCCCTGAGGCAGCTCCTCCCTTGGCCCTGAGGCTTTGAAGACCAAAGGTCTGCCACTGGGTTTTGGGGTGCGTCTTTGTCACTGGGGTCAACACCCAAGTCGTCATTCTTTCCCAATGTGCAGGCTGTCAGCTTCCTGGCTAGATGTGGTCTCTCTCTCACATCTCTGGATCTTTGTTGCTTCCTCTTCTGGAACACCCTTCCCTCTGAGTTTCACCTGGGAAATCCAGCCTTCGGGCCTCAGTCGGACCATCCCCGTCCCCGACCCCCACAAGGGCTCCCCAACTCCCACATTGAGTTGAGAGCACTTCCTCCTCTTCTTTCCCGCTCCCGCAGCATCCCTGCTGATCCCTGTGACTGCTCTGTTGCCCCACATCATGGGTCTCTCTGTGATTCTGCCTCCCCAGAGCCTGAGGCCTGAGGACAAGGGGCTTGGGCTCAGTCCCCATGTGCACGCCCATGGTGGCCGCTCAATGCTTGTTTTTGTTGGTTTGAGTCTCCCCTCAGGAGCACAGGCTGGAGTTGGGGAGTGTAACAGGAGTGTTCTGATGCAATGAGGGTGACTTCTGCCTGAAGTTGCAGCCACAGTGGTTTCATTCATAAACTGTTTTCTTTACGAGGCATGTCTCTTGACTGTGGATGTCGCCATTGCATTAGAAAGTGTTTGCACGTGCCCACTGTTTATGGGGCCTCTTTCCCTTTGGAGTTTTACGATGGAGAATGAAGTTTAACCTTTGAATACATCTGTAACTGTGCTCATTTTACGTGCAGGTCCTCGTTCTCTGAGGACAACGCTATCAGAGAAAAACCCCTTAAAGTGAATCGACACAAGATGGGGACACAATAAGAAAGAACAGAAAAGAAAGGAAAAAGTGACTTGATCTTCAAAAATTAAACGAAATTATGGAAATGTTTGTCTTCCATTTAACAAAACATAGATTACACTCGCAACTACCCAGAGATTCTTAAAATGGACCAAGCGTGAGTCCTGTTGGTTTGGAGAAGGCATCCATTTTCAGACAAAATGTGTGACTTCTCGAAAGGACCGCCTTCTGTTTACATCTGCCTTATGCGGCTTGGTCATCAGAATCAGTTTTGCAAAATCATTTAATTATTTTGTCATTTTCTTAACCCACTGAGATACAAATCATTCTCTTTTGAAGCCTGTCATGTGCCTGTCGTGTCATTAACCTGGTTGATTTTCTCTGTTAACTGGTTTATTACATATATATTTTTTGATGAATTGTTCATTTAATCAAAATGAAACATCTTTTTAAAAGCATTTTACCTTGAATTCAATTTTTCAATGTTAACATCCTTACACTTGCCCCTCCTATTGTTAGTGTTTGCTGAATGATCTTTAGCCGCACAAATATTGCCTAAGCAATCTTTTTCCATTGCTTTTTTTGATTTTTTTTCCTAGCATGAAAAGTACAATGAATTTCTCACCTAAAAGCCCCTTTCTTCATCCCCGTTCTCCACTCTAGTCCCACAGAGGACAGCACCAAGGAGAGAAGACTCCTCCTAAACGCTCCCATCTTCAGGGGAGCCCAAAACAGATCTTGTGGCTTCTGAGGTCACATAGGTATGACCTCTGACCTGCAGGTCAGAGTTTTGGGCCCTTTAAAAACAGTGTTTGAACAGGGTCATCTTAGGGCACCTGCAGCTTTCAAGGAGTCGTAGCGATGCCAGGGGGCACCCGCGGGCCTTCTCTACCTGCCAGGCAGCGTGCCAAGAGCCGTTGCAGGTTCACGGGAGCCTTACAACATCCTGTCAAGCGAGTCCCAAGGTTACTCGCAAGATTTGTCTCATCTCACCCTAGAAAAGTCAGACTTGGAGAGTTGAAGGACTTTCCCGAGTCAGCCAGCTAGTGAGTGGCAGAGCTGGCACTGTATCCAGAGCTTCCTGACCCTGGAGCACCTGCCCTTGGCTGTTCCTGTGCGTCAATTCGTCCGTACCTTACCGGGGTCCACCTCTGCTTCTCTCCGGCTGCTTCCTATGTTGTCATTCATGTCTGTCTTTGTATGGAAGCCAGTTCAAATCCTTGGCCCAGGAATTCCTAGGCCTGACCTTTCTCCCTTCCCTTCCCCATTCTGCCTCATCCTTGTTAGTGTAACCCAAATACGACTGGGATCCCAAGTAGCTCAGTCTGTGGATGTTTTGTAGTCGAAGATAGAACCATAGCCACAAAGAAATCTAAAAGGCTTCCAGGCCTACACTCAGGCCCTTGAGGGAACACCACAGGAGAAAACACATTCTTCAGGTTCTGCAAATGTCTAAAACTCCTTCCTCTCTGTCACTGCTAATTTCATCCTCCTAGTAGACAGTGACAGCTCTCCAAGACTCCCTTTCTCTCCCACTCTTGTCGCCTGGCCCTCCAAATCCGCCTGGCTCTCAGCCAAGGCAGCTTGCCTCCTCTTTTCTTCTTCGTCTTTCCCCTCTCAGCTTTTTATTGTGTAGACCAACTTTACCTCTCTGTTGTCTTTAGTTTTCTCTTTCCTTTGTCTATTATCCAGACCCAGCACAGCCAAGGACAGGTCAGCATACCACGCAGAAAGCAAGAATCCTTTCCCCTGGTAAGCCAGAGAGAGACAGAAGGTTGAAAATCCCGGACATTAATACCATCAGTCTCTGTAGCACCCGTGGGATGCACTGAGCTGCCTGGGAGTAGGGGCACTTGGCGCTCCTGTTGGGAGAGGAGAAAGTATCTCCGAGAGAGGTTTCCTTGTACCCTGCCCCTTGCTCCCCTGTGGAAACCTCCTAGTCCCTGTGTACAGGGACCCATTTATTGTGAAAGATGTTAGCATCCGGCCACCCATGGGTTCCCCCACGTGAGCAGGTGTGGCGAGGGGGAGTCAGGGCAGCTCGGGCCCTGACGTCTGCCCTGATAGCCAGAATCGGCGTTTTCATCTTCTCCAAACAGCAGAGCAGCTCCTCTCCCTCCTGCCCGCAGACTTTTTATAATAGCAATAAGGCAACTCCGGGGAAGAGCATCTTGTGCAAGCTCCGGGGAGTAACCATCTAATCACATTCCGGGCTGATTTGAGGCACTCATCTGGACCAAATGCCTCCCCACGCCCTGGGAGCGGCTTTACGAGGCAGCAGCCAGGCCTGATCGAGCCTTATTGCTTAATTAAAAACAAATTCCCGAGTAATTTATTTTTTTGTTTTTTATTATTTTTTTATTTTTTGTCTTCCCATAAAACTTCCAGCCGCCCAGAGTGAGGGAGAAGCCGGGGAGTGGGGAGAGGAAGCTGAGATTTACAGCTCTGGCTGCTGCGCTGGCCACCTTGCGCTCGGGGCTGGCGCGAGATGGAAAGTCATCCTGGGGACCAGGCCCTGCCGGCTCTTAGAGAGTGAGGGACGCAGGGGGAGGCACTTGGGCCGGCCGGCTGGGTTATTAAGTGTCATCATCCCTCAGCCTGACTTGGGGTTTTAGTGGGACTGCTCTGGGCTGTGACAGACCCTCCAAAATGCCACCACCCTAACGGGGGCCTTAATGTCCATGCCCAGGTCTGCTGGGGAAGCCCTCAGTGCCGCCCAGCCCATGCCCAGACCTGCAAAGTACATCCTGTGCCCCAGGGGAACCTGGCTGGGACCGGACACCCACAGCCCTGCCCTGCTTCCTCCTCCCAGGCTGACTCCGGGCCACTCACTTTTTCTCTCTGGGTATCAGTTTCTCCAACTGAACAGGAACACAGGTCCCACCCTCTTCAGGAGTCAATGAAGGGATCAGAGTGGCAGTGGCGCTGGAACAGCTGGGGCGTCCCTCCCTCTTGAGGGATGGAAGACAGGGCGGTGCCGGGACGGTTTTAAACAAGGAGACGACGGTCCTGGCTTCCCAGCAGAGGCTTCGCGCGCAGAGGCATCTTTCGCTCCTTGGTACCAGGACTCGCCGGGAGGCAGAGAGGCCTGGACGTGGGAGAGAGCCAGCAGAAAGGAGTGTGTGTGCTCGCACATGCAGGAGTGCTGGGGGCACATGTGCGCCTGTGGGTGGGCGTGAGTGTCTGGGTGCCAGGACGTTTGTCTGTGGATGGAGAGCTGCACTAAAGGGTGTGTACTCCGGGCCAAGCTGCTGTGGCCAAAAGCCCAGCTCCACTTTGGGCAAGTGACTCAATCTCTCTGGGCCTCAGTTTTCTTATCTGCCAAATGGAAATAACATCAGCATTGACCTCATCGGGGTGTGGTGGGGATTACGTGAGGCAATGTGTGCAGAGCGCTCAGAGCGCGCTGGGCACGTGCTTCACAAGCGTGCCTGCAGCTAGGAGAACATGCACGTGACTTCTTGAAAACTACATGTAATACCAACTTCTCCCACTCAAGGCACACTTTCCTAAAGACTTTAATTTTGAAAATTAGGGATGAGATTTCTAGAGATAATTTTGTTCCTATGATAAAATAAAATCACCAAGAAAAAGCGGCAAATCTTTACATGACAAGTCATGATTTATGCAAGAATGACTGTGGCTTATACTGGGGCACAAAGCAGGGATAAATTATGCACAGAAATGAAAAGAAAATAGAGTTCTTTTCTCTACCTTACAATTGTGATTGCCTGAAAAATTGCCTCCCGAGACTGCAGTTTCTGTAGGAGAGCTGAGCTCCAGAGCTTTTCCTCTCCTCACTTTCCTCTCCTCCCACGCCCATCATCACTTCAGAAATAAGAGCCGAGCTCTGGGAAGCCTGCAATCAAGAGTGGAGATCATGAGGCACTTGGGGAAGAGGCAGCCTTTCCTGGGAAATGTAAGGGGCACTCATTAGCGGTCGCAGAAAAACGTTCCTGAGAAGAGACTCCGCCAAGAGCGCTGCCACTGAAGGAAAGGCGGTGATGCAGATCGCAGTGGGCACGCACGGCGCCCGGAACAGGGGGTCCCGGAGAGTGGCCATTGGCAAGGCAGGCCGCTCGAGGGTCTCTGAAGTGGCCGCTCAGTTTTCCTTCTCTGAGAAGTTGGCAGGCTGGGCGGTGGCCTAGAATCACCTTGCTGAATTTGTGGGGCTTTGTGGGGAGAGCAGTGGCTTCTGAGCCAGCCATCCAGGGTTCACACCCACCCTTCCATCTTGCCAGCTGAGGGCCGCTTCCGGAGGCTCCTCGTGGATCTGGATGTTGAGAGCTGCCTCGCAGAGCTCTTGCTGGGATTTGAAGTGCTTACTTGGAGAGCACACGTGGTGACTTACAGTGTTGGTTCCACAGCAGACACTCCTGGGGCCCTGCCATAGCCTGCAAGTTGAAGTCCGACAGCCAGTCCCTGCATCTGTGTACCTGCCTCCTTCCTCCAACGCTCCGGAACACACCTGTGTCCACCTGCACGGCGGTCCAGTCATGCCAGGGGACCAACCTGCGGGGACAGCCCTCGCCCCCTGGCCTTGGTGGCTGGACACCCCAACTCCCCCAGCCTTTGGGTGGGATAACTCTGAGGCGGGGTCTCTGCAGTCTCGCAGGCCCCCTGTGGGATTGGGCTTCACTGCCCACAGCTCCGACGTGCCTGAAACACGCCCCTGCTTGGCTGCCTGCCCTTTTCTGTCTTGCGTCCCCTCCCTGCTGCCAGTGTGTGTCCTTCCCCTACCAGATAGACCCCTTCCATTAACATCCTTGTCTCTGGCCTTTTCCTGGGTGAAGCCAGGGGAGACAGTGTCTTCCCCTGGTCATATCCCTCCCCTCCTAGCTGTTGGGTTGGCACACACTTGACATAACAGTCGTTTCACCTCCCCCCAGCCCAGCCGCCTTCTCCTGTAAACCAAGTACCAGCCCTGAACAGACATCTTTATCTACTGCGTTTGCCGGCCTGGTGTCCTCCTTTCTGGCAGAAACACTTGTTTTCTTTGGGGGACTGAACCTTTCTCTCTTCACTCCTTTGGTTCAGAGAGGACGAGCCCCGTCTTGGCTGCAGAAAGAGACCTGAGATGAGAGTCCAGACAAGCAGAGCACGGTTCCCCAGGCCAGGCCGATTGCTCAGGGCCACGAGCATGACCCGAGCTGGGCCAGTGAGAACCCAACTTGGGCCCTCTGCTGTGGCGTTGAGAAAGAGATATGCTGCCGCTGGGACGTTCAGGCTGGTCGAATGTGAACCAAATACTCCCCAGGATCCTTTGGCCAGAGCCTGAGTGAGGGTAAAGCTGACGTGGAAGGAAATACAGTTAGGAGATGAGAAAGGCAGATTCCTGACAACATCGTGGAGCCCCTGAGTCCAGCCATGCCTGAGATTCCAATTGCCCCCATCCTTTCTGGTTACATGAACCAACATAGTCCCGCCCTCCCCTCCTGCCCTTGTTTTCCATAGGCCAATTTTGAGTTTGGTTTCTGTACCTCCAGCTGACCAACACGTCGTCCAAACCTGCTTACTTCTCTGGTCGGGAGGAGACGATGTGTGGCCTTGGTTGAGACTTTGCATCTTTCTTGGGTGGAGGATCTTTACGGGTAAGTTGATTTAAAACTACTCCATCCAGGGGCCGGCCCCGTGGCCAAGGGGTTAAGTTCACGTGCTCCGCTGCAGGCAGCCCAGTGTTTCGTTGGTTTGAATCTTGGGCACGGACATGGCACTGCTCATCAAACCACGCTGAGGCGGCGTCCCATGTGCCACAACTAAAAGGACCCACAAAGAGTAATATACAACTATGTACCGGGGGGCTTTGGGGAGAAAAAGGAAGAAAATAAAATTAAAAAAATAAATAAATAAAAGTACTCCATCCAAAGGTGTCTGAGGAAGAAATCTATCCCCACCATGCATCAGTTAGGGTGTTTTCAGCTGAAAGTAGAAAAAACTCCAACTGAAACTGGTTTAAACAAGAAGGGATTGTATATCTCATATAACAGGAAGTGGAGAAGAAGAGAGCTTGCAGAGCTGGTTGACCCGGAGGCCATGTCCTCAAGGACCCCAGTTCTCTCTGTTCCTCTGCCACGGGGTCTTCACGCTGGTGGCTTTCCCTCAGACTGGCGTCTGGTCTCAAGATGGCGGCCGAGCTCCAGGCTTCTCATCCCTACACAGCACCACCTAGAGGAAGAAAAGGGACTTATCGGCTCTCTTTCTGTACCTCATTCCTAGAGACAGACACTCTCCGCTTACCCCCAGTAGAATTTTGTGACAGTCAGGATAAATTCGGTTACACAGAAATAACAAAAACTCTCAAAGTCTCAGTGACTTGAAACAACAAAGGTCTCTTTTTCACTTATGCTACATGCCATAGCTGGTCACTAAGGGGTCCTCCCATTGAAGTCGCTCAGGGACTCAGGCTGAGGGAGCAGCTGCCATCTTGAATGTTGTTGGTGACTGTGCCAAAGGGAAAGAGAGCTCTGGAGGGTCTGGCGCCAGCAGTTAAATGCTCTGGCTTAGAAGTGACACACATGGCTTCCTCTCATGACTCATTGGCCAAGGTTAGTTTTATGACCTCACTTAAAAATTCCCCTGCCAGTGGCGAGATTGGAAATACCCGATAAATAGGTATTGGCTACTAACTAATAGCTGTTGGCAACTAACTATTGCCACAACTGCTCTCATTGGCCAAGATAGGGCCACACACTTATTTCTAAACCATTTTCTAAATGCCTGTCAAGGAGAGCAGGATGACCACGACTGGCTTAGAGCAGTTGTTTGGATGGGGCTGGATTCCAGCCAGTCAACCCTAAGACCTCTGCCATCTGTGCCTGCGTCCATAAATAGTGAGACACACGCAGTGAGGGTGTTTCCGTTGGTATAAACTGGGGAGGTGGAGTGGCTGTGGGGAGATGTCTCAGCTCACATGGTGCTTTGTGTCCCCATGGAGTGACTCAAATCCAGGTTTTTTCCCAGGGCCAAAGCTTCTTCCAAAATGGACTTGGGTGCCTGACTGAAGTGGACTACGGATGGTGCCTGGGGTGACCCTGGGAATCTTCACAGGCAGGGATGGAGGCTACTCCCGGCATGGGTCCCAGGTGCCATTCTTGTGCTTATCAGGATGTCTCAGAGCAGGCAGCTCAGGGGCTGTCCCTGCCAGGGTTCCGTCAGAGGAGCAGAGCCACCGGGAGATTCCACATCATGAAGGATGTAGTATAGGCGTCTGACCTTATCCCATTGTGGGAGGTGGTCAAACCGTCTACACAAAGCCATTGCTTCTGTGTCTGGTCCTGGAGCCTGGAGCCTAGCAATTGGGAGGGGAAGATGGATCCAAGGTGGAGGACGCAAGGACAAACTGGGCCTGGCACCGCAGCAGCCTGTCAGCTTCTGCCGGCCTCCAGGTTCACCCATGAGGTTGTCCTGCAGGAGCAGCCAGCAACCTTCTTCATGGCCCAGCACTGGAGAAGCCAAAGGAGGACCCAGCAGTTGCTGGAGGGGCTGTGGGCCTGGCTGCTGCCACATAACGCCAGTGAGCCAGCAGATCTGCCCAGTGGGAGCCGCAGAGATGCCTCCTATCTGCACCGACCTCCAGAGCACCGAGGAGACAGCCTCCACTGCAGCTCCGCCTGCCAACCTAGGGCAACACGGCCCTTGTGGCCCACATGTGCTGAGAACTGTGCAGAGAGGGGAATGCTGGGAAAGGAAGTTGCAGCACAGCTGAGTTGATGTGCTCCCCATCCATTGCAGGGACCCAGGGCTACGTGCTCCCTCCTTCAAGAGCTGAGGGCTGTGTGCATCTATTACTGGGCTTACTTCACCCGCTCAGGGCAGTGTGCATCTGTTACTGTGCTTACTTCATCCGCTCAGGGCAGTGTGCATCTATTACTGGGCTTACGTCACCCGCTCAGGGCAGTGTGCATCTATTACTGGCTTAATGCACCCATTCAGGACAGTGGGTATATATTAGTGCGCTTCCTGCACCCGCTCAGTGCAGTGGGTGTCTACTACTGTGTTTACTTCACCCGTTAATGGCAGTCGGCGTCTATTACTGTGCTTACTTCACCAGCTCAGGACAGCGGGTGTCTATTACTGTGCTTACTGCACCCTCTCATGGCAGTTGGCGGCTATTACTATGCTTACTGCACCCTCTCAGGGCAGTGGGCAGCTATTACTATGCTTACTGCACCCTCTCAGGGCAGTGGGCGGCTATTACTGTGCTTGCTTCATCCGCTCACGACAGTGGGTGTCTATTACTGTGCTTCCTTCACCTGCTCAGGGCAGGGGGCATCTATTACTGTGCTTACTTCACCCACTCAGGGCAGTGGGCATCTATTACTGTGCTCAGTTCACCCTTCATGGCAATGGGCATCTATTACTGTGCTTACTGCACCCGCTCAGGGCAGTGGGCATCTATTACTGTGATTACTGTACCATCATGCATCCTCCCTTGTGTTTAAACCAGCACCTTGATGCCTTAGGAGGAACCAGGTCCTTCCCACTCAATCCAAGTGTTGCCAGGCCAGAAGCACGTGACCCAGGCTGGGTGAATCAGTGCCCTGCATGCCCCGCCTCAGTGCGGGGGTGAGGAGCTGATCCAAATGGTCAAAGCCTGATGAAGGAATCCTGGGCCTGGAGGAAGGGCTACCAGGAAGAAACGTTCCTTTTCTTTCTGGCTAGACTTCGGCTAGACTGAGAGAATGCAAGGCTTGAGCAACAAAGGGGGAAACTGCCCAAGGAAGCGACATAGAGCAAAGAGGAGGGTCCTGAGGATGTTGCTTCATTGGGTCACACCATTCCTGAGGCAGTCTACTCTGACCTTCAGTTATGGGGTCCAATAAATCCCCCCTTTTTCTTTTGAGGAAAATTAGCCCTTATCTAACATTTGCCGTCAGTCCTCCTCTTTTTGCTGAGGAAGACTGGCCCTGAGCTAACATCGGTGCCCATCTTCCTCTGCTTTATATGTGGGATGTCTGCCTCAGTGTGGCTTGATAAGTGGTGTGAATGTCTGCGCCCAGGATCCAGGCAGCGAACCCCGGGCTGCTGAAGTGGAACGTGCACTTAACCGCTGTGCCACCGGGCCGGCCCCCCAATAAATTCCTTTTGTTTAATCTGTTTGGGTTGAGTTTTCTGTTACTTGTATCCAAAATAGTCCCAACTGGTGCACCCAACGGCCATATGCCAGAGTCGGTATCTCTTGGAGCGGCAGCTCAGAGAGAGAGCTGTCCACACAGGACACCATGGAGAGGACACGCCTGCCTCAGTGCTCCCGAGCCAGAGGAGCCCTGGGCCTCCTGGGAGGGCTGGCTGAACCCGAGCAGGGTAACGGGTCTGAAACCTGGGCAGGGGTCCAGCTCCCCCAACAGTCCTGGCCCGGCGGGCTGCCCTCAGCGCTCCGCCCAGCTCCCTCCAGGATGCGCACTCTCCCTCGTCCCTGTCCTGGGCGGCGGTGCCGAGCTCCCGGGTGCAGCCGAACCCGGTGCTCCCTGGGGCCGGAGTCCTCCATTTTCACGCGTAACTGAAACAAACTGAGCAGAGGGTGACCTGACCTGTCTGCGATTTTATACCGTATTTTGTACTGTAATCTAGTCTATTTCATCGAAAAGAAAAAAGGAGTGATGGTCACCACCCACCGCGTCGACTACGAGACTCATTAACATCGTCGGGAAACAACTTTCCGGAAACATGGGTGAAAAGTGCCCTGCATGGGCCCGGCGGGACACGCGCCGGGTGGGCGGGTCTCTGGCGGGGTGGTTGCACTGCCGGCCTGGCGCTGGGGAGGACCTCCGAGCACCACGGTCAGCCGGCAGGCGCGTTCACAGGGCAGCGGGGAAGACTGGATCTTGGAGCCCATGAC
Source organism: Equus asinus (assembly GCF_041296235.1). Taxonomy (NCBI): domain Eukaryota; kingdom Metazoa; phylum Chordata; class Mammalia; order Perissodactyla; family Equidae; genus Equus; species Equus asinus. The sequence goes on along the minus strand of NC_091815.1, from coordinate 15,663,610 downwards.
CTATCCACCCAGCAGCGGAAAAGCCAGGGCAGAGCAAGTCCTGAACTCCCTTTGGGCCTGGCCCCCTATTTCTTACCGTACCGGGAAGTCTTCCTATTTTAGACGAAGCCCCGACTCCTGGACAGCAAGCCCCAGGCCACGCAGCTTGGATGTGTCTGAACCCAGATTTTCTTCTACCGCTGATGAAAAACATACAGATACCAGGGCCCTGCTCCCGGACTCTGGTTTCACTTTGGGGAGGAGGTCTCAGTTCGGGCGTTGTTTGAAGAACTGCCCAGGCGGTTCTAGTGTGCAGCCAGGCTTGAGCAGCGCTGAGCTGGACGCGGCTCTTCCCACCAGGCCGGCCCTCGCATACCAGGCGCCCCGCCCAGGCCTGGGGCAGCCCGCTGTGGCTGCAGGCCCCGCCCTCTCCCACAGGATGGGGCAGCGGCCAGGGGCAGGCAGCTCTGCTCCCCAGCACTGGGGCTGGGGGAGACTGGCTAAGGCAGGGGTCTGGGAAAGCCTCTCTGAGAGGTGGTGTTTAGTCTGCTCCCTCATCCCCAGGAGCTAAAAGAAGCTGGACATTGACCAGGAAGGACCATCCACATAGGGCTGGAGTAGGATGACTAACTGTCCCGGCTTGCCTGGAACTGTGCTAAAACCAGGGCGGTCCCGGGCAGGCCTGGAGGAGCTGGTGCCGCGAGAGCCTGGAGCCACAGGACAGGAGGGAGCGCGGGGTGAGGTGGGGCTGGAGGGAGGCAGGGATTTCAGCATTTTATTCTCCGTGCTGGGGGCTGGGACACACCCCTTTGGCTCCCTGCAGGAGGGCTTAGAGAATGTGGCCACTTGGGTTTCAGGGAGCAGGTGAACCTCTGGGTCTGAGAGGAGAGAACCTGGGAGGGAGCGCCTCTCTCCTCTGATTGGGGGCCTGCATCCTGAGCTGCCCGGCTGCTCGGGGTCCATTAGCCTGTCTTCATTGTTTAGGGCCACGACTTACCTTTCATTCAACAAAGCCAGAACGGGGCTGCCACCATAAATGCGTCTGCAATGGGGCCCGGGCGGCTGGCAGGGCCTCCTCGGAGGCCCATCAGCCTCGGGGAGCGGACGGTAACGATCATTTACATTAATTAGGCAGCTGGATAATAGGGTGTTCAATAGTTATTGCAGCCTTTAAATCCTACAGCAAATGCCGCCAGGAGCCCGGAGCTGGCAGGGGTTCCCACCTTGCAAAACCCAGTCCTGTTCTCACCTTGGCAGGCAAGGGGGCTTGAAATTCAGGAGGAAAGGGAGCTTTCCTTGAGTTCTAGAAGAATAGCTGATTTCCAGAAGAATAGCCTATCCGCGTGACCCACCGTGAACTAACCTCACTTGGCCAGCGCACGGGCGCCCAGTGCTGAGGTTCCACCGAGAGCATGGCCACCGAGTGGACAGCTGTGACAAGCGACAGGCCTCGCGTCTGGAAGATGAGACCCTACACTGTGGGAACTCTCCGAGCTTTCTGGTGACAGCTACCACACAGTAAACTCAGTTCGCTGGTTTATTCATGATGCTTGTTTTATGGTGAAGACCGGGAGGCCCTGAGAGGGGTGGCTGGCCTTGGGTCACAGAGCCAAGCCATGTCAGGGCCCCCTGGAGGCGTGCCCACAGCACTGCCCATCCCTGGCCCAGCTTTGCCAGCCTCCTCACTTCTGGCTTCCCGAGGGCTCCTCTTTCTCCGCCTCCCCTGCGCCCTGCCCCCCGCGCCCGCTCCCTGCCCCCCTGCCTACTCCTCTTTGCTCTGAGAAGACCTGGGCTGCACCTCCTCCTGCCCCCTGGGCCCGCTGCCTTGCTCCCAGCCCCTCTGTCACTGCCTGGCTCTCCCAGCTGGGCTCATGGCCTTACAGGCTTCTTGGCTGTGAGTGGAGGCTCGGGGGCCTTGAGAAGCCAGGCCTTGTTTGTGGGGTGCTGTGGGCAGTGCTCAAACCTGTTTCTGTGCGTCCCTGACACCAACACTGGTGTTGGGGTCTAGGCCTCCTTGCTGGCCTCCCAGCGCTGGCTCTGGCCCCTCCGGCTCATCTTCCTGACCCCACTTCCCCTGCCCTGCCCTGCCCAGTGCCTGAAGCCTCCAGCCGAAGCCAGCCCACACCGCCCAGGCCCCACTTACCCTCCGGTTCCTCAGCAGGAGGTCCCTTTCCCTGGCTGACCCCAGCTCAGCCCTCTGGCCTCATCTGAAGGTCAGCTCCCAGGGTAGGCAGCTTCACCTTCAGACCTGCCAGGTGCCCCGACATGAGCCCCACCCAACCCTGCCGTCCCCATGGCCCCTGTCCCCAGCACTCACTGTCTATCTCCCCTGGTAGATTGGCAGCCTCATGTGGGTGGGGACCAGAAGGTCTGTGGCAACCACACCTAGTGGCAGTGTGGCTGCCCTCTGGGTCCCTAGAGGTCCAGGGCAGAGAAAGAGCCAGTATTTTGAGAGGTGGGGGAGATGCTAACATTGTGAGTTTGGTGGCATGCTGCATTTCTTAGGACTTCCGATTTCCTTGTTGTAATTCCGTGATTCTTGGGCAAGAGCTGTTAGGGTGACCCAGGCCTACAGTTCCGAACAAGGCTGCATTGAAGGTGCTGAGCCTTCAGACACTTATCAAGCGCCACTTACAGACTCATCCGCAGAAAGAACACGACCCTAAGTGCACAGTCCTGTGAGCTCTCAGCCAGTAAATGCGCTCGCGTTTCCAGCCCCCAGCCTGCGTGCAGAGTCACATCTCCTGTGGGCTGCGTGCCACACACAGCACGTCAGCCCAGATGGTGCGGTCCAGTCTCCTGGGGAAGGCGTTGCAGACAGACCCCCTCCCTCAGGAGGGCGCGCTCCCGGGGCTGGAACTGCCATTGCTGCTCCTGCCCGCAGAGGAGCTGACTCGTGTTTAGGGCGGGAGCGTGCTGGAAGAAGCTGGAATAAGCCCTGAACTGTAGAGTGGTTTAAGTCCCCTAGGGTGGCCAGGTGCGAGGTGCCGACATGGGCGGCACGTCAGGAAGCGATGTGCACAGTGGCGGGTGCCTCCAGCACACCCTCGGCTTAGGGCCTGTGTGATTATGAGCAGCTCACAGTCAGACACTTTTGGGGAGACAAGGGCAGCTAAGGATGCTGTCCCTGTCCCCCACTGCAAGGCAAGCTTCCACTGAAGGGACGGGCAGGCGTGGCAGGCCATCTGCGACGTCGTGTCCCTCCCTCCCCGTCTTCTGGCAGAGGGGCCATTCAATTTGTGTGGATTCAATGACCTACCACAATGCCACGCTCCCTGTGTTCACGTCCTTTGTGGTGGAACCTAAAGGTTAAGAGTGAGGTGGGCCTTGGACTCACGTTTCCTGACGAAGTCTCCTGACCGGCTCCTTTAGCTCTGCCTCTCCCGGAGGGTCACCAGCACCAACCCCCCAGTCCCACGGCACTGGGGTCCATTGGGCAAAGCTGGAAAGGGCAGAGAAGGGCCGGCACGCTTGCTCTGTGTCACAGCTGTCTGGGGAGTGTAAGCTCATCTGACTGAGTGGCCAAGAACGGCAGGGCCCAGTGACGCCCGCAGGGCTGCCTGGGGCACTTGCCAGTCCGGAGGACAGGCAGGCTGTGGACCTCAGGACACAGTGCTGCTCTGCTGTGCACAAGCCACGGCGATGGGGCTTGTCTGGGCCAAATGGGGGTCACTGGTCGGCGTCATGCCTGCTGTGCGTGCCAACCCTTATCCATCATTAGGGCCACACCCTTGGCTGATTGTTTTTGTTTCGTCAGACAACAAATATTTAACTGAAAACATTATGTGCAGGCAGTGGTCTAGACTGCACAGAGGTGACAATGGTGACAATGGCCAAGAAGACAGGCCAAGTCCCGGCATGCGTTAGAACTGACATTCTATTGGAGGAAAATGACCAAGCAGATAAGATTCTGTTAGCTCCCAAGAGGCGCTGCTGGAATGGGGACGGGCATGCGATGGAGGGCCTGGGCTGAGGCCTCCAGAGCTGCGGTGGGAGGGGCTGCCCTGTGCTTGGTGGGGAGGGAGCGAGCGGCAGCTGTGGCTCTGCAGAAGCAAGGCGGTGCAGGCTGGGGAGGTGCTGGCTCAGGATGCGGGGCCCTCGATGACCCGGGTCGGGGACCAGCTGTAACTCTAAGTGCGCTGGAACGTCACGTGTGGGTTTTGAGCAGAAGACACGATCTGAGTCATGCTTCATACAGGTCACCTCGGCAGTGGCGGGCCACACATGATGGGGGGTGCAGGGGAGCAGGGGCTGCGGTGGCTGAGACGAGACGGTGGGAGGGTAGTGAGTATTGGAGTGGGACACGGTGAGAGGGCTGGAGGGGGAGCCAGCAGGACTCAGTGAAACTTGGGACGGGTGCGTGAACTCAGAGGACTCCAGGATGACCCCCGGTTTCTAGCTTAAGTGACTGACAGAGACACGGTTCACTGAGGTGGGCTGGAGGGTGAGGGGGCTTGTGGGGGAAAGGCAACAGCTCTACTTGCAGCCACATCAGGTCGGGACGCCATGAGATGTCCAGGTGGAGATGTCACCGGGCCTGTTTTCATCCCTCAACAAATATTCAGTGAGTGCCTATCAGGGGTCAGATGGTGCTTCTAGACACTGGGGGTGCAGCAGTGATCGCACAAAGCTGCTCCTCCAGGAGTTCACAGTGGGATGGAGGGAGGCAGACCATCAAGTTACAGATGCAGAATGGGGCTGGGGAGTCAGGCTGCCAACGCGATTTTGAGTCTTAAGCATATGTAAAGTTGTGGACGAGGCCACCTAGGGAGCGAACGTGGAAGAGCTCATAGACAGAGTTCAGGGCTAGTCCAGCACTCAGATGCTTGGGAGAGGAGGGCGATCCATGACAGACGCTGAGAAGGCGGCCACTGAGAAGGCGGCCCGGGAGGCAGGAGGAGACAGGCAGTGTGGGGCGACAGGAGTGTGTCGAGAGGCAGAGCATGGTTAACCGTGTCAAACGCTGATGAGAGGCCAGACAGGACAAAGGCAGGGAATCGACCACTGACCTGGGAAGACGTGCTCCGCTGGAGAGAGAGCCGTTCAGTGCAGTGGTGGGACCAGCAGCATAACGATCCCCACTTCTCCCATCTCATCCCAGCCCTCCCTCCCGTCCCAGGAGGCCCAGCCTGTCCTGGTCTGTTCCATCTCACTGGATCCATGCACCTGTGGGGTGCGGTGAGGGCCTCCGGGAGCGTCCTATTTCCTCCTCCATCTTCCTCCCTCGCCACGCCCTCTCCTCATCCAGGAGCTCAGTCTAAAGGACCAGGCCAGCTAACTTTCCCACGAGCGGTGTATGAAGGGGCAGGTCTGCGCTCCTGAGAGCTGCCTCCTGTGGCTGGACAGTCATGCCTTCTTTGGGCACAACTGACCAGGACACAGAATGGCTGAGCCCCACTTGGGGCCGTGTCCGTTCTGGATCCCTGCTGGGGATGCCAGCTCTACCACTCCTCTGTGCAGCCCAGATCTCTCTGTGTCTGTCTACTAAGCAATGCTCGTCCTTCACAGCTCAGGAAAAATTACCAAGAATGTTATTGACGCTAATTTTAATTTGTCTGGCACTCTTGTTAATGATGTCTATTTAAGACATCCATTAAAGGCCCATAAGGTTAATTAAATGGACAATTCCAATACAGTTCTATCAGAACCCCCTCTATTAAATTAATATTATAGACATTTAACAGATGTCTTAATTAGGCATTATAGCTAAGAAATGCAAACTAAATTAGAACTAAAGCCATTGTCCAGAAAGCAAGCTTTTTATCATAATTTATGGCTTTTTGGGGGAATGTTCATGTTTACTCTTCAGAACCTCAGAGATCAGACATTTGACAATCTTTTCCAGCATCCAGAAAGCGGCACCCCGAGAGTCCCAAATCCTAAATCATAGTCCAGATGTCAGAGCTGGAAGAGACTTTAGACCCATCTGGAGCCCACGGTCCTCGCACACCATGAGTGGAGGAGCCAGCTGGGGTGTTGGAGAACCACGGCGCCTCCTCCCTGAGTCTGACTGCAGCCCAGGTCTGACCGCTTTCTACACGCATCCTGCTGACTCTGATCCAGGAAGTCCCAGAGTCCCACTTAGGACACCCTGCTCTAGTCTCACAGCCCCGCTTGACAGACGGACACTGTGGCCCCAAAAGACTCCAGGACTGGGTGACTGGACCAGCAGAATTCCACATCCTGCCCACGGGTTAGAACTTTTCTAGCAGCTCCTGCCATCTCTCCATTTCCACTAACGAGCTGGGCGTCTCCTATGGGTTTGAGACCAGCAGCCATGGCCCCGCAGCCCTTCCCCACTTTCTCCTGCTGGCCCTGAGCCCAGGGGGCAGATGACTTCCTGGGTCCTTCATGATGGCACTGCAGGCCCCTGCCCTGAGCCTGAGTGTAACCACACTCTTCACATCCCAGCCCTGCCCAGATCCAGAACCCCCTCCTCCAAGGAGTCTCCCTTGACCACTCTGCCCACCTGTGTGCACAGGTCCTCCCCCAACCAGACTTTGCCTGGCCCCACTGGAAGGGCAAGGGGAGTTCAGCTGGTTGCAGGAATGAAAGGGAACCTGGCAACCCCAGGGCTCCTGGTACTGGAGGGAGCGGCTGGACCTCAGTCCCTGTCTGAGCAATCATGGAACCCAGTGATGCTGAGAGCTCAGGGTCTAGCAGCTGGGCTGGTTGACCAGGCTAATGGTCCAAGCACCCCATACTGGGGTGTGGGAAGGCAAGGCCAGTGGCTGAGGATGGGGGCCAGACTGGGCACTGGAGCCTTTCTGGGGGGCCACAACAAGTCTGGGGGACAGCTCCATGGTTGTATGGACTGAATTATGTCCCCCTTTGAATTCCTGTGTTGAAGCCCTAACCCTCAATATGCCTGGACTTGGAGACAGGGTCTTTAAGGAGGTAATTACAGTTAAATGAGGTCACGAAGGTGGGGCCCTGATCCCATAGTACTGGTATCCTTACAAGAGGAGGAAGAGACACCAGAGAGCTCTCTCCCCACAAGTGTGCACAGAGGAAGGCCACGTGAGGACACAGTGAGGTGGCCAAGGATAAAGCTCTCAGCTGACACCAACTCTGATGGCACCTGAATCTTGGATTTCCAGCCTCCAGAACGGTGAGAAATGCCCACTGAGGAAGCCGCCCACTGGCAGTGTTGTGGCGCCAGCCCTGGCCACCAGCGCTCTGGCCACGACCTCGGCTGCCCTCCCTCCAGGTGCTTCGGCCTCCTCCCCCGGAGGCTCTGGCCCTGCCACTGTGTCCTCCAGAGTCGGACCCAGGGAATTAAGGGTCACAAGCCCACTAACTCTGCGAGACAGCAGGTCACTGGGCTGAGGTCTCCTGGTCCCATAGCCTCCTGTGCCCCGTCCGAGGTTGGCCACTCTGCTGCTCCATGGGCCTCTTGGGCCCAGGTTTCTCCAGTGCACGGTTTCCCCATGAGGCAGACTTAGCTGTGTCTCACACTTGCCTGCATGCCCAAGGGCCCAGCTATACTGGGGTCTTGCCCCCGGGCAGTGAAGACGGAAGTCCCACACTGCCTTCTAAGACAAGCCCCGAGCACCGCCGTGGGGACAGGGCCAGCCCTGACCCATCTCCCCTGGCATCTGGCCTTGTGCTGGGCAGCAGCTAGTGCAGCTTCATCAGGGGCACACTTAGAGCCAGTGCGCTGCCTGGCCTGGGCCTCCTCGTCCCTTCCTGCCCAGGGATGGCGTGGCCCTTGGGGCACAGCACGCAGTGACCGCAGGGTGGGCATCCTGGGAACAGGCAGGCACAGCAGCAGCTGCACGGTAGGCGAGCATTCTTGCCCAGTCTCCTTGGGGAGCGGGAGAGAAGTCTACAGATTCAACAGCCACTCACGGAGACTTGAGTCTGCGCCAAGTGAAAAACAGATTTCACATGGCAAGTGGTACCAACAACTTTTCTGGAAAGCGACTGTATATTTACACAACATTGGCTGCCTTTTGCACTGCGGAGGGGTTGGCAAGAGCAGTGTGGTTAGAAGTTACAGCACCTATGCTGTTACCAATGTGGCACTTTCAGACGGCCGGAAGAACAGAAGCCACTTTACATGGAAGACAGATTTCCTCGGTGGGAACCACGCTATACACTTTAGAACAGTGTCCGCTCATCCTTGCGGGCATCCTCTAGTCAAAAGCCCGGCTCTGGAGCCAGACCATGGGCTTCAAATCCAGCTCTACTTCTCTCAGCTGGGGAGGTCCTGGGCAAAGGAGTGCTTTGAATGTGAGTCTCCTTGTAGCAAAACAAGTATGTCACACCCAGGGCTGTTGTTGGCCCCGGCTGCCCAGTCCAAAGCAGTGCTGGGACTCGAGCTCCGCAGCACAGGCAGCGATGGATAGCCTGGGAGAGCATGGAATGAAGCCAGCTGACACCTGTCCTGGCGAGTGAGGGACACCTCACACACCAGGGGTGGGGTCAGGCTGCCAGGCCCAGTCCCTGTGAGACTCTGGGCTCATTCAGCCTTGGAGGCGCAGTGGCAGAGCTGGGCCTCCCGCCCTCCTGTCCTAAGTCAGGGTTACACTGCCCTTCTCCGCCACTGCGTTCCTCCTCCACGGCGGACTCCACCTGGGCAGTACCAAGAAAGCCAAGCCTCTAGCACTGCGGCTTCTCCTGCTGGGAAGGAAAACCATGTGCACTGGCTGCCAGCTTGCCGCCAGGAACGCTCCTGCGCTCACCCTGCTGCTGGGCAAATACTCGCTTCTGAAAGGAAAGGGGCACTGGGTCCTTCTGAGCCCTGTGGCTCCTCTAACACCAGATACTAGAGGCTGGCCCGGCCAGTCCTCACTCGGTCCCTGCCCGCAAGGGCCTCACCCACTGGCCTGCAGGCACACCACCATGCAAGGTTGGGGCAGACGAAGCGCCAAGCCTTTAGGCTGCAAAAATGGAACGGAAATGTCAACTAAGCCCACTGCTGGGGACGCTGGCTCTTCCGGTTGGTGAGGCCTTGGCAAGTGTGGCGGTCTCCGCTTCCTCTCAGCCTGCCTTCCTCTGGAGCCTCCCAGACTCAGAGCGAGAGGGCTGCTGCGGGTGAAGCCCCCGCCCAGGACAGTCACTAATAAGCACAGCCAGCCCTGGTATTGGCCTTTGTGCTCATCCCAGTGCCAATTCCCGGGGAGAGCGAGCCCCAGGTGACTTAGCAACTTCCCCGTTCCCTCCTCTTCAGCGTTCCTGAAACACCAACGCAAACCTTGGTCAGGGAGAGTTCACAGCAGGCCCGATCTAAGGGCATGTGTCAGAGACGCTCTGCACCACGGGACCATGGAACGCGGCGGCTGATGGCAGGCGTCACAGAGCACAGGGAACACAGTCCAGGCGCAGCCTCGGGGCTCCCCGTCCCTTCCCACTTGGCTGAGCCACAGGAATTGTTTACGCCCCCGTGTGTATTTTATTATGACACAAACAACTGATTTAGCACAGGGCATTCAGACAACACAGAAAAGTAGGAAGAAGAACTAAAAACCAAACCACCCCACTGTTCAAGTCAACCCGTGTGAATGCCGGTGTTCTCTGCCAGCCCCTCCTCTCACGGGAGGCACACGGGCTCAGCGCCGGGGACATCTGCCCGCTGCTCCCCACGTCCTCACTCAGCACAGCGCGTTTCTCCCCAGTCAAGGGTCCTTCTCGCAGCTTTTAATTGGCTGGAGGTGCTCGACCAGCAGAACAGGCCTGAGCGTCTCTTCCCTGAAAGGAGGCTGTTCGGGTCACACACCAGCGCCTTCGGCAGCAGGTGCTCACAGGTCAACCGTCCCCTTCGCTTTGAACTTCTTCGCAGACCGCTCACTTGATCGAAGCTGGAATTTGCTCCCGTAAATGTAGGAAATGAAGCCATCGATTTCCACAGTGAACACACAGTTTAGCTTGGGGATAACTGAACAAAAGCGGGAGAAAAAGATGAGAGAGAAAAAGACGAGGAAGGAAACCCTGGCAGTTGAGCTCACTTTCACGCAGAATATTATTCCTCAGATGTCTGTAACAGAAAATAAGCTGACAAGAAACAGGGGCCACAAAGGGGCCAGCGCAGGACCGCAGGCTGACTCTGCCGGGAGGCCAGTTCGATACCACTCGACGCCTGAATTTCAGGGTCAGAGGCTATGAACCAAACTCCCAGGAAAGTGCTAGAACGACTGTCCCACATAACCGTCAGGTGGACTCACAGCTCTGTGCTCAGTGGGGACACGTAGACACCACTTTCTGAGGTTTGAAATGAGAGCAGAATATACAGGGAAATGGGTGGAAGCAACAGGAAAAACCAAGCTTAAAAATGAAAGGAGCAAACCCTTCCGCTGTGCTTCTGCAGTCTCTGGATGCGTGTGCGAGGCAGGGGTGTGGGAACCTGGCAGCTGGCAGCCCAGCTCGGCTCTCCAGAGTGCATCGAGCCGACGACGAGCCTGCACTGGCTTCCCCTGAAGCTGAGGGCTCCCCCACAAGGGCGAGGATCTTGGGACTCAGGGACAGGCACGACCGTAGCTTCCTTGCTGCTGTCTGTTCAGCGACATTCCTCTGGGCAGGTGGAGGGTCTGGGCTCAGCAGGCAGCCCTGCCTTCCCTGGCTATATGGGGCCGTGGGCAGCTGGGGGCAGGGTGGGTCTCTGCAGGCTCAGGCTGTAGGTCAGCAGGAGCCTGTAATCTGTGCGGACATGAGAGGCCAAGGTGAACCCTCAGAGCCGGGAGGCCACGGGCCCGTGTCCTGGGAGACACAGTGACGTACCTTTTAGGCGGTCTTCTTTGGTGATGATTTTGAAAACGTGCTTTGTCTCCTGGAGAAGGATTCCTGTGACACCCACATAGGAGGGGCACTTGGATTTGGTGACTGTAGAGGAAAGGGGAAGCTCAAGGCTCAGGCCTCTGTGGTACCAGGGGCCCGCCTGTGGGGCCAGGGCTCTCGTCCCACCCTCACGCCCGTGGAGGGCGAGAGCACCAGAGGGGCAGGCCAGGCGGAGGGCCTCAGCTAGGCAGGGCCGCCTGCACGGGAAGCCAGGCTTCCCAGCCCCTGCCGCGGCTCTGCTGCCTCCGGGCGCTCTGACAAGGGGGCCTCTGGAGGGCCTGCAGCCCTGGGCCTGGGCAGGACTCTGGAGCCAAGGGGGTACATGTGTGTCCAGCACCACCAAGACCCCCAGTCAGGCGGCTCACTCACAGGATCTGAAGCAATACCCATCCAGCACGGTCTCCCCATAACCTCCCGGACTGTGGCCAGGGCGCATCCTGCCTGATGGTGCGCGGCAGCAAGATGGCAGCAGGTCCCTCCACCCTTGCCTACCCTGAGCTGGCCCCAGCACAGGCAGCAGACATTTGCTGAGCACCGCCTGTGCCTGGCACTGTCCTGGGTAGGCGCTGGGCACAGCGGGGGACAAGACAGTCCTGGGCCTGCTCTCACAGAGCTGATGTCCTAATGCGGAAGGGATGATGCGTGCCTAACCAGACAGTTCTACTTCCTGATAGTGGTGAGTGCTCTGGGGTAATGAGTACGGGGGTCACCTTTAGCAATGGTAGACACTCAGGGGAAGCATATGAGGCCTAGGGACCTGAACAATGAGTCAGTTTGTAAACACACAAAACGTTCTGGGCAGAGTGAAGGAGCAAGCGCAAAGGCCTCCTGGTGTGTGAGCAGAAAGCAGGCCAGCGTGCTTAGAGCTGGCGCCCAGGGAAGTCCGAGAGGCCCTTTGGACCACAGGAAGGAGGCAGAGGGCACAGAAGATGATTTTTATCACAAAACCTTCGCTCTGGCCGCCTGGTCACAGGAGGAACAGTGTGTCGGCAGGGAGAGAGTCTGGCGGCTTCTGCAGTAACCCAGGGGAGACGGTGGCAGTTTAGACGTGGAGTTAGGGCGTGCTGATGGATCGGAGGGGAGATCAGGAAGAAATGGGGATGCTCCAAGGTTTGTGGCCTGCACAACCAGGGTGAACAGTGGTACTAGGAACTGAGATGGGGAAGACCGGGAAGGGTGACATGACGAGAGGCCTGGAGCTCGGTCTGGACAGGAAAGTCTGAGGCCTACCGGATGGTGGGTGGCCATGTCCAGTGGACAGCCGGGTGACTGCAGGAGTTCTAGGGGAAGGTGTGCGCTGGAGATGACACCTTGGGAGCTGTCAGTCCTCAGCTGACCTTTAAAACCACGGGATTGGATGGAAGGGACTTTCTGCTCACGATTCCGGGCCATGGGTGAGTGCCCGCAGCTGCTGTGCCCTCTGGGACACTAGCAGGGGTCCCTGTGCGGGGAAGGTACACAGAGACCAGTTAGAGCACCCCACAAGCGGCCAGAACTGGCTAAGATAGCCACAGTCACCTCCAACCCTACGTGCTGGTGACCTGAGGATGTCCACGTGGCAAGGACGGTGTCTAACGGAGACACAGCACCACGCTGCCCCTGAGTGATGGCTTGGGAGGCAGCATGTGCTCGCGGGCAACTCACCTGAAACAATGGCGCCGTGAAGATCTGCCTTTAACAGCTTGGCCTGAATCAGCTGTGGCTGCCTGCAAGGTAAACACAAGCCCTTACTGTGCACCACCACACAGTGTTCTGGAAGACACACATGGGTCTACAAAGTTCTGCAGCCAGGCAAGGCAGGCCGTGGGCTCCTGAGGCTGCACTTACAGATCCTTAGACTCAGGTTCTGTCCCAAAGGGCAAGGCTTTGGAACTGCCACTCACGTGTCTGGCTTGAGACCATTGCACAGGTCCCGGATGTACTGTTTCCAGAGTTCGTGGAGAGGGAGAAAAAGACTATACCTGTGTCAAAGTCAGAAAGAGGTAGAAAATTAGACACTGTGAGCTTGGCTTGATGCCAATGCCCATGACCTGGGGTCACTGGGGACTGGGGGCCACCCAGTTCTATTGTGGGTAACAAATCCATTACTTTCCCCGTCCAAACCTCAGCTTTCTCACTGGCTGAGCCCTCTTGAGGCTAAGTGTCTGCTAACGAGAAAAGGGAAGTGCTGCCTTTCTCTGACCTTTCATCCTTCCTGCCGGCAAGATGCAGCCATGAGAGCTGGAGCTCAAGCAGACATCTTAGACCAGGAGGCAACATCTAAAGATGATGGAGCAGCAAGGTTGCACCCAGGGCCATACTGCCTGGGCCTCTGATGGCTGTGGAACTGCCTGCCACACCAGCCCAGGATTGTGTTCACTGGACGTCTGCTCATCTTCATGTCTAAGCCATTGTTATTTTGAGGTTTTCTGTTACAGGAGGCTGAACTTGGTAAGCCCTCAGTGAACAGGAGTTGCGACTGTCATACAGGTCCCTGTGTAAGGTAACAGGTCTGTCTAGAAGGTGAGTGAGGACCCCCGAGGCTTTCCACTGGAGCCATTACCACTTGTCCTGGCGCCTCGTAGGGAATCCATTTACCAACACAGCTGTTGGCTAGAGAAATGAGGACCTCAAGCTCACAGCCCCCGGGGACTCTCCCGGCGGGGCCACCAGTGAGGCAAGCCTGGCCAGGCGCTGCTTTCGTGAGGGGGCCACGGACCAAGGGACAGGCTCTACTCTCCTGGTGGGATGTGCAGGCTGCTTGGCTACAGATCTTGAAGCGAAAGTCGACAAACAGCCCTAAGACAGGCAAATGCAGAACTGCGGCCAAGGAGAGAGGGAGTGGCAGGCAGGGAGGAACAAGTCCTCCCACAGTGGGGCGTCGCTCTCAGAAACTTCCCAAACACGTGGGCAGCATGTTCTCTGGCAACAGATCCCCAGAGGGTCATTCTGTCCAGTGCTGCTAAAAGCTACAAACAGATACACATTAAAAATACCAGTTCCCCTTTTACTAAGAAAGCTGAAAGACAAACAGCCTGTTACCACAGGCAATGGACTCACGGATGGCCCGGGTCTTAGAAGCCAATGCTAGCACAGACACCAGTCAGCCCCGCCAGGCTTGCTGTTAAGAGCCCAACCCAACAGTCTGCATTGGTGAGGGTGGGCTGCCCCCTGGTGGCAGAAGTGGGAGCGGCTCCCCCAACCCACATCCAGACAGGAGGATGCTGCTGCGGGGCAGGCAGCAGGACAGGCCTGGCGTACCTCTGCTGCTCTGGTTTGATGTCAAAGAGCCGCAGCGCCCTCCTCTGCCTGGCAGAGAGGCCTCTGGACTTCCTCTTCCTCTCCTTCCGCTTGCGGCGAGTGAAGTACTCCAGAACCACGGCCTTGCGCTGCAGCTGGTCCTCGCGGGCCTGCTGGCTCATGCGGGGCGTGCTGCGCTTCAGGAAGGCCCTCACGAAGGCCTCGGCCCGCTGGGCTCCCAGATGCTGTGCGGGGACAGGGCGGCATGGCGCTCACTGCTCTGGCTGGGGCAGCCTGGGACCGCAGGCCTGCTCACACACTGCTGCGATGGGCTGCCCTCGCTGACCCTCCATCCATCCCTCGAGGCTCACACAGCCTCTCATCGGCTGAGTGTTCACTGGAGAGCCATCCAGATGTGCAAGTCACATTCAAATGCCAATTCATGACTGCCACCCAGAGCAGCCGCGCAAACTCTGCCTTCCTTCCCTGCTTCTCTGAGGTTCCTCTGATGAGGATTAAAAAAACCCTCATTATCTTTGGAAGAAAAGACTTCTCTCATCCTTGGAAGGGAGGAAAGCTTGACAAATGTATGACAAGGATATTTAATCAGTCGTGACCATCTGAAGACAAGCTCAGAGTAGAACCAAGCTATAGCCTGAAAGAAATGATCCCAGCACTAGGGAAAGTGGCAAACCCAGCGAGCCCCAGGCTATGCCGAGCCTCGGGGGAGGGAGTTTGACACTGCAGCCACGGGGCAATCCTCTTCACTTGGGTCTCCAGCCCTGTGGACGCAGCGTGGCTCCTCTCCAAGTCTGTTTCCACATCCCTCGGGGAAAGGAACTGTCACTGCATCTTGGCCCCCCACGCTCACTCTCTCCCACACAGAGCACAGTGTCGCGTGGCTGTGACTGAGCACAGGCTCTGGGAGAGGACTTCTGGGCACAGCCACTCTCATAACTGTGTGTAATTCCTGAAAGGACTCCAAGCATCACTGCCTCTCAAGTTGGAATTCCACCACTTTATTCCTCACCGGGGTGCCTCTGCCCTCTGGCCTGCCACAGCTGGGGAGCACTGTCTACTGACACCCTGCCTCTCAGCTGGGCCCTTTCCTGGACCCTTGGTGCACTAACCAAGCTGAAGACACCTTGAGGCTAGTCTGTCAATGGTGATCAAGCTCTCCCTTCATGGGGAGGGGTGTAGGGAAAGGAAGATGTGAGGCACAGAATCTTCAAGGGAGCTCACAGTAAGGTAAGGAGCCTTCAGATGCTAACTAAACAGTCATTATTGTCATTATTATTACCCTGAGAGAACAATTACTTAATTCTTTTGAATACCTAAGTGGCCCCTCTTTCATGGAGAAGCCAAATAAAGGTAAATTGGTCTTTTAAAATTTTGATTTCAAGGTGATCTCTCCTTCCAGTGAGTCCCCAGTGGAGCTTCCGCCAAACTGACACAGCAGGTCTGCAGCATCCACCTATGACCCAGAAACTCCAGCCAGGAAACGCGATCTGCCCGCCCTCTTCAGGAGTGGAGGGGGCACAGTGACAAGGTCAAATAATGCTGCCTACCAGACTGGTTTCAGGGGGCATAGCCTGGTGTCCCCTACACAGTGGGAGATGACACAGATCAAGAAGTCCCAGATAACCAAACCAGACTCTGGCAGAATGGAGGCCAGCACACAGAAACAGCCCATCAGAACAGCAGACCTTGACAAGAGCCTAGCACATCTACTGGGAAGATGAGAAGACAGACATAGGAAACGACGTCCAAGGCAGCACTAAAGGCTTCACAGCCACCGAGCCATCTCTGTCGTCACCTGTCGCTCCCAGACCTCCTGCCAAGCACTGTACCTGAACATCCAACTCCTTTGCCTCTTTCTGAGAAAACGCATGGTAGATCACACCTGCAGGATTAAAAAAGCAAACAAAATGATCAATTCCTGTTGGGTATAAGACCCAAGACTTTTCTGACTATGAAAATAACTGCTTATTCAGAGACAGGAGAAGAGCCGGTGGTACAAAGGGCACAGCTTTAAAGCTTTCCTGGACGTCTCTTATCCTGCCCTCCGAGAAGTTCCAAGGGGGTGCTTTAAAATAGTGCTTCTCAAACTTCAATGTGTGCCAGACTCTCGGAGAGCTTAGTAAAATGTGGAGTCTTGAGCCCCACTCCCAGATCCTGTTTCTAACGAGCTCTCAGATGCTACTGCAGGTCAGCGGAGCACGCTTGGAGTCACACTGGTTTCAATACCACAGGTTACGAGCTTGAGTTCTGTAAGCCTAATGATGTAACTCACTTAAAAGTTATGTGATAGAGCTTTCTGGGATGCAGATGATTGGAAATATTACGTTTTGTTAATTGTAAGATGTTTAAAAAAGATTTTTCATGTTTTAATATCTATGAGATTGGGGTGTATCACACAACTGACGCGCTGCGTCCACAGGGCTGGAGACCCAAGTGAAGAGGATTGCCCCGTGGCTGCAGTGTCAAAATCCCTCCCCTGAGGCTCGGCCTAAACTGATCAAATACAATATGTCATTCCTCAAACTCAAAATGATCAATGTGGTTTCAACCTTAAAAACTTCCACACTGGACTGGCTCCATGGCCGAGTGGTTAAGTTCATGCGCTCTGCTTTGGCGGCCCAGGGTTTCCCCCGTTCAGATCCTGGGCGTGGACATGGCACGGCTCATCAGGCCACACTGAGGTGGCGTCCCACGTAGCACAACCAGAGGCACTCACAACTAGAATCTACAACTATGTACTGGGGGACTTTGGGAATAATAATAATAATAAAAAAGGTTGGCAACAATTGTTAGCTCAGGTGCCAATCTTAAAAAAAAAAAAGCTTCCACATTCCTGTTTCTTATTTAATTCGTCTGAAGAAGAAAACCATTGCACTGGAGACAGAGCATAGGTGTGAACAGAATAAAAATGAGACAGAGGCCTGATTTAGGGGCCAAAAGACTAGAAATTTGGTTCACACTACATTTTATAAATTCCTGCCCAGCTCCCTTGTGCTTCCTTGAGTACACCTGAACAAGCAAACCAAAGTGGTTACAAGTTCTAAATACAGAGTCTGGTTCTCCCTCAAGTGGAAGATGGGGATTAAAACCTGTTTGCAGAGGGCAACTTGCAGGGCCTGGAACCCCAGGAATGACTGCTTCACTGTCACAGGTGCCTAGCGTTAGACTTGGAAGTCTTTTCTGTAACAAAACACATCTAATGGTTACTGAGCACTCATTACCTACCATGCACCTGATTAAAAGCTACACGTATTTTATCTCATTATACTTTCTGAACAATCCTTTAAAGGAGTTATTATTCCTATAATGCATATAAGCAAAGTGAAGTTCAGATACGCTGAAACAGCTGATCACATCGGAGTGGCAGAGGGGGAACTCGAAATCTTGACCTAAAGCCTAGTTTTAACGGTGTCTACACCCCTCTGCCTGGAACTGCCCAGTGTGCCTGCTTCCCTCCTTAGCACATGTCTCTTCCGCTCAACTCCCAAAGCATTGGGTTACCAGTGTCATTCCCCAGCGGGCTCCCCGCGCTTTACACCAGACGAGGGTCGTTACGAACAGCAGGCTGGGCAGGCACCATAATCAGAACCTCACAGAAGGGGAAACCAGGTCGGGAGGAGCAGGGCCCCGACCACGGTCACCCAGGGAGGCAGCGGCCAAGCTCGGCCGAAGCCTTGGGCCCTCCTCCAGCACCCCCCACCAGTGAGCAGCCCCCCGAGAAAACCCTCGGCTCGGACATCGGCCTCCGACTCAGAGACTGAGCCAGGCCAACCAGGACGCTGGGCTCAGCCTCACTTATTCAAGGAAGAACAACTCCTATGGCAGGACGTTCGGACTCCGCAGCGCCCTTTCACCCGCCGCCCGGAGTCCCCGACCCTTCACATCCCGTCCCTCTCCGACTTCGTGGCCCTCAACCCCGCTTACTCTGCATTCTCAAGCCGCTTCCGGTGCGCTCTGATGACGTCTCCTTCAGGAGTCGCTCGCCCTATACCTCGCTCCACCGTCTTCCGCAGCCTCGACTACCACAGCCTCTCTCGTCGGTCTGTGGTGGGGAGGTTCCTGGAGCCCGAGGCCGCACGGCACGCTAACCCGATAGCAGACGCGACCCAACTTGCAGCTGGGGGCCCGAGCGCGCGGAGCTGTTAGACGGCGCCCCCCCATGACGTCACCGACGCGCGCCGCCCCAGGCTGGCGCATGCGCATGGAGTGGACTCCGCCAGCCGGCGTGGCGCGGCGGTCGCAGGGCTGCGCGGTCCTTCAGCCTGCGTGTGTTGCAGGCGGGGAGAGGCGGAAGCCGAAGGACGGGCGCGGGCGTGTGGGAGGCTTGGGAAGGCCTGCAGCGGGGCGAGGCGAGCCGACTCGGAGAGACGCGAGGGCGGCCGGGACGGTGGTGGTGGCGGGAGTAGGGTGCAGGTCCCTCGTCTGTGTTCCCGGGGGCGGCGAGGCCCTGGCGCTGGGGTGGAGGCCGGGCTTGTCGCTCGTCTGCGCCGCCGACTCGCTGTGTGGCCGCGCTGAAGGCCCTGCCCGGCCCTGGGCCCCGCTTCCCATCTGCTGTGAGTGGGCTTGGTTTTCTTAAGACCCAGAATGTTCGTTTCTGTCAGAGATAAAGGCACGGACTTGATTCTCCCTGCTGTGGGCGGGGCCAGGCCGGTGTGGCTGCCGGCCGGAGCCCGCGGATGCGCGCGCCCGCCAGCCACCGGGGGCCGGCCTGGGCAGGCTGCCGCGGGGAGCGGGCCCCCGCGCTCTTTCTCAGGGACCCGGAGCTGGGTCTGCAGGTCCTAGTTGAGAAGCATTGGTTTAAGTTTGCTTGCGTGGTGACCTTGAGCCATTTCGATTTGGGACGGGAGGCTGCAGGCCCTGAACTTGAGTGGCTGTGGGGTGGCATGCCCGGGTGAGCCTGAGGCCTTCACGGTGTGTGTGAATTACCATCAAAATGGAAGCGCAGCGTTTAACGCCGTGTGTGGCACTTGCAGATGCCGGAGCGTAGTTAGGAGTCTCTGGGACTGAGTTTGAGAAACTGCTCCCGGGGATCCACCATGTGAGCTACCAGGTGTGAATTTTTTAAATGGCTGCGTGAGACAGCAGGACACGGGAAGAACCGAATTCAGGGCTGTAGACCGGGGGCCCTTTGGAGCAGGACCTGGTGATTGCGGAGAGAGGGGAGGAGGCAGACTGTCTGAGAGCTGCTCTCCTAGGTTGTCAGCTAGGACCACCTCAGCTCCCTTAGCTCCCGGTTGACCCTAACTCGAGGGGCCGGGGCGGTGGGGGGGGATGCCTGCCCATCTGCCCAAGAATTCCCTGATAGGGGGCGGGGGGCGCTCCCAAGCTGCAGTTACTCCTAGTTCCCTGATCATTAACATCTTTGTAAAAAGCAAACAAGCCACTTTATTATCCTCGTTATTATTGTCTATGTATGCAGAGAGATACCTGTCCCTGTAGGTGTCGGTATTAGTGTGATGGTTGCTTATAATAGCAAAAAATTGGGAACAACTTGATATTTGACAGCGATGGATTAAATAGCTGAAGTATGTGCTAATTAATTAGGTTAATTAAATGCATTACAATCACAGGGTAAACTTCAAAAGTTCAACTTCCTTGGCTTCATCCCTGAAGATTCTTATTTTGTAAGTGGGTGCCAAGAATCTGTATTTTAAAAAAGTGTTCCCAGGTGATTTTGTCTAGTAATTATGTTTGAGAACTATCGTGGGGTACACTTATATAATGTATATAATGGAATACCGTGTAGCCATTAAACAGATCACATACAATTTTTAAAAAGGTTACAAAATGTTAACAAATAAAACCAAATAAATACACAAAAAGGATTGGAAAGATGATTTTTTTTTCTTTTTGTCTATTTTCTAAATTTTATTCAGTGAAAGTAAGGCTATCCTAAAATATTTTCCTTTTTTATAGCTATCAGTGACAAACTTTGCAACGTGGATGTGTGTTTTCCCACTAGTGACTGGAAGTTCCACGGGAAGTCAAGGTATGGTGGCGGCGTTGCAGATGACTCCCTCCACCCCCGAGCACCTTATGACAAACTCCAAATACACAGAAAAAGGGAAGGAATGCTGCGGCGAACCCCTGGATGCTTTTAGGTTGGCCACTTAACATTTTGCTCTAGTCGTACAGGTTTCTTTTGACTGCTGCTTTAAGACAGGCCAGCTGTTAGGGGAGCACGCAAGGGAAGTTTCATAGAGGACCGCGGAAAGATTGAGCCTCCACTATGAAGTGCATATCTGAAAATTAGCACCCTCCTCCTAAGTAAACAACCAAATCTGCAGAAACCATTCACCTAGTAGCCTCTGACAGTACAGTGGAAACATATTTTTCCTATACCCTTTTCCTCCACATTTGGATTAAAGAAAAACATGGTTTCTAGTAGATTTCCTGCCATTCCTTTAAGTTTAAGAAAAGGTAATGATCCTGAAGAAATGCCAGCGTGCCTGCAATGAGGACGTGGAAGGCTTTGTTTTCAGTAGAAGTTGTAAGCCTCCAAGATAAAAAAAGTCAGTCTATTATTTTATGTATTACACACATCCATACACATATACACATAGGGCTGTGTGTATATATATATGTAGATAGAGGATGTTTTCTTCTGTTTCTTTTAAATGATTCTATCTGGTGCATTTGAGAGCGATGAGGCCGGTGCTGCTTTTCTACAACAGGAAAGCCTTGTCTGGAACGTGGGGTTGACAACAGGACCTGCTTCCCAGGGGGGCTTGGAGCTCTCAGTGTGACGAGGCCCAGGTTAAAACGGGGCCTGCCACAGGCAGCACGGTGTGAGAGATGAGACCCATCGTCTGCACCCTTGCAGAGCCGGCGCAGTCCCTGAGGCTCAAGATTGTGAACTTCCATGGCCTTGCTTTGCCCTTGATCCGTACGCTGGTCCAGACGTGTACTGGGAGGGGAACCGGGAGTGGTGGTGGTGGGGTCCCTGCACACAGTTGCCCCAGCAGTTGTACCTCAGGCTTACGAGTGCAACAGGAAACTGTCCACTCACACTGAAGACTAGACAGGGAGGTGCCAGGGCTGACACTGGCCGTTCCCACTGGGCAAGCCCTCTCCTGCTGGGTGAGTGGGTGCTCTGGCGACAAGAATCAAAGCACTTGTGCTTACGGGAGGACGACATGTCAGTCCCCCTGGTGAAGAGGCTTCGCTGTGCTCTAAGTCCATTTAAGACCCATCATTTGGAATTCCAAACAGCAGAGACTTAACCCTTGGCACGTGTGGCCAAATAGCAGCTTCTGAAATCTAGGTTTCTCAGTCTTTCAACCTCCAAATATCGCTGTTCAAGGTTACCTCGATTCCACACGTCTAAAATACAACTACCTAGATTCTTCCAGTTCCCTGAAGAAGCTTCCCTCTGAGCTGGGGCCGCTGTGGAGAGCTGGGTTCGGGTTTTCATGGCAGTGTCTGAACAGGGGGCTCTGCAGGTCCTCAGAGATCTCCTCCCTGCATTGATGGTGCTTGAGGCCCTCGGAGCGTTTGCCGGGAAGTCCCTGCAGGCCGCACGCCCCGTGTGCACGCAGCTCGCGCTTCCCCATCGCCTGTTCTGGCCTGCGCTCAGCTTTGGGGAAGCAGTCGTTGGCTCCAAGCCTAAGAGCTGTGTGTTTACATATGTGTGAGTCCATTCTGGTCCAAAGTACGGGAAAGTGAGGGGGAGAAGGAGCTGATAGAAAATCAGCCCGCGCTGGACCTGGGACAGGGCTGGAAAGCAAAGAGACCTGGTGTGTGGAGTTTGAACCCCAAAGCCCTGCCAGAGGTAGGGCCAGGCTTCCCCTTCAGGATGCTCAAAGCCAGAGGGGAGCTGAGGCTGTTTAGAGATCTGATTCAGTGAAGAGGCCAGGCCCTCAGCCCGGCTGCCTGACAGGAAAGGGGGCCCTCCTGGGAGGTGGGCAGACCTTTTGGCTTCCCCAGTCTCTTCTGTTCTTTAATACCCAACATCCAGCTTAAAACTTAACAAACAGTATATAAGACATTCAAAGAAGCAGGAACTGTGACCCACAATCAGGAGAAAAGAATGGTCACTGGAACACACCATAGATGGCCCCGGGGTTTGAATGGGAAGAGAAGGCGTTCAAAATGTTATAAATACAGCAAGTAACTTAGAGGAAAGGAGGGACAAAATGGATGAAAAGATGAGGAATTTCAGCAGAGGCTTGGAAAATTATAGAGCCTTCCAGTGTTCCTCGTGATGGCAGGTGCCTGCGTGTTCAAATGTCCCTCCTGAGACCTCACACACCCTTCCTTTTTGATCATCTGAGAGACAAATGTTTATCTCCTACAAGCCCCGAGGCCTCTCTGGGGCCCCCTGTCTTGCTTGTCAAGCGAAGGTCACCCTGGGGACTGTTCCTGGCCCCCTTGCAGCTCCTGTGCTGCCCGGTGCTGGAAGGGTCAGGTCCCAGGAAAGGTTCTCTGTGCACCAGGTCCTGAGAGCCACTTCACGTGGCCGGGACTCCTCTGAGGGGCCTCGGGCATCTGAAGGGCTGGGGCGTGGAGGTGGCCAGCTGGAGAATGGCTCCAGGTCCAGGCTGCACTCTGCACCGTTCTCCATCTTGGTGCCACGTGAGCCCTTGTCAGTGAGGCTCCATCCCTGCCCGTCAGTTTGGTGACAAGGAGGCCTGGCCGCAATTTACCTGCAGTGCTGGTCTGCAGAGCAGTTGGGGCCTGGGGAGGGGCAGCAGCCCCCTTGTGAGCTTGGAGCAGCTCCTCTATTTTGGGTCTTTGGACTCAGCGGGGCCCCCAGGAGCTTTGAGTGTATCAACAGAGGATGCAGCCCCAACACGCCCTGGAGGCCTGTTGATCTTTGCTTTTGGAGCAGTGACGGCTGTGAGGGAGGCCCCACACTCCCCCCATAGGAGTCAGGAGGAGGGCGTCAGCCACCTGATACGGGATAGGGTGGTGGGAGGATGTGAGGGGCGGGTGGCAGGAGGTGCCAATGTTGGGGCGTACTTCAGATTCTTGACAAAGGTCGAGTCAGCTGTAAAATCTGTTTTCCGATACAGTGAGGTTCCTTGATGTCTGAAGAAGAGCTGGATTTAATATTAATTTGGCCATTTGGACTATGAGAGGTTATCCTGGCATTTATTATTTATTGGCTTACATTTTGTTTCTGGGGAGGTCTTGGAACATAAAAGCTGCTCCCGGTTTGCAGCAGGATATCCTGGTTTGTCATGAGATGGCAGCCTAACACAAGGATTGATGTGGTGGCATGCAGCTTCTTCCCTGAGTCTTGGAGTTATTTCCCTTCAAGCCTGTCAAAAATCCCGTTTTACAGCCGCTACAAAGAATCGCAGCCCTTGGTGCTGGAAACCACGCACATCCAGGGGCCGGGGTTATTTCTCTATAAACAGTGTAACTTGATTTTGATCAACACCCTCCCCGCCAGAAGGGACGCTCACAGAGTCAGGTGGTTTAAGTAAGATAGAGGTTAAAAGGAGAGAGAAATTATGAGACCCTGGGGAAGAGGCATGATCGTCGATGACATTCAGAAATTGATGGCGCGTCAACAAGGTGGAAGGAGAGGAGGCGAGGAGCAGCTCCGCTGGCAGGATTCTCGGGGAGACTGGCCTGATAGGGATGGGGCAGCTCATGATGAGGGAGGGGTTTCCACTCCTGTCGGCTCTGTTTGTTTTTGGAGGTGCCCTTTTCCCGTGAAATGATTTTCTGCCCGGTGACCTTGTTACTACCATGGGGAGAGACACTCATGCCACAGAGTAAATGATACAGCGTTGGGCAGTGGTGTATAGACGTGAGCTCGTGAATTTCATTGTGACAAGTGTCCTTTTTTGTGTTTATAGAGGTAGAAACTGAGACAAAGGGAAATGAAGTTACTTGACAAAATGACCACCAATTAAGCTGTATTTATTTTTTTGACATCAGAGGCTCTCTGGTGATATTTACTCATGACGTCTGGGTTAGGAACCACATGACTGTAGTTTTCCCCTCTCCTCATCAGGGAGCAGGAAGTGCTTGTGGAGGAGAGGGCAGCAGCAGGGGTGAACTGCCCTTGTTATTACAGCGCTGCCTGTCAGAATCGCCGGCGTCCGCAGCACTTGAACATGAGGGCAAGCAGAGCGTTTGTGAAAGGCACGAATGGCTAAATGTCCACTGAGAGGCACAGAGAGGGGCCGCCTCATGCTTAGGCAGAAGAAATGGCCCCATAAAATGCCCCTGTCCCCTCCCTGCGACGGTGTAGTCACAGGCAAGCTCCTGCCCCGGAACCGCAGCGCCTGGAATGCCAGCGAGGAGAGTCATGCTTCCAGGGAGAGCAGTCGCTGTCTCCAGAGTCTTATTTTGAAATGCAAATACCCTGGCGAGGGTAATAAATACCCTGCCATGTGACAAGGTGAGCCAAGACTGAAGAGGCAGGAGGGGCTGAGGTGGGCTGGGGAGCTCCCAGAGGAGATGAACAGCGAGGAGACTTGGGGCGACAACACTCGTGGTTGATGTCACCCTTTTGCCTTCACAATGAAAACCTGGACTTGGAATTTCCTCGGATGTGGACAGAGGCCCGAGAGCCTGACTCTGCTCGGCTGGGTGTCACTGGGGAGAAGCAGATTGCTGTCTGTCTTTATTCCCCTCCCTCCCCTCCACTGAGGGTCTCCATAAACCGGTGTGCAAAGACTGCTGGAGGGGCTGGTATGGGGGCCCATGGTGCCAGCTGTTTCTGAAGAGTGGGCGCCTTGCTTCCCCAGCTGTGGCAGGTGCTCGGTTCTATTGGCCGAGGCTGGTAGCTGTATGAGGTGCCCGGCTTCCCCTCCCTCCCGGAGACACACCTGCTTCCCTTGAAAGCAGAGAGCACAAATCTTTCATTGTGCTTGAAAGGTTATCTGTTATTAATACAGAATTCCGAACAGAGAACCAGCCCTGAGGGATATGAGTGCTGCATGGGAGGAGGCACGTAAATTCGCTCTGATGCTGGGGAGGCCCTTCCTTTTTTTTTCCTTTTATTAGGTAATTGATCAGAAACATTGATCAGAAAAAATTATGCCTTGTTGACTGTATTCTTGGATGAAGATCAATGGCGTTAATTTTCAGTACATCAGTTCCCAAATGGGCACTAATGGAAGGGATGGAGTTGTATGATATGTCACTGAGCGGGACCCAGGACAACTGCATTCTCAAAGGGCGTCCGGGAGATTTGATTTCACCAACCTATTTAACAGATAATAAAGTGGGCAATCACACCTGGTAGAAAGACTCTGCAGACATAGGTTTAAAAGCTGTTCCCAGTCCTTTACTCCGAATGCTGTAGCGTGCTCCCTGAGCTGCCTTCCTGAGAGGGGAATGACACAGCAGAGCTTGGGGCGCCCCATGCCCCTTGTTCTCCAGGCGTGAGCCGCCTCCTTCCCCTCCAGCTTACCTTTCCTTTTCTACACCCCATATCTTGTCCTCAGTGGGAGAAAACTTTGAGTTGAAAGATGACAGTTGACTGTATCAGATATAGAGAAAGCCAGGAATAGTCTATCAGCAAAGGCTTCTAGGGTTTGCGTTTGAGTGTTGG
Source organism: Equus asinus (assembly GCF_041296235.1). Classification (NCBI taxonomy): domain Eukaryota; kingdom Metazoa; phylum Chordata; class Mammalia; order Perissodactyla; family Equidae; genus Equus; species Equus asinus. The sequence continues at coordinate 15,638,100 of NC_091815.1, read as the reverse complement.
CCTCTTGCCTTATTTTAATGTCATGGTTTTTTGTGTTTCTGTCTTCTTGAAGATGGACCTGAGTAATATTCGTCTTCATGAGAAATGCTGGTTGTGGTGTGTGGAAGGTGCAGAGTTTTTGGCTAGGAAGTGGATTGGAGAAGCATTGGCTCCCTGGCTTCTGGGAATCCCGAGGGTGGGAGCCTCTGCTGTGGAGCCGCTGTGTGGGCCTGTGGCAGACGAGGCCATGAAGAGGAGGAGATGCTGCCACGGAGGGGGCCAGCTGGAGTTCCGGACTCTTGTCCAGCCTGGCTGTTGCTCTGGAGGCTTTTCTGGGCCCAGGTGTTTGCTGAAGCTTCTGGCTTCTCAGACACTAAGCCAGGGCTGTTCCTCACCTGTGACAAGTCAGTCTTTACCGTGTCTGCCTGACATTGAATGGTAATGGAAGAATATGTTACAATTCTTGAGCGTGGGCGCCTTCGCATTTCCATTTTCCAACTGCTCATTTGATTCTAAACCACTTCAAGGGGGGTTTTCAGCAGAAATTGTTAGAATAACCACGTGTTATTTTTAGCGGGACCAGAAAGTCAAGAAATGGGGCTTAGATGAAATCAAAAGGGAATGTGGTCAGATGGTTGACCAGCTTGACCACCACAGTCCGCTGCGTGGTGAGAGAAGGGGTGAGGAGGGGTCCTGGTTCCTTGAGATTTAACAAATGGAAGACCAGCCACCACTCCAGATAGTGTTGCCGTTTCCCACCCAGTGACAGGAAGCTGACCTAGCTGCTGTCCGAGGTTCCCTCGGCTTGAGGACTTGAGGCTCCATGAGTACTGTAGGATAAATCAGTGGCTGCGAGTGTGTCCTGAGAGCTGTTGGGGTCAGGCCCCCAAGCTTCCTGCTGTCGACTGAACTGTGTCCCCCAGCTTCATATGCTGAAGCCCTAATCCCCAAGCTGAGGCCTTTGGGGATGTGCTTAGGTTTCGATGAGGCCTGAGGGTGCGCTCTTAGGATGGCGGTAATGCTCTTATAAGAAGAGACTAGAGAGCTCCTCCCTCTGTTTCGGCCATGGAGGACACAGGGAGAAAGCACCCATCTGCACGCAGAGCTCTCGCCAGGACCCAAGCATGCTGGCGCCCTGAGCTCAGAACTCCAGCCTCCAGAATGGTGAGAAGATAAATGTCTGTTGTGTAAGGTGCCCCGTCTGTGGTATTTGTTATGGCAGCCTGAATGGATGACGCTGCCCAAGGAGGTGCGGCCTACCTTGTCTGTGGGGGAAGTGGTGAGCGGGTCAGGTGCTCTCTGTTGTGGGGGCTGGGCAGCCTGGTGAAGCGTGCCGCAGCGGCCCTGGAGACCCGGGTGGCTCATGGCCACAGCACGTCTGCTGGGGTTCGGCACACCAGGGTCCTCCTCCTTCCTCTGTGTAGACTCTTACTTCACTCCTGCTGAGAAAAAAATGATCAGAGGAGTTTAACTTTTTCCTTAAGAGATTTCCGTATATCTTGGAAAAAAATATAAAACAACCCAATAAATAGCCCTTTATTGGAACACCCTCCTGTGCTCCCAGCGGCATTCTTCTCCAGCTGAAGACGTATGTGAATTTCCTGCTCCAGAACCAGCAGGATAAACCCTGGAATTCCGGGTCTCCTGTCAGACTGTGCTGGGCCTGGGATCGCACCCTACTGCACATAAACTAGTTAGCCTGCCACAGTTCCGTGGGTGCTGGCAGAAGGCACAAGGGGCCTGGCTCAGAGAGCAAGGACTCCATTCTCACAGCAGTAGCAGGGGCCAGAGACGCAGCATTTTCTTGTACTGGTTCAAAGCAGAGGGCCAGGTGACACCTGCACATGCAGCGGGCTGTGTTATGGGACAGGAACGCTCCTGGTCCCTGAGTTGTTATAAGGGGTGGTCAGTGTGCCTGCCCTTCGCTGCCGAGGGAGAGCACATCTGTCTCTCTCTTCCGTGGCTGTCCGCCATGAAATATCCTTGAAAGGTAGTCCAGAGCAAAGGCCTCTGCTCACAAGATGTGCAGAATGGGAGAGACCATGAGGAACTGTCTCCCGACATCTCCGTGACCTGTGTCCCACCTTATCTGTCATCACCCCTGCCTCACACTTTATGCTCAGTCATAGCAAACTGCTTGTCATCCCTGCCGCGTGGGCATTCACGATACGTCCGCAGCTCCAATTGTCCCTTCTTCCTTCCCAGCTGCTTTTCGCTCATCCTTTAACAGTCAGCTTGAGTGCTGCCGTCTCTGTGCTGGGTTAGAAGGCCCTCCCTGGCAGGCTTCCCTGTAAGACTGCCAACTCCTTGAGGAGGAGTAGAGGGCGTGGCCCATTTCTCCTGAATTAAGAGTCCTTCCTTGGTTCTCCAAGACTATATAGTCATGGCCACTCTAATGATTCCAGGTGAATTCAGATGTAAGTACGGCTAATTTTTCCATGCAAATACCTCCCCTAGCCAACTGCAAGCTCCCTGAGGACAGGGCCCTGCCGCGCATGCCTCGGCAGGGTGCAGGCAGGCAGTGGTACACGTTAATTCCTCATGGACCGGCGGGCTGTTCGAAGCCTGTGACTCGGCAGTGGCCATGCAGACGCATGCTGCTGAGCTGTGCTACAGTGAGGTCCTTTTGGGATATTGAGGTTGCCTGCTGGACGTAATTCCCTGAAATTGGCTGCATTGACTTGTGGACTCTTTTGTAAGTAGCTGTTGTCTCTGCAAGAAGCAGCCCCCGAATCATACCAGGTGTGTTGGGATCTGGGTTCTGATGTGTTCTGTTAATTGAAGCAACTGCATTTCTCATTCTGACCTACGGAGGGGACTTGCTGGGAGGGGGAGGCACCTCTGTGCTCACGAGGTCTCTCCCACACAGAGAGGCGGAAGTACAAGTTCCTCCAGCAAATGTTTACTGAGCATTGACAGTGCACGGGGAAATTATAGACGTAGAGAGGAAGGGGGCATTAATGAAAGCCTGGTCCCTGCCCTCTGGAAGCCTCCATCCAGCAGGGTGGGATCATGGCACTTAGTGAAGGCAAGTCATGCATGCAAGACAGATAACAAGGAGATGAGACTTCGCATGCGACTGGATGTGGAGCTACATCATTTATTACTGCATACCAAATTACCCCAAACTGAGTGGCTTAAAAGAACGTTTATTATCTTGTTTCTGTGAGTTAGAAATTTAAGAGTGGCTTAACTGAGGAGTTCTGGCTCAGGGCGTCTCATCTTGTAGCCCAGACATCAGCCAGGGCCTCAGTCCTCTGAAGGCTTGACTGAGGCTGGAGCATCTGTTCCTGAGAAAGGCCTGTCCACATGGCTGTGGGGCGGGGCCTTGGCTCCTCGCCACGTGTGCCTTTCCATTGGGCTCTTTGAATTTCTTCACAAAATGGCAGCTGGTCTCTCCCAGAGTCAACGATCCAAGAGAGAGCAAAGCAGAAGCTGCAGTATCTTTTATGACCTACCCTTCAAAGAATGCATCATTTCTGCAGTATTCCATTGATTGCATAGGCCAGTCCTACTCAGTGTGAAAGGGACAACAATACTAGGAGACAGGGATCATTGGGGAGCGTTTTGAAGGCTGGCTAGTGTAGGATTGTCTCCTGCTAGTAAAGGGACCCAGCAGTGGAGAACAGAGCCCCCGGATTCCCTGTGTCTGTCTTTATTCCTGAACAAACTGACAGCCTCTGCAGGGACTACTTCTGGAAGCTCTGCCTTGGGCCCCAGGCAGCGGGGAGAGCTCTGAGTCTGGCCCTGGAGAAGTTGCTGGTGCCTCCTCGTGAACACAGAGACGCCCCTGTTTCAGAGAGGTCTCCTGGCAGGGCGGCGGGGAAGCCATGCCCCCCACGTTCCTCCTGAGCTGGCTCCCAAGGGAGTACTCTCTCTTCTTCACTGTGCGCCTTTGGGGTGGAAGCTTCCTTCGCCCTCCGTCCAGGCTCTGGCTTGCCTCTCTCAAAAGGAAGCATTTGAATTGCTGACCCAGATTGGTCTCAGCTCAAGCAAGATGCATTTTCTCCCAGGGCCCAAGGCAGTCAGCCCCCAGATGAGGTTTATTTAATAAAAGAATTAGTTCCAGTTGAATTCTCGAGATGGAATTATGGGTTCATTTGAAGCAAAGTGGAAGGGGCAGCAAGCCCAAAGGTCGAGGAGAAGCTAATGGACGCTGTTTTCTGAGCATGCATGATGCACCATTTGAAAAATGCAATGTTTCCAGAATGACATTTTCATTTTCCATGCCTGTGGCTTGCTGTCACTCTCCTCCTCACACATACCCTACGAGGACTAAATTCTGTTTCAGATGCACATTTAGGCCATGGCTCCTTGTGTCTGTTTTCCATCCCCGGAGCAGACCTCCAGCACTGATGGCTTGGAGCGGGCCTCTTCAGAGCTCCTGTGGAGATCTAGCTGTTTCTGCCTCCTAGCATGCGCCCCACTCCTGAGAATCGCTCACCTGATCTTCACTCTCAGCCCGTGAGCATCCAGCGAAGGTGAGTCCATCCTGGGCTCACCCAGTCCCCATGGTCCCTCTGGCCCTGGTGATTGGTTCCAAATGAGCATATGACCGAGGCCAGGCTGGTCAGAACCAGGATTCAGCTCTGGAACTTTTGTTGAGCTTGTGGACTTGCTGCCATCAGCTTACCACCTTATGTAGCCACCTGTGCATCAGGCAACCTGGGAGACAGAGAAAAGAGGCCGGGCCTTGACACATCTGTGCTCTGGAGCCAGCTCTAGCCAAACCCAGCCATACAGGTTCTCTTTTTGCCTAAACCAGTTTGGATGCCATATTCTGTCCATACGATATGCTGCTGCTTTGTGGAAGTCAAGTGTCCCGCCGCTCCCACATGGAGCCTAGTGCCTGGGGTGCGGAAGCCGTGGGAATGGGTCTCTTAGTGTCTCGTACGTGTCCACCATTTGAGGGACCCAAGGCAGTCCAAACTGGCCTCGGCACCATGCACAGATGCCACCAGCTGGGGCTCAGGTCTCAGGATTGCAGGCTTGGGCTGGCAGAAATGAACCTGAGGCTTATGGTGGGGCTGTCGCAGTCTAGCTTGCTACCTGCTTGTGTCTCGTCAACCTCTCTTGGCGAACAGGGAGAGTGTACCTGCACTGCAGACTTGCTCTGTCTCTGATCTGAAGCCTTCTCTGCGTCGGTGCCCGTTCTTCTGGCCTGCTCGGAGCCAGACCCTTCCCCTCCCCACCTCCTGGGGTCTTGCTCTGTCAATTTTCTCAGGCTCTACCTGTCAATTGCCTTTTTCTCTTCAGACTATACACAGATTTCAGACGTGGACACTGAGCAGAAAGTGCCGCCACCATTTTGGTCCTGCCCTCCCTTCTAGCTACTAATCTCCTTCCCTTCTCAGCCAGGCTTCTTGAAAGTGTGGTCTGTACCCTTTTCTCCCATCTCACTCACTCCCCGCCACCTCAGTGTCTGGTAGAGGGGACCAGTTTGCAGTATTGGCATGAACAGTGGAACCAGCGCACACGGAGCCACAGCACGGTGTGCTCACGGCGTGGCTGGCATTGTGCCTGTGTGTGCCCTCCTGATGTTGATGCCCGGGGTCCCTGAGGTGTTGGACAGTGTGGAGCCGTCAGTTTCTTAGAACTCTGAAGCTGTGGGTTCCAATCCTCATTCTCTGAGGTGTTTCCTTCTACCTCTCCGCGTCTTGGTCTCCTGGTACCCCCCGCCCCTGCGGGTTTTGTCTTTTATGTGCTGGCCTTCTGCCACCAGCCCTCTCCAGCTTGCTCGCGGCTTTAGTTACCAGCTCTGTGCACTTGCTCCCAGATATTTATCTCTGGACCCAACCTCTCCCATGGCTGACCACTGTCTGCTAGCTATTCCGCAGGAATCTCAAATTCAAGATGTCTGGAACAGACTTCTGCCTCTGGCCATGACGGAACAGGAGGGCCTGGGTTTACCCTCCCATCACGAACAACTAAAAAACCAGACAAAATATATGTCACATCTGTTCTCAGGCAGTGAACGATGGGCAGCCAGGGTGGTGGCCACGAGAGACAGAGACAACTGGGGTGAGGCCTGGCTCATCTGAGCTTCCTGCCTGGAGCGAGTCTCCAGGGAGGAGGGTCCACACAGAGCCCCATGGCCTCCCTGCGACGGGGAGACCGAGTGGAGGATCTGGGGAGGCCAAGGCGGCTGGCATTGCAGGCAGACACCAGAGGAGGGAGAGCAGGAGAGCTCCCTGGAGGCCCGCAGGCCCACTCAAGCCTTCGGCCGAGTGCCTGTCAGTGCCTCGTGTGAGGGGACAAAGCTTGAGGCTGCTGAGAGAACCCCAGGGAAGGAGCAGAGAGAAGGGTCTCTGGAACTCACACGTTCCCAGTAGCTGAGTGGAGAAACCTTGTAATACACAGGGCATCAGGAAAATACTCAGTACCCACAACTTAGGTAAAATGGACACATTTCTTGAAAGACCCAAATGACCAAAGCTTACTCAAGAAAGAAGTAGATAACTCAAATAGCCCTGTATCTATTAAAGAAATTGAATTTCTAGTAAAAAATCTTCCTATAGGGTCCGGCCTGGTGGCATAGTGGTTAAGTTCGCGCCCTCTGCTTTGGCAGCAGAGGTTCTTGAAGGTTCCACAAGGTTCTTGGAGGTTCTCGATGGCATTGGATCTTGAAGTTTTGGATCCTGGACGCAGACGTAGCGCTGCTCATCAAGCCACGCTGTGGCAGCATCCCCCATAAAACAGAGGAAGATGGGCACAGATGTTAGCTCAGGCCAATCTTCCCCACAAAAACAAACAAACAGAAAAAAAACCCCCGAAACCTTCCTACAAAGAAAACTACAGCCTATGGTGGCTTTAGTGGGAAATTCTACTAATCATTTAAGGAAGAAATAATACCAATTATATCCAAACTCTTCTAGAAAATTGAAGATGAGGGAACACTTCCCAATTCATTCTCTGAGGCTAGTATTACCTTTAATGTCAAAACCAGAAAAAGACATTACAAGAAAAGAAGACTGCAAATTAAAATTTCTCATAAATATAGACGTGAAAATTTTTAACAAAATTTTAGCAAATTGGATCCAACAAAATACAAAGAATACATCGTGACCACTGGAGTTTATCCTAAGAATGCAAGAGTATTTTAATATTTGAAAATAAACCAATGTAGTTCATCTTTAACAGATAAAAAGGAAGGAAGATCTTATGATTATCTCAATAGGTGCAGACAAATTATTTGGCAAAATCCAATGTCCACTCATGATTAAAAATCCTCAGTAAAGTAGGGATAGAAATAATTTTCTCAACTTGATAAAAGGTTTCTATTCTCTAAGATGATACTTAATGGTGGAAGATGGAATACTTTTGCCATAACGTCAGTAATAGGACAGGGATGTCCACTCTTGCCACGTCTGTTCACTCCTCTGCTGGATGTGCTAGTTAGTGCAGTAAGGCATGAAAAGAACAGCATACAATTAGTAAAGGAATAAGCAAAACCATCTTGATTTGCTGACCGCATCTTCACCTATGTAGGAATCTACATAATCTTCGCCTAAGAAACCTACAAAAAAGCTACAGGACTTATAAATGAGTTTAGTGAGGTTGTAAGAAAAAGATCAATATGCACAAATACATTGTATTTCTATATACTAGCAACAATCATAAATTTAAATTTAAAATAATACAATTTACATTAGCATCAAACGTTTGAAATACCTAGAGATAAATTTGGCAGAAGATGTGCAAGTCCTATAGACTAAAACCTACACAACACTCTCTGCCAAGAGAAATGTTAAAAACTTAAATAAATGTGGAGAGATATACCATGTTCAGGGATCAGAAGACTCAGTATTGTTAAGATGTCAATTCTCTTCAACTTGATCTAAAGATTCAACATAATCCCAATCAAAATCCCAATCAAAATTTTCTGGAGAAAGTGACATGCTAATTTTAAAATTTATATGGAAGTGCAAAGGTCCTAGAAATAGCTAAAATAATTTTGAAAAGGAAAACAAAATTGGAAGACTGGCACAACCAGAAAGGGAGCAGATAAGTGGCTAACTGTGCTTGGGGTTTAATGGCCAGGCCTGGATTTGGCAAATCTTCCATCCAAGGCTCGAGTTACTTCATGTTACAGACTGAGTGTAAAGCCCGCCATGATCCTCTGGGGTCACTCTCATTAACCCTAGGGACCTATCCCCAAGCATCTATGTGCTTTCTGCTAACTGACTACACCTGCAACTTTCCGTGGGCTGATTTGGGGCATCAGAGCCTCCTCTCCTGCTTGTAGAGAATATGACGTTTTCTCACCCCGACAGCCCACAGACGCGACCAACTGCTGCGGGAGGAGAAAAGCCCAGCATCCTTGCTTTGAGGCAGGTCCAACTCTGAGGAATCATTTATGCTCTGGAGCCTCCACGGGCTCAGGCTGAGTCTGAGACTTCAGGCGAAATGGAATCAACGCCTGTTTGCCTTCTCTTTTCTCCATCCTGCTTCCTCCCTTCTCCCTTAGTGGCTTCTTCAGCAGCACTTTTTCAACAAATCAATTGCCCCTAAGAGAAGCAAGGGTGGCTGAGCACCCAGCGAGTCTCACAGCCCCTTATTTATCTAAGTTTTTCTTTTAGAGACTAAGTCTAGGCTTCCTTTCGCGAAGAGGCCTCCTCAGCTTGTCTCCATCGCTGAGTGGCTCTGTTGACCTATCTTCTTGCCCTCTCTAGGCTTGTTCTCCTGCAGCCAGGAACGAAGCCATGCGCATCTGTGCATCCCTGGTGTTCACACAGCCCAGGGCGGGCATCCAGTAACTGCCAGACACACTGTTTCTAAACTGCACATCTCTTCACGAGGATCTGCTGCAAGGCTGGCGTGAGCTGTGACCCAGGGGTCTTTGCTCTCTGCCACCTCCCTGATGTGGAGAGAGCTGAGATGTCCAAGCAGACGGCTAGAGAGGGAGGCTGGACCCTTGCTGCTGTCCTCAGGCCAGTTTCCCAACTCTGGGCTTTGCATGAGAAGTTGAGTCTTCCAGCCCCCCAGGCATTACAGCTCCCAAATTACACACTCTATTGCTCTGCAATTAAGCAATAATGCAATTAAAACGAACGCAGCAAAGATGATGATCTGTGGGGTCCGTTGATGAAAATGCTTCATTTAAATATTGAGCTCAGTGCAGAGAAAGAATAAACATTCATATCTCTATTTTTTTTATTACATAAAAAGGAATTGGTCTCGAAACAGTTGTGAGTTTTATGAGTCATCACTTCTGTTCAGCCCTCAGCTTTCTGCTGTGAGATGCACTGGAGGAATCTTTCTCTTGTGGTATCCACTTTGTTGTCTCCACCATGCAGTGGGGGTGGTTCTGCAGGCAGATCATGTCCCTTGCCACTTGTTTGGCCCCTCTGATGCTTTGCTATGACTTGTCTGGGGACCTGCTGACAGTTGCCTCGTACTTTCCACCCTCTTCCTTCTCCTAGGGCCGGGGAGCGGCTGCTGAGTCAGTTCAATGGAGGAGGGGCCATGGAAGCGGAGCTCCATCCCCGGAGCACAGGGTTTCCATGGCACGGCCCGAGGCTGGGTTTCCTGGCATTTTTTTGTCAAGTTGGGGAAAGTCAGCCCTGGAGGTTCCAGAATGACATGGCTCCTTGGCTCTGAAGTGTGACACAGCACAGCGAGTGCTCCACAGAGCACCATGTCCTGCGTTCTGAGATGGAGGCCTTCTTATCTTTTTGGTTAAAATGGTCTTTCCTATTTGAAATGGTGTAATAACGGAGTTCTTTCCTTGGTTTTCTCGCTCACTAAATTCAGTTTCCCAAATTGCTTTGTATTAGGTTGAACCATGGGAAATGGCTAATATTCAACTGTTTTGACCTATAAAAAGTGCTGTTATTTGATCTTTTTGACCAATAAAATGGCAGTTGCAGATGGTTCAGTCTACTAATTTTACTGATTCATGAGAAACCAAACCTCTGGAACCGAGTGGCATCGTGGGAAGACCCTCCTGCTGGGACCCGGGGGGTTCAGAGTTGAGCCTGGTTTCTATGCTTTTCGGCGACCGTGGTGACTCCCCTCGCCTGGACAGGGCTCAGCCCCTGGTCTGTGGAGTGGAACTCAGGACCCGTGTCCTCTGCGGCTCGTGGGGTCATGTGAGACGATGGGTATTACATTGCCTCTGAAATGCCAAAGTGCCATGTGCGGGTTGGGTTGTGGGCTGCCCGCCGGGTGACTTGTGTCTGGAATCATATCCTCCACTTGGGCGCTGGCAGCAAAGTGTTCCTTCTTCAACCCCCAGTTTTTATCTCTTTGGGTTGAAGACACTTGGGGACAAGCTCAGGGGAGTGGCCAAGGTAACCCGTGAGAGGCTAAATCTTCTATTTGCTGTGGCGACAGAACAATTGGGTTAAAAGTGCAAAAATCAATCTGTCAGTTACTTTGTCTCCAGAAGGTTATGCAACCAGTTTGGATCTTTTAAAGAAAGAAACTGACTTTTGAAAAAACCTGGAAATTCAGTTTTCTCTTTTCAGGGTGGCTTCGAGACCATGTTATTTATTAAATGTTTTGAAATTCTTAGAATAATATCAAAGAGGAAAAAAGTATCATTCTCCGACAAGATATTTCTAACTTGTAAACCTCATAAAGTGACTTTACTCAACATTCTACCTACGCAAAATCTCTGCTAACTACATTTTTGTAAAGGGCTTGACGCAGTGGTAAATGACGTTCCTATTATGGACGGGAAGGAGCTGCAAGATTCTCGGGTGACTCTAGGACCTCCAGGACAACGTACCTCAGTGTAGTTAGTCTGTGGAAATTGCAGGTGCTGTGGGGTCCCTGCCCGTATCCTGTCCCCCTTCCCACCTCGGTGCATGTCAGCCCCACTGCCAACAGCCAGCACCTGCATCTCTTTCCTGAGGGCTCCTTGTCACAGGGCACACCACCCCAGAAAGGCCAGGGCCGCAGCCACTCCAGGAGCGGTTCTCAACAGAGACGGACAGGAGCTGGTGCATAAACCCCCAGGGGGGGATGACTCAGCTGTGGTCTCCAGGCTCCGAGAACTCCCCAGGGGAGCTGTTTCAATTCCCACGGTGGCACACAGCCTGGTAATCCCTCAGTGTTGGCTGCCTTCCCTTCCCTGTCTCCTTCCTTCTCCCCTCCAGATATTTCAGGATCTCTCAAACAAAAGACTTTTGCTCAAATCTTCATCTCAGGATCTGCGTCTGGGGCAACCCAAACTAGACAGTCGGGGATCTAGGTGTGGGGTGTGTGTGGTCCCACCATATTAACCAGAAGTACAGGACTATCCAGGACGTGCCATTCCTCGGGGATGTTGGATAACTCCTTAGTGTAATATTATATGTAATAATTGCAACTGTAAGAACTTACGCATTATTTCCAGAGATTTAGTTGTTTTAGCCAAATTGTAGTTTGCTTGTCTTCTTCTATTAGCAGCCCCCAACTTCCCTTTGGGGAGCACCCTTCTCCCAGCCCCGTCCTTAGGTCTAGTGAGAGGCTTATGACTCATGCCCAGCCAACGAGAGTGCCATGTCTCCCTGGCCTCTGTGATTGGCTCTCAGTTTGGTGCATAGCCCAAGCCAGACCAGTGAGAGGCAGCCCCAGGACTTTTGCTGGAGCTTTAAGGAAAGAGGTGGTCTCTTTCCACTGGCTGCTGAACTAGTGGGATGTGAGCCTGGAGCCGTGGGAGTCGTCACACGGAGGGGCCTGCTCAGGACCCAGTCAGCCCCAAGGACAGCAGAGCTGGGAGGTGGAGGGAGAATCGGGCCTGGTGATGGTGTTTGCATCCTAGATCCAGCCACACCTGTCTTTCCAGTCCCATGAGTTGTTTTTCTTACTTGCATTCAGACCAGTCCTCACCCTGCTGCTGACCTGGGCAGAGGGTTTCTCTGGGGGCACACAGGCTTCCCTTCTCAGAAACTGCTTTCCTGGTGGGGTCGTGGTACTGAGAAGAAAACTCCTGGCTCCGGTGCCAGGCCCCCCTGGAAGATCACCCTCCGTGAGGACCGTAGGCTGGCTCTGGTCTTCATCCTGGGCATGGGTGTATTGGGAAACTTGCTGACAAATAAAAATGGCAAGCAATAGGATATATTGGAGTATATGAGGAAGACATTTGGTATAAACCTAATTCGGCCTGACTTTGTTTTTCCAAAAGGGCCTGACTGTGCCATTGAGCATGCGTTCTATATCTGCTTAGACATTTTGAGATAAAGGTGCAACTTCCCTCCCCCTCCAACGTTGGCATCTCCTTAAAGATTAAGCATCTTTCTTTAGGCTGGGAACTGATTGCAGCGCTCATCTGTGACCACCCAGCCCGAGGCAACGGACCTGCCACCCCGTGGCGTTCACTGAGACAGCAGACCTACCTGCTGTTTCCATCAGTCGCTGTGCTGACAGAGCAGCCTCATGACTATTGTAAAAGGGACATTTCAATCATATGTGAAACATCCTCTTTGAGGGTATATAACCACCCTGTATACCCCCACTTCTTTGGAGTGCTCTGTTCCTTTGTGGAAAGACTCTCCCGGGTTATAATCCTCAGATTTAAGCTCAGAATAAACTCACCCAAATTTTCATTTATAGATTGGTTATGGATTATTTTCGTTGACATTGCCTTTGGTGGTCTTTTCCAGAAGAGAGGTGAGCAGAGTTTGGATGAAGGGTAGGACACAGCAGCAGTGTGAAACACCGGGTAACAGGTGTCAGGCCTGTGCTACTCCTGCAGTCTCACACTGGGAGCATGGTACCACGTGGTCCTCTTGGCCCCGTGGAGCTCACAGACAGACCCTGCTGCATTCAGCGGGTAGGGTCTCCCTCAACATTGTGTTGCTGCCCCAGATGGGCTCTGCCCTAGACCCCATGGGTGGTTTGGTCAGAGATGGTGGCCGTCTTTCAGCTGACCAGTGAGAAGCGGGGTCTGGTGTGGAAGGCAGCACGGCCACAGCTGGGAAGAGCAGTTGAAACAGGAGGGTCTGGTCCTTTTTGCCGCTGAGGACACAGACATGGCAGGACAGGACAGACACAGATGGGGACGAGGGGTGGGAGAGGGAAGTGCACGGCCCGTGTGGGCCAGATCCCATCACAGATGAGGGCGGGAGACACCAGGGCTGTAGGGAAACGAGATTTCCAGGAGGCTGGGGCACCAGGATGGACGGCTGAAGACACCCTGGGGACTGGGCAAAAGGGACGATGCAGCAGGCCGCTTTGACACGGCCGGTTGATGCAACTGCCTGGAAATGCTGTGTCAAAATGTACAATCACTGTTTTTAGTTAATCAGTAATGTTCCCGTCCCGTCCCTGGCAGATGACGGGTGAGGCTCAGGACTGCGGTCCCATTTGATCTGATTGGATCATTACTTGGTGAAAAGAATTACACGGCTGAAAGTTTCATGGTTTGGTGTGTAGGCTGAGTTAAATGTCCCTGTGTAAAAAAAGCCCCATCCAAATGTCATTGACAACTCACTCCTTATTGTATCTCAACCAGCAAAAATCTTCCTTTGAATCTTTGCTGTGGAGCAAGAGGTTTCTCCTGTTGGGTGTGGGCGCTCCCTCAGCGAGACTGCAGAGGGCTGAGTGTGTTCTCCTGGGTTGGTACCGCAGTGCCTGCTACTCCAAGCACGGGCTGTGCACACGTCAGCACCATCTGAGGGCTTGCTAGAAACGCAGACTCTCAGACCTTACCGCAGACCTGCATTTTAACAAGACCCTCTGGTGACTGGTGTGCCGAGACAAGTGTGAGAAGCACTGATATCATGGCGGTCCATTACAGGACCTTCTCAGAGGACAGCGGCCCCTGTTCCCGCACCAGCAGCAGCAGTGGAGCTGGCAGCCACCTCGGATAACACGACCCCACTCCTTGTCATATTCGATTGGATTAGGGCTTGTCCTATGGCCCAAGGTTGGCCAGTCAGAGCCCTTCTCTGGGAATTTGGATTAGGACTCTGTGCATGTGTGTGTGTGTGTGAGAGAGAGAGACACGCACACCCTCTAGTTGGACAGCTGGATGCACTCCACGTGTTCTCGGGAGTGGGTCATCTTTCAGCAGCTGCAGAGCCCCGAGCAAAGGGAGCCAGTTGGTAGGGAGAGAAGACTGAAGCAGGTGTGTTTGACGACGGGCAGTGATGGCTTTTACGGTCTGGCTCCAGCCCCCTCCTGAAGCGCAGCTGCAGTTCCACCCTTGGGTTCCGTGAGGCCCCTCTGTATCCTGAGAAATCCCCCTTGTTGGCCTAGGGTGGCCTGAGTTTGCTTGTGTCACCCCAGCTAGTTTGTGGTGGCAGCGATGGAAGCTGCCTCTGGTTATCTTCAGTTGGGGAGAATCTCTTGGTGGGGGAAGGTGTTGGGGGTTCCTGGGAGGCAAGTGGCACCAAGGGGGCTGGGTGGGCGGGCAGCAGAGGCCACAGCCCGGGCGTGCAGCAAGGACAGTCAGGTAAACACCTGACACTGGAGTGGCTGAGAGCTGCTCTCTCAAGCTGCGTCCCCACCCCCTCAGACTCGGTGGCTCCGAGGCCACCCTGAGGTGGGGAGGGGGTAGATCTCGCCACTGCAGCTCCCTCCCATCAATCTGCACACCCAGAGCATGGAAATCCCCAAGGAAACACCCCATTTATGCCCTGATGAAGGAGGAGTGGATGCTGGAGAGCCCCAAACTGCAGAGCTCCGTGTCTTGCTCTGAGCCAGGGGCAAGGTCTTGTGTGGAGGCAATTTATTTGGAGGTGATTCCAGCAAGTGGGAGGCAGGGAACAGAGAGAGTGAGCCTGGAAGGAGGAAAGCCCATAAGGATGTGCTGTCTAGGTCGCTGCTGTGGGCAATGGCCTCAGCGGTACCCTGAGAAGCCGGCAGAATGAATGTCTTCCAGAATGATCCACTGAGCACGTAGACGCAGGGGTCTTCACCCACGGGATCCTTCAAGCGCCACGCCACCCAGTGTGCTTCCGCCTGGCCTGCTCTTGAGCTGCACAGGCTCTACGGCTTGGAGGGAACCCCGGGTGGAAGAGCAGAGAACACAGGCTGCACCCTTGAGGTGGGGCCTCAGTCAGCGTCCAGAGTGCCCACCACAGCTGCGAGAGGTCAGGGGCTGAGGGCATGGCCCAAAGAGCGTCTGCTCCAGTCACAGCACACCCACAGGCCACACCTCCAGCTCCCGGTGCCACGCAACCCAGATGCGGGGACATGTGGACGCCCCCACACTGAAAGGGCCGAAGGAAGATCTCAGGTGGCATTTGGGAATGATATTCCAGGGAAAATTCTCCTTTCACTCTCTACTAATGGCACAGATTGGGAACTTTATTTATAGTAACAAGCGAGGACAAGATCTCGGAACTCTCTCTGGTTTCCTGGACTTCCTTCTACCATTTCTATTTTGTAGAAAACACACAGAGTTGCATGCCAAACCCCATACGTCTCTAATATATAAAAATCAATTGCTGAAATATTTCCTGCCTGATAGACCATTTTCTTAGTCTCTGCCTCATAAAATTTAGGGGGGAAATGGAAAATTTCTCATTTATTTGACTGATTTTCGTTTTCTACACGGTCAACAAATGCATCCTTTGGACCCGGAGCTGCCTGTACATTTATGAAATCTCCACTCGGCACCGTCCCGGGTGCCGCTCCATGCACAGGATGCCCGGCTCTGCCAAAGCGAGGAGCTGACATTTCTTCAGTTTTCTTTGACCAGAATTTTCCTTGTTATTTTTGATCTGTGGTGTGCCTGGCTCCCCCCACCTCTGCCTCCATCATGACAGGCCCTCTGATTCACGCGGCAGGTCCGTCTCCCAGGCACCGCCTGCATGGAGTGGACGCGCCGCTCCCAGTGGCTGACTCAGCTTTCGGCAGATGCCGCGTGTCACAGCCCTGTCCAGACAGCTCTCCCTGTTCACACACGGGCTCAGAGACTCACATGGGTGCCTTTGCCAGACAACCCGAGACTCACTGGTTCTTGTTTCCACATCTTGACACACCTCAGAGAGAAATGCAACAAGGTTGCCACTTCTGTGACAGCTGCTTGTGCAAAGGCACCGAGTTTTGCCCAAATGATGGTGGCTTCGGTGGTAGCGGAAGTCCCAATGTGTCTGTGTCTGTAGGGCTCTCCAAGCACCAGGGCGACTGAGGGAGGGCTCTTAAAGGCCCGATCAAATGCCACTTCTATTCAGTTCCACGAATGGGTGATGACCCCTGCTATGCCTCGTCACAATTAATTATTCCTCCCCCAGGTCTCTTTCTACCCCACTTCTGTGCTTGTCATGGTCCAACTTGAATTCCAGTTAACTGTGGGTGTGTTTATCCCTCCTGCTGGACCACCAGCTCCTCTAGGGGTGGGGGGCATTCTCCCATGGTCCTCCTTCTCCAATGCAGGGCTGTTGATGGAATAAGTCAATGTGTGTTTGTCAAATGAATAAAAGTGGCCAATGTCCAGCCTCTGCAGACCTCGTGGGTGCACAGCCCATAGGGCACCCACCCTGCCTCCCCTTCCTCTGAGTCCTGGTTGCCACCCCTCTTGTGCTTGGGCCAAACAGACCCATCTTTTGTGGTGGTGGGACGTGGTGGGTCCCCCAGTCCAGGAGGACCTCAGGCTCCCTCCCTAAGGGCTCCGCTCCACGCCCGCCAGCACAGGGCCGGGGCTGAGCAGCCGCACGTCCCCAGGGAGCCTCTGCAAATGCTCTTCTGAAAGCCGCTGGGAAGTTACATCTTTGTCAGTGAATCTTCCTTTTTGTGTATATGAAATTGTCTTTCCTTTAATTAAAAAATATTTTATTGCTTTTACCTTATTACAGAAGTAATAAATGTTCATCCCAGAAAAGGCGAGCCTCACAGCTGGGCACACGAAGCCCGGCCGCCCAGACGTGAACCTCCAGCCTCGATTCCTGTGTGTGCTTCTCTTCCTCTACAGCAAAACTGGGATTCAAATCCCATTTTAAACATGCTCCAGGAGCTTCTACTTAAAGGAATTCTAAAGCGATTCCTTTTGGGATGTGAATAATTCCCCTGGGATTCATTTGTGCTACTGGCTCAGGCAAAATCTGGAAGTCATAAAGTGTTTACGGTTGGGTGTGTCTGGGTCTGACAATCTTTGAAAATTTCTATCTCAGTTTCTGCCTCCATATCCGTCCATCCGTCCATCCATCATCTGTTAGCCTATCATATAGCTCCTAATTGAGTGTTGAGAGACTGACATGAAGAGACAGGCAGAGCAGCCAGGTGGGGTTGGTGAGCACCCTCCGCAGGGAGCCTCACGCAGGCAGTGCCACATATTTATGGCGTTCCCCGAGGTCTGGATTACACGGCAAAAGATTAACATCCTGCTGCACAAATTAAAAATACTCTATTATTTGCAGCATGGAGCGGACTAGCTGAAGATCAGCATCTTCTCTTTGAACAACATAATTGAATGTCTCTCAGCCTGATCCCCTCGCTGTATTGATTTGAATTAATTACTTGTGCATTTGTAATCTCCTGGCTTCCCCAGCCCAGGGGTGCCCCACATTGCAACACTGCGTGGCTGCCTCCTCCCAGCCGTGCCCCCTCGTCTGGAAGCCTTTGACAGTTCTAAGGACAATTAATCAGTCAAATGGAGTCAGTTTTTGCTGATAAAGAAGAGTTTTCCCTGTAACACTGACACTCCATTTTATGGGAACGAATGGTCTGAAAGTGACTGTGGTCTGCCTTAGTTAAAAGCACTGATCCATTAGGACCCAGTTTGGAGAAGCTGTGGGAGGTGGTGGTGGTGGGATCAAATGTTTACCCTCGAGGGGCTTAGAGCTGGGCCAGCGTGCGGCGGCAGGGGGCTTGAACATGCCAAGCCTTTTGGTGATTAGGGAGCAGCAAACGTCCAGCAGCAGCCAGGGCATTGGTCTGTTACGCAGGTAAGAGTATGTCAACGGACCATGTTGTAGACACACTGCAGACCTTCTCCCAAAGCAAAATAGAAAATTTTGTATCCTGTAATTTACTGGCAAAGAAAAGGCACAGAAAAATCAACACTTGCCAGGAAAGGAAAACTCAGGTTATCTGCAATCCAATTCAGCTTCTTCAAAAACCGGATCTATGTTATTCGACAACATCAATCATCCGCTTTGGGAATAGGATTCTGGTTACCTGTAAGCTTCGTTTGCTCCAGCCCTCTTTGAGGAGCATTCTGAGTGGCTGCAACGCCTTCTGGCCCTCTAAGGCCGGTAAAGAGACCACAGCTGTCAGAGGCTGCTGAGGGCCGAGGTGGGACGGAGACGGGCACAGGGCCTCCTGGGGGACACTTGTCGCCCACAGGTGTTCGCAGATCGTGTCCCTGCATGAGGCAGGCTGGGTGGGGCGACGGGGCATGGGAGGGCACGTAAGGAAGGGGGGAGGCTGTGCTTTCATAGGGGACAGCTGCTGCTTGGCACCCACCAATTGTTACCACGTGAGAATGTGGGCCTTGTGTGGCCACATATTGTGATTTTTTCAAGAGAAGCCAGAAGTTTGGATTTTCACTTGAGAGTTCCCGAAATTGTAAAGCAATAATAAAAATCCTCGTGGCTGCCAAACAAAAGATGTCTGTGAGGGAGATGTGGTTCAGGAACTGTGCTTTGCTACCTCTGGGTGGGAGACTGAGTTAGAGGTGAATTTGTCTTGGGGGCTGTGGAAAGGGAAAGTTGATATTTTGTTTTTGTTTTAATATAAACCTCTGGTAGGACTCGGCCTTTTTTTCTTCTTTTACTTTTCACTTTACCTGCACAGCAGGGATTAATCCCTGTCCTTGTTTATGATAGGCCCTCAACATTGATTAGGGTATGGCATCATTCATTCATTCACTTAAAATAATGTGGTAAGTACCCTAACCCACCACTCAGTTTGAAAACTAAGACCTTGATAACTCCCTGCACCCGCTGGGGGCTCCTCCTTCACCCGGTCCCTCTGCCTCCCCTCCACCAAGGTCACCATGGTCCTCTGTCCATATACGTCACTCCCTTACTTTCCTTTTCAGGTCATTTCATCTCATCTATGTTTTTTAAAGAGACCGTCCATCTATCCATCCATCCATCCTTTATCTATCTAGTGCTTTTAGTTGGGGTTTAACTTTATAAAAAGAATATTATACTGTATGTAATCCTTTGGGACTTACTTTTTTCAACTGATAGATGCTAGGATGTAATTCGTTCATTCTGACTCTTGTGCACTGTTCCATCATGAGAATGTGTTACAGCATATCCGTCTGTCCCTTGTCTGTTTCCAGGCTACGTGAATGGGGCTGCCATGAACTTTTGTTTACATGCTCCCCGGCGCACAAGCAAGGCTTTTGCCACTTAGGAGTGGAACTGCTGGGCCGTGGGGTGTGTGAATGTGCCATTTTGAGAGTTAGTGCCAAAGCATTTTCCCATGAGGCCGCACGATTTACACTCCCACAATCAACACATAAGAGATCTTGTGACCCACATCCCCTCCAACACTTGGGATTGTCAGACTTTTTAGCCTCTGGCAGCTGAGTGGGCATCACTATCATGGCCTTGAATTGCGTTTCTCTGCTCGCCGTCGAGGCTGAGGCCTTGTCTATATTCACTGTCCATATTTCTGTGGTTCCCGTCGTCTGTCCATCCCCACCGCACCGTTCGTGCTTGTCTTCCTGGTCTCTAGGGGTTCTTTGCAGACGCTTGACAGTAGCCGTTTGCTGCTTGCCTTGTGTATGTCTTTTCACTTTCTTTATGGTGAGAAACAAATGCTCTTGATCATAACATACTCAAATTATCCATCTTTTCTCTTATAGTTACCACTTTTTGGGTCTGATTTAAGTAATCCTCTCTGACTTCAAAATCTGAAAGATAACGTCCACATTTTCTAAGAGTATCACTTATCACTTCCTCCTTTCAAAAAAGTCACGTGCAAGGAACAAATCTGATTTTCATTGGGTTTTGGCCAGTTGGTGTCTAGTTAGTGGCTGGGTGTGAAGTCATGTTTTCTGACTTGAAATATACTTGTAGTGCTCCACAGGTCTTTGTCATTTTACAGGTGTCACCGCTAGTGTTGTTTCCAGACCTTATCTCATGTGCCTTCGGCCACAAAATGGGGCAGGCCCCCCGGACGTCATGGGTTTTCCGGGCATTCTGGGGCTCCTGGGACCAGGTGTAAAGTTCTTATCGGTTGGTGAAGGCAGGGGGTGCTGAGGGGGCAGCAGCGCGCTGTGCGTCCAGGTTGGCTGAATGACCCCCGGTGGCGCTGGGTCACTCCACTGCTGAATCCTCCCCTGGCAGGAGGCAGGAGCACCTGAAAGCAGCATGCTGCTGAGCAGACGTGCCCAGGCACGCAGGGAGCACATGCGCCGGCTCTCCACTCCTCATGCAGGAAAAGCAGGCGTTGCACCCTGCGCAACGCCGGCGAACATCTCGGGGGGGATGGGTCTGTGTGGGGGAAGCAGTGCAAAGATGAGCAGGCACTGTAGCCCTGCTGCCAGTGCCAGAGCCCTTTAGCCACAGGCTCAGCTCACAACGGCAGGGTTGGTTCCATTCCAGCCGAGGCCAGCTGTGGGCCAGTCTGACTGAGCTCTTTTTTCTGGGTCAGAGTGGTGACTAGCAACGTGGGGTTGAAAGAGAACCAAAACTCAGAATGCCACTGCCTCTGGTCACATCATCTCCCGTCAACCTCTGAGAATTCCTGTCCTTCCCCCATGGCTACATACGAAACGCTGCCTGCTGCCTGGAGGAGGCATGGGTCAGCCACAAGAGGTGCTGTCAACCAGGGCAGCCCCTCTGTTACCTGTAGATTGCAGGGGCTGCTCTGCTGGGTCTGGGGAGTGACACCTCTCCTCCGCCTCCCTCTCCTGCTCTCTTCCACCCTCTCGCTCAGCCTCCAGGTGGGGTGACGTGTGCCCTGCCATCACCTCCCTCCTCTCCCCTCTGCCTCCTCACCCTCCTTTGAGTGTTAGTTGCAATGCGGACCCACAGTTCCACAGTCCCTCAAGCCCACCAAGTGGCCCTCAGAGCCTAGGACCAGAGCTCCTGAGCCACCCACAGTGTGCTCTTCTCAAATTGAAATATTCATCTTTGCCCTCGGACCCCAGCCCCTGTCTGCCCCGGACGGGAATCAAAATCCAAAAAAAAGGTGTCTTATTGAGGTGGTAGGTCCAATCCCACGGTTTCTATTTTTGGTGGGTGCCTGCCCCTCCTGGTTTGTATGCAGCCAGTAAAATTCAATGCAGGCTGCCCATTCTTTGTCTTCATCTTGGACCCCAGAGAGCAGGCACCCAGATCCCCATCAACCTACTTTGTGGATCCGCAGGTACACACTTCACTTCTCCTTCGAGTGCAGAACACTGAACCAGCAGGGATGCTGGTCTGTGGGGGTCCCAGGGTCAGAGAGACTTGCTTTTGCCTTCTGTGGACCCCAAGTCCTCCTCAGCCTTAGTCTGACTTCCATTTGCTTCTCTCGGGGGGGCCTCATCCAGCCTTATCCACGACTTCCTTCCCAGATGTCCTTGGTCCCCAAGGGGAGACCTCAGGGCTCGGCTCATTCCTCTGCGGGCGAGGTGCTGCCTCTCTGTGCAGAACAAGGGCGGCCCCGGAGAACAGTTCCCCAAAGCATACCTGTCGTCTCTCCCCTGTGGGCATCACCAGGGCCAGCTGCTCCGGGCAGGAACCTGGCTGATGGTGCGTATGCAGAGGCGTCGGGTTTTGACGAGGGGAAATGGCACCCAGCTCCCGGTCCCTGGAGTGATCTGGCACCACGTCAGCTCATCACTGACACGTCGTTTCTGTTCCACCTGGCGTGTGGGAAGTGCCCTTTTCTTTTCAAGCGCAGAGGGCCCATATTTAACGTGACATTAGTCCACTACAGTATTGAGTTGACTATAAAAAGAGAGGATCCTTCTGGACAGAATCACTATCCACAGGACAAAATGATTAAATTTACAGCTGGCTTGTTGCTGATCAATATAAATGAAATGTGAAACAACTTAATGTATCCACTAGAAGCAGCCGGCCAGTGCCTCCTCTCAGGCAGCCCAGGACGGCAGCTCCACGCCGGGGTCTCTGCACACGTGGAATTGTCCAAACACACTTTTCTTTTTTCTTTCCCCTCAGATAAATACGGCAGCCCCTTGCTGTGTCCGTGGGATAGGCTGGATGATGCTGCCATGACAGCCAAGCGCAGAGCTCGGTGGCTTGAAACAGCACGAGTTGGTTCCTCATCCACTGTGTTCCCGCGCTGGCAGCAGGGGAGGCTCCGCCCTCTCTGGAGACTCAAGGACCCAGGCTGGCACAGGACTTAGCATCTTGAACGTTGCCAGTCGTCATGTCAGGGGAAAAGAGCGCTTTGGAGGGTCTTGCACTTGCAACCAAATGCCTGGGGCTGAGAGTCATGCACACGCCTTCCGTTCACAACGCTCTGGCCAAAGCTGCTCACACGGCCCCACCTGCCACAGCCTGCCCGGGGGCTGGTCCTGACCACGCACCAGCTGGCCAGGAGAGGGAGGAATCCGATGAGCAATGTCAATGACAAGCACACTTGCTTAAAAACAGGCTAGATTTTAAATGAATCCATGGGATTTGGCGATTTAACGCAATGCTGTTGCCGAATGAGGAAGAGCCCCCAAGCCATGTCTATTTCTTCATGACTTGTGGAACCTGCCCCAAACACTGGCCTTTCAGAGGCTCAGAGCAATCTCTAGATGCACACAGAAAGAGTGCGGAGTGCCCCATCTTCCCCCCAAATTCCCTCCTCAAATAGCAGCGAATCCAAGAGCAGTGAATACATTCCGATGTCTGATCTCCAAGAGGGCAAAGGCACTGCACGATTACTTTACACCGAAAGGGGAAAGCGTGCTTCTTGCCTTATGCCACACCTCCTCCCAGTGACCTCCTTCCCTTCAGGACCCAGGCTGGTGGCCCCTCTCACTCCTGGCCCCATGAGGTGCCCTGTCCCCAGAGGAGGCTGGGCAAGTGCCCCTGTCTGCCCAGTGTGGCCTCTCCCATGCCCTGGGCTGCGCCCAGCCATGGGTGCAGGTGGCATCAGAGAACAGGAGGCCACGGCCTTCGGGCTGCACTGGGCACAAGGCTGAACATGCACGCATGCCTGTAGAAAGATTATGTCAAAGTCGTTTTTATTCAACTGTTATCCAGCAATATACAATTCAGTTTATAAACAAGTGTCTGACCTTGTTTCCAATCTTTATTTAAAAATAAATATTATTGACAGTGAATCTTAATTATGATAAGATGTCTCTTTTTTTAATCAAAATGTCTCAAAAGAAATAATTTACTTTAATAAAAAAAAGGAAAGCTCCCAAAGAAAAAAGTAAATAAAAAAAATTCCTACACACAACAATCTACTAAAAATATTTTGCTTTGTCAGAAAGGCTTTGACTCGACATTTTCAGAGTCCCCTAAACATAAGCGCTCAACAGTTCGTGCAAAATGAAGACCTGGAGGGAAGTTCAGAAAAGGGACATACACTGAAGCAGCGGCGTCACCGAGTCCGTGCACGCCGCGGGGTCCAGACTCCAGCTTATTTGGAAACTAGATGCATTAGTTTAGGTGTTCTACATTTGTGTAACTTCCCCAAAAATATGATTCATTTATTTTTCACATGGAGTTTCTCATGCTTCTCTCAGTCTGTCTGTGTCCATCTGGCGACTCGGTCCTCACCCCGGGGCGGGGCAGGTGTGGGCGGCCGGGGGACAGGTGTGCGGGCCACCGTGTCCGTCAGTGCCCCACCAGAAGGCCGAGGAGCTGATGCAGAGCTAACAGCAGCAGGGACAGGAGTGGGTCCGGGGCGTAGCTGGGGCCGGTGCCTGCAGGGGACGAGAAACCGCATGGTTAACACCTCCTTCACGAAACCTTGAAAACCTCACAGCTGCCTGCGGGCGGACCAGGGAGGGAGAATTCCCACGCCTGCCCGGGCCTCTGGACCTCAGCACCCTGCTGGTGTGTGGTGGCTGCTTCCTTGTAACGATAAAGCATTTGGCTGCTGCCATTTGTGATTTACACCACGTTTTTTGTTATTTGTAAATTGTTGTTTACACACGTTTAGGAGCCTACTGTGGTCAGACACAAGGTGCCCTTGGCCCGGAGGGGACCAGGCTGGATTGCAGGTCTAAAGTCCAAGCCACGATTTTAGTTGACTAAAAAGACAGTATGCTCCCTCTCCATCCTCCTGGCCCCAATACTACGCTGCAAAGTGCCCTCCGCACTTAAGGCCCAGCTTTCCCCCTCCTCCAGGAAGACCCCATGACTGCACAGGACTCCAACTCCTCCAGCTCCTGCTGGCGCTGCACAGCTTAGCATTCACAAATGCTCAGCTTAGGCATCCTGATGTTTCTGTGCCTGAGTCTTCTTTCCACCCACTGTCAGTCCAGCCCTTGGGGAAGGTGGGGAGCTCAGAAATCCCTGGCTGCTGGAGGTGGCTGGGCTAGGATGCCTGAGGAGAGCAAGCACTATTCTGGTGGGAGGTCACTACGACCTCCTTCTCCAACACAGCCACCAACCTGGGGCCTGGCTTGCCACTGGATGGTCACACTTGTGCCTCCATCCCACCTCAGCTGGGCTGCCCGCCCAGAGCCCCATCTGCCTGTCATCAGGGTCTCCACCTGTTGCAAGGCCTCCTGTGCAGCTGGGGAGAGCCACCCATGAATGCAGGCCTCTCACCTGGAAGGTGACATGCTCCCTCCAGGGTCATTGACAGGAGCCCGTGCAGAAGTGCTGCACACGCCTCACCGTGCTGTCCAAATCCCAGGGGGACTGCTCACTTGCTTAGAGCCGGGCTGCATTAATGGAAGCGGTGCCCAGCCCCTCCCTGCTCACCCGCACCACCTGGAGGCCTCTCTCCTTCCTTCACCCCAGCCAGCTGGGCTGGACCTCCACCCCGGGAGGAAGCCCCTCACTGTGCCAAGCAGATGGTGCTGAGGCTGAGGCCACCTCCACTTAGCTGCCCTCGGGAGCTGCTGGCAGGCCGGTGGATCTGTGGCTTTCCTGACAAGACTGGGCCTGGACCCACAAACTCCTCCTCTCTCCAGGTGGAAGGGCCTTTAGGCTTGTCTATCCGAGGTGTTCCCCCGATCTTGAGTCATTCTCGCTCTGGTGATAACTGTCTGTGTCACGTGTTTACCTCCCAGGCCCAGTCTCCCCTCTGTAAAAGGAGGGCTTGGACAAATGACCCAGGGGCCAGTCCAGCTTGAGACGCCAGGATTCCATCTGCCCTTTTTGGGAAACACAGGCTGTGTCTGAACATCTGGACGCAACAGGGGCGGATGCCAGCCTCTGCACGTGGCGCTGAGCCCGCAGAGAGGCACAAGGACGGACAGTCCAAAAGGCGCTAAGCTTCCCCTTGGGACATGGGTTTTTCACACAGCTGTCACTCCCGGCCTCCTTGCAGCTCCGCCCCAGCTGACATCCTCTTGCCGGCCGTCAGCGGGAAGACCAGGGTGCGGTGGTGACTCCAGAGACTTGGGCCCTCTGTGCTGCTCCTTGCTGTCACGCATCCCTGGGGAGGACGAGGGAGGAGGCGCTGGCGGGGTTGGTGGATGGCCAGGTGCCTGGGTGGGATTCACTGAGGCTCAGGGCACGGAGAATGGGGATGCACTGCCTCAGGGACACGGGGCTCACGTGGCCAGACTGGCTGCGGGCCTACCCTGTCTCCTGGCCCGGATCTTCATGCTCCTCAAACCCTAACGCTCAGGCGGGTGCGGGCGAGAGAGAACAGCCACCCGAGGCCTCTGGGAGCGGAGGTACGTGTGCAGTGGAGCTCCAGATGCAGCAGGCGCGCAGGGCAGGAGGGAAGCAAGGGGGCCGGAGCCCGCCCAGGCAGGCACCACAGCACTGTGGGCGGAGCAGGCACCAGGAGGTTTAATTTGCCTCCAAATACTGCCAACTGGTCTTCACCACTATTATAGCTTTACCCACTCGCATTTAAAAGTTTTACAACTGCACAAGATTTTCAAAAGATTGAAACAACCAGCCTGCCACTCTGGCTGGGCCAGAGTTGGGGCAGCAGGGGCTGGAGGGCTGGAGTGGTGGCTCCTGGAGGCGGATGCCTGGGGACGGTAGACACCAGGGTCTGGGGTGTGTTTGCTGGTGGAATTCTGTCAGGGACAACCAGGGTTAGTTCCTGGGTGGCACCTCATCCTCTCTCCCTGGCCCAGCATTGCCATAGAGGGGACCCAGGGAGGCCGTGTGGGGCGGCAGGCTGGCACCCAGGAGACAGGCTTCCAGGCTAGCCCTGTTGCCAGCTTGCTGTGTGACCCTGGCAACACCTTTCACCTCTCTGGGTCTTGAGTTATGCTCCATAAAATGGGGATATGCAGGTGATTGGCTCCATAAAATTAATATGTGCACAGCAGATCTCACCGGGTTGGGGTCCAGATTAAGCAAGATCATAGTGGCAGATTGTAAAAATGGCCACAAATGCCCCTCCCCCTTGTCTCCTGCTCCCAGCACCCACACCCTGTGATGGTGCCCTCCCACACCAACTCTGGGCTTGACCGCGTAGCTTGCTTTGGCCAATGCAGATTATCAAGTGAAGTAAGCAGAGGGTGGACAGGCGCTTGCAGCCTGAGGCTCGCCCTTTCCTTGTGGTTCTTGGAACCTGCAGCTGTGTGGCCAGGACTGGGCAGCCTGCTGCAGGAGAAGAGCCCAGTGATGTCCCAGCTGAGGTCCCCCTAGAGCAACCAGCCCCCACTGAATGGGCAGCTGATCACAGATGCGTGAGCCCAACTAGAGACCAGCAGCAGAGCTGCCCAACCGACCCACAGAGTCGTGAGCTAAACGAACGGTCGTGGAGTAGCTCCAGCGCCACTGAGCTTTAGGGCCCTTTGTCACGCAGCAAGGCCAACTGATAGAATCATATACACAAAAGTGCCTCCCACAGAGGCCAGTGCCACGCAGGCAGACGTTACAGGGAGGGGCAACATAGAGACTCTGCCGAAGAGGATGGGAAAACCACTTTTGGGGACTGTCCTTCTCTCAAGAGGAGCATTTTCCAAGCTAGAACAGGCAAGGCAAACTAGCTCTCCAACACTCTGTCTCAAGGCAGACAGACATCCCTCGGTCTTTGGAGAGAAGGACCCAGATTTTAGAACTTCCTGCTACCTCACTCACCAGATCGCCAAACACTCTCTTTCGGTTTCCCAAATGAATTGGCAGAGTGAGGAAGACAGGCTCCCAGGCTGGTCCTGGGGGAAGGGGTCTGTAGGCCAGAACGAGTTAGAATCCGGGAGTCTGGCAGCCCAGTGTCCCCTTCCAGGCGCTGTCTCCTTGGAGGAAGAGTGACAATTGTCTAGCACTTGGTGGTGGGCCCCCTCAGCATCTGCCACCCCAGTCCCTGTCCTCGTGGCTTACTGGAGTGAGCCAGACTGCCCACTGCTGTCTGGGGCTCACCTTGACCCTCCAGAACAGGGGCCGAGAGGGTGCCTCTGACTCAGCCGAGGTAGGATCTCCTATCTGGGCCACCAGCCCCCTTTATTATGCGCCTGGAGACGCCCGTGGTCCCAGGGACATGGAGGCTGCTATGTCAACGGTGCTAACAATCCGTCTCTTTCTGTACTTCCTCCTTTCCTAAGGAGTACCAGGAACGGCACTGGAACACGCAGAGGTTTATTTGTCACCATTAAGCCGGAAAACAGGCTGCTGGAGAGGTGACGGAAGCCCTCTGACAGAACAGGAGCGAGTTCGCTCTTTATATTAGGCAAGGCTCGTGGCTTTGCTCGTCATGCCTAAGGGGTCAAAGCCGCCCTGGCTTGGTGACATTCACTCGCATCGGGCTGGTGGTGAGCGGGTGAGACGGGCCGCAGCCCCGGGAGAGGCTCCCACGGAGCCCAGAGGCGCGCCCAGCCCCATGGGCACAGCGGAGGCAGCGGCTGGGCGGCTGCTGCCTGGGGGAGCCCGCCTCTCCTTTCCCAGCAGGGGCAGACTCCCAAAGGTCCTGCCCAGAAACAGCGCGGACGCTCCGACGCCTCGACGCCTCGCGATGCAAGTGGAGGAGGATGCTTCGCTTGGCCGTCCTCGGGGACCCTTGATCTGTCCACACTGGCCGGAGGCCAAGCTCGTGAGTCAGGGTCCTGGGGGGTGGCGGGTGTGGCGGCTGGTCACCCCATCTGGCCTGGCCTCCCACAGGCGTGCGAGCCCCAAGAGGCCAGCGGCAGGATCACGGTGAGCTGCTCCCCAGCTGAGCAGCGAGGAGACCCGGCCGAGGCAGCCGCTGTTCTGCCACCTGCCTGCCCGCCCTCTAGGACCATGGCCGGCTCCCTCGGCCTTGGGGCTCCCTGCTGGGGTCCGCAGCACCTGTGTGCTGGCATGGAGAGGAGAGGCCACAGCCCCACTCTGTGCAGGGCTGAGAAGCACAGACCTGGCTGCTCCATGGCCATTGCAGGCCTGCTGGGAGCCTGGGCCCTGCAGCCGAGGGGCGGCCTGGGTCAGGGGTTTGCAAACAGGGCCCCTCGGAGTCCGGGGGTATCTGTGGTGTTGCTCAGAGGCTGCTTTTTTTCTTTTTCTTTTTTGCTATAGCTTAAAAATTAAAATTTACTCCCGGTTTGAGAAGAGTGAGTAAAATTCAGGTACTCTGAGGCCTGTTCCACCACAGACAGCTCGCGGGCCGGGCGGAGTCGGAGGGTCAGCGTGCAGGGCGATGCCGCAATGCCTGGCCTGCCTCCCGCTGCACTAGGACAGGCATACGTGGTGCGCAGGCGGCCAGAGACCCCGCCCGGGCCCAGCGGCCAGGGCGCTGCCCAGCGAGCACGGCTGTGCTAACACAAGGACTCTGCCGAGGGTCTGAAGCACGGGCCCCCGTGTCCAGCACTGATGGCCCCTCACATGTGTCCTGCATCGTGCGTGGTCCTGATGGTCTTTCAAACAGGGCTCCTTTCCGGGAAGGTGAGACCCCCGCGGTGAGTCCGGAGGGCCTGCAACCGGGCGCCAGCTCGACCCTGCTCCCTCTGGCTGCGTCTGAGAACAGAGGAGCGGGCCGGCCCCAGCGACGACCACTGCACCTGCCTGGCCTGTAGGGCTGGGCCCGGAGACCCATTCAGCCATGGGGACGGGCGGCCGTCTGCCTGGGGTGCTGGGAGTGGCCTGGCTCTCACCCCAGTTCCCATCATTGGGCGGGCCCTGGCCTGTCCAGCTCCCCTCTGGGCCCACGCCGTGACCAAGCCCCGGCCGAGGGAGAAGGTCCGTGTTGGAGCGTCCTGGGGTCATGGTGCAAGAAGTTTCTCTCGGGTGTGCAGGCGCTTGTGGCGCTGAGGGCAGAGGGCATCTGGGAGTGCTCCTGGCCACAGTCACGCACCTGCCTCTGTCTGCTGGGGAGCCGCGCATGATCTGAAGCACCAGGCTGGAGCCGAGGGCAGTGCGGGGCACTCCTGGCCCTCACTCTGCTTCACCATTTCCCCACGTTCTCACCCCTGCCTCGCTGGACACAAAACACCATCTCCTACAGCACCCGGAGGCAACGGAACGGTGCCAAGGGCCCCTCGAGGACTCCCTCTGGTCTGCAGAAGGGTCTGGCTCGGGGCACAGAGTCTTACAAACTGGCACTTATAGTCCACCGTGTGGAACTTGGGAGACTTCCGCATAAAAGCACAGGGGCCAAGACCCAGCAACCCGGACCTGCTTTTCCTCCGAGCTACAGGCCAGCAGCTAGCTGCTCTGCTCAGCAGGAATCTCCCGCCCATGGCTCCCTCCGGACCCCAAGCCGGGCCCAGGGTGCCTGCCAGTTACCTCCCAGGCCCTTGCGTAGTCGGGCCTCCCTATGCCCAGCCCTCCTCATTCATCTCCGTCACCTGACCTGGCCCCCCGTGGCTGGGAATTTGCGGCCTCTGAGCCAGCCCTGGAGTAGGACCAGGCCAGGCTCTCGTCCCACCTTCGACCCTATGCTGCTGTGTGACGATGGGGGCTGGCCCTTCTCGCTCTGACATTCCTGGCTTCCTGATGGCATCGTGCCTGCCCCACCCTGGCTCTCTGCCCTCCCCTGGACGCAGCACCGGGCAGGCCAGGTGGCCCGGCTGCAGCTGAGTGGGAAGATGTCACCTTGCAAGAAGGCTGCTTCCCTTGTTGACGTTTTAATTAAAGCCTCTTCATGGATATTTATTCAAAGGGAGTCAGAGAGGAATAATCGAGCACTAACGAAATTGGAGAGAATTAATTTCTGCCATAAAATTAATGTGTGCTGGTAACTAGGGCAAAAACTAGGAGCACCCAATGCCGTTGGGTTAGAAAGGAAACAGATATTTGGAAGAAAAGTTGAGTGGGAGACGAGGGGTGAGGGGCAGATGGGATGTGGGTCCCTCGGTCCTGTGCTGATCCACTGGCCTGTCCTGCTCGGCCTGGGCAGTGTGTCCCCCAGGGGTGACGCCCACGCGGCAGCCTCAGGGTCAGGCCGTGCAGGAGCCGAGGCAGGGGTCGCCCGGCCGGCCGTTTTAGCCATTCCTTGCCACACCCTCTCCCCCCACGCCCGGGTTCAGGCCTCTGCTCTGTCGGGTCGCAGCAGTGACCTCCTAGGGCGCTTTCCTGCCTCCGTTGCCCCCCCGGGGCCCACCCCCCTCCACATGCCCCTGGTGCACTCTCCCCAAGATGCAGGACTTCCGATGGGCCTCCTCTGGCCACAGGTGGGGCTCTCCGTAACCCTCCCCACGACCTCCCCCTCACCGCTCCTCTGCCGGCAGCCCTACGCCCACTGCACCTCCAAGCACCTCCAGCTCACCCTGCAGAACCGCCAGCCCCTCCTTTTTCTCTGTCTAGGTCTGACCTGTGCCTCGAGCCTGGAACAAGGGCTGCCTCCTCCAGGAAGCCCGCCCTCAGCACACAGGCTCAGAGGGCTCGGCACACGTGTCTGTGCTGTTCATGCGGCCCTTCGCCTCTGCTCCCTTCTCCCCGTCCCATAAACACCTTTCTCATAGCGTGTCCTACCTCTCCTGCCACCTCAGTGGAAGCCCAGGCGCCAGAGGGCTGGCTGCAGGCCTCCTGCTCTTCTCTGGCCCCAGCCATCGGCCCCACCCACACCAGGAATGGTGGCCTGGTGCTGGAGCTGATGGCCCCAGCCTGGCTCAAGCAGACAGAGCATTTAGGATAATAGGAGTGAAGCTGGCTGGCTCCTCCTGGGACTGGCACTCTCACCGGCACGTCACACTAAACGCAGTCCTCGTAACTGTAGGAGTTACTGTTTTAACCTATTTTACAAATGGGGAAGGCGAGCCAGAGAGATGAAGTCACTTGCCCAAGGGCTAGCGTTGCCAGATGAAACACAGGACGCCCAGCTAAGTCTGAATCTCAGAGAAACACTGGATAATTGTAAGTAAGCGTAGATCCCAAATATTGCACAGCACACGCTTATACTAAAATGTTATTGGTTGTTCATCTGAAATTCAACTTTAAATGGGTGTCCTCTACTTTTATTTGCTAAACCTGGCGGCCCTACCAAGGCCACGCTAAGATAAACGGCAGATCCGGGCTTGAACCCAGACAGTCTGGCTTGCGTCCCTGCACCTCGCACGCCCCTCTCAGGGCGAAGAGCAGGCGCTCTGCTTCCCGGGGCCTCGCCTGCCCCCGCCCCAGGCTGCTTCCACGGGGAGAGCACGGGGATGAGGGTTCCGTCTGTGTTTTAACCTTCACCATGGCCTTTTGACGTGGCCAACTGTGTCGCTAGCTGCTTTCCAGCCTCCTAGTTCTTTGGAAATGAGGTCCTGCCCCAAATGACCCTTTAATGGTGTCATGATGAAAATGGTGAATGGGCCTCTCCCTGTGGTCAGGTGGCTGGTGTTGGCAGGGCCAGGGGCAGCCCGACCGCAGTGAGCATTCATGCGCTCCCCAGGTGGGGATGGGAGTCCTCACTCAGTGCCGGGCCGAGTCCTCTTGGGGGGATCCCCCATGGCCTTCCCAGATTCTCTAAGCTTTGAGGCTACCGGTGCTAATAGGCACGTGGTTCTCAGTTCTTGAGAATTCTCTCCATTAACTCTCTCAGTGGCCTCAGGAGGTAGAAACCACTTTTCCCTTTCACAGGTGAGACCCAGAGAGGTTAAGTGACTTGTCTAAGGTTGCACAGCTGATAGGCGGCAGAGAACTTATCTGCAGTGACTCCCTGGTCCCTGTGAATCGAGTCCAGGCTCCTTAGCCTGCTGGAAGCTCCTCCTGACTCCACCCCGTGGACAGTTCTTCCTTGCCCGCCCCCACACTGCTTCAGGTGCTCCCAGCTCCAGGCGAATGGGGCTGCCACAGGGAGACAGCGTGTGTCCATGCTTTCCTGCCCCGAGGCCTTTGCTCACGCTGTCCCCTTTATTAGATGGTCTTTCCTTGTCCTCTCTGCTACCCAGAGCCCACCCATCCTCCTCAGCTCAGAGGCCCATGCAAAGTGACATCCAAGACAGCTCCCCTCCGTCTGCTTCTCCCCCCATCGCCCCAGGCCCCCCACCCTGTCCTTTAACCCTCCTTCTCACGCACCAGCTCCCCTCCATCTGCTTCTGTTCCCTCATTGCCCCAGGCCCCCCGCCCTGTCCTTTAACCTCCTTCTCACACACCAGCTCTCACCTGACCGGCTCCCCAAGTCCGCTAACCACAAGCAGCCAGGCACCACCCAGCCGGAGGCCAGAGTGCCCTTTCCAAATGGCCCCCTGCCCCCTACTGCTCCATCTCCCCTGGCCCCGCCCCCCGTGCCCCCCACCCCTCCAGCTCCATCAGCATCCACACTGCTGTCCCTCTGCCCTCCCACTCACCCCGGGGCTCCCTCAGACTCTGTGTCTTCTGTGACCTGGTCCTGAGGCCCGTTTTGTCCTACAGGCTCCACAGGGAGTTCCAGACCCTCTGGGGTGTGTCTGCGCCACGGGTAGTCTACCTTCTGACCTGTCTCCTCTGCCGGGCACAGCCCGTCGCCCAGCACCTTGCCTGCACCCTGCAATCCTCATCTAGTATTTGTTGAATGACTGAATGGCAGTCTTTCCAGGTGTCCCCAGTTGGTCTAAGCATCCACGAGGCACCAGACAGCGGCCAGATGCGTTGCATGTGGCGTCTCAGCTTTAATCTCCGGCATAAGCTGGAGGCCAGTCCTGTCACAGTGACCTGACCTTTCACCTGCCCAAGACCCAGTGCACACGTCCCTTTGTCTTTTTCTCAAACGCATTTCACCATTTTCCCTCTACTTCCCCTTTGTTCCAATTTCTTCATTAAACGATTTTTGTTCTCTTATGTCACATGAGCTGTGTAAGCTGCTTCAAACTCTCCTTCTCTTAGAAGGTCACATGTATGTAGATATTTTATATAAAATATATTTGTATACTTCAGATAATTTGTATATTTATATATTTGGGTAGATATATAAATTTTTGAACTCTATCAGTTCAAATCTATCAGTTGCTTTCAAATATTTCAAAGCAGTAGAACCCCCTTTTCAAGCTAATTGCTGCACGGAGCCCCGATATCCCAATCCATCAGAAGCACGACTGCTCTGGTTGAAGCTGGGGGCAGGGCTGGCGGCCCAGGGTTCCCGGGGACACAGTTTGGGAACCACTCACCGGAGGCTGTCCAGGGCCTCTTCCAGATCTAAAACTCACGGACTGGCCGACGCTGAGTGCTGGTGCGCCCATTACACAGATGCAGGGTGGGAGGCCTGTCAGGGCTGCAAATGAGTGGACCCTGCCCCTGCCCGGGGCATCCTAGCCCCGTTGAAATGCCACCTCTCCCTTCCGCTGTCCTCCCCCGGGCCCAGCACGCAGCAGGCACTCAGCGCCTGCTCACTGAAGGCTGTTCAGTGTGTGGGTCCCGGCCTGGCCGGGAAAAGGCAGGGAGGACAGACCTGAGGCCCGGGGGCCAGCGGGGAGGGGCTGCAGGCCCCTGAGGCCAGCGCGGCCAGGACACAAGAGCGGTTCTTTCCTCCAGGTCCCTCCTTGACAGCTCCTGGATATTTCTTTCTGTTTCACACTGAGGACTTTTCTTTAGAAATACGATTTTACCGAAAAGGTTAACACATTTTAATTGCCCAGGGATTGTGCTCTGAAAATTCTGTAACACGTGCTCATTAAATAAAACTAGCACTGAGAGCTGCCCAGGATATGTCACGCATTAAAATATGACTCTGTGGACTAGAACGCATCATAAATTATTGCCTTGTGTATTTTTGATACATTAGTCTTTAATGAGAATACAGTTACTCGCTCGCTCACCCAGATTCGATTTTTTAAATGCTTGGAGAAATGCATCTCCCCTAAGCTTTACACAGACAACAGTTATCAAGCGCTGGCCAGGCTGCACCCACTAGAGTGCCCAGTGTCCAGCAGGTGAAGGGGTCCCCCACTCTCGCCCCTCACCATCTGAAGGCTGAGTTGGAGCTGGGGCAGGCTGGGAAGTGGCCATGTCCACTTGCCCTGCCCGTTCTCTATCGTGTCCTGGCGACTGCAGGCAGAAGCATGCACTAGCATGGAATTCTCGGCCTACCCGGTCTGTGCCATGCCACCGCCTCGGACCTCTCTCCTGTGGCCTCCTTCCTGGAAGGTGCAGACTGAGTGTGCCGTGTTCAGGTATACAGAATGCCAACCCTAGGCACGTCTGCAGCCCCATCCCACTCATCCTGCAAGGCCCAACTTGCGTCCCACATGCACCCATCTTCCCATCCATGTTTCACCCACATATCCACTCATCCATCCTTCTGTTCTCCATTCACTCATCCATCCACCCATTCACATCTTTCCTTCCACCATACATCACCTACCTTTTTCCACAGATTCCCCACCCACTCACCCTTCCATCCACGCACCCACCCACACGTCCACTCACCCTTCCATCCACGCACCCACCCACACGTCCACTCACCTTCCATCCACGCACCCACCCACACGTCCGCTCACCCTTCCATCCACGCACCCACCCACACGTCCACTCACCTTCCATCCACGCACCCACCCACACGTCCACTCACCCTTCCATCCACGCACCCACCCACACGTCCACTCACCTTCCATCCACGCACCCACCCACACGTCCGCTCACCCTTCCATCCACGCACCCACCCACACGTCCACTCACCCTTCCATCTACCCACCCACCCACACGTCCACTCATCTTTCCCTCCACTAATTCCCTATACCCTCATCCATCCAGTCACACATCCTTCTCTTCATTCACCCACCAGCTACTTGTTTTTCTATCCATTCGTCCACCCCACCCCTCATGCATCCAAATAGTCCAAGCCCTATCATCTCTTGGCTGGATCATTGCCTCTAAAGTGGCCTCCCCACATCCACTCTGCCCCCACCTCTCCAATCTCCACGATCCACCCAGAATGTCATTTCCAAAAGAATCATGCCCCATCACCTACTTGCTCCCTATCCCACTGCCCTTAGGACAGAGCAAATCTCCCATCCTTGTCATAAGGCCTTACAAAGGTTGACCCTTGAACTCCTCTTGCTGTAATTTCCCCTGTTGCTTCTCCCGCTTTCTCTGCCCCAGCCAAAGGAACTCTTCCTCGGGACTTCATATGCCCCTCTTCCTTCCTGCCACAGGATCGCTGCACATGCTGTCATCTACTCTCTCTCTTCACAGAGCCAACTCTTAACTATCTTACAGATTACAGCTCAAGTGTCACTCCCTCAGGAGCCCTTCCCTGACCAGATCAAGTCCCCTATTCTTTTCTTTATATATATATATATATATATATATATATTTTTTTTTTTTTTTTTTGGTGAGGAAGACTGGCCCTGAGTTAACATCTGTTGCCAATCTTCCTCTTTTTTTTTTTCCTTCCCAAAGCCCCACTACATAGTTGTATATCCTAGTTGAAAGTCCTTCTAGTTCTTCTCTGTGGGATGCTGCCACAGCATGGTTTGATGAGTGGCATATAGGTCTGTGCCCAGAATCTGAACCTGTGAACCCTGGGATGCTGAAGCGGAGTGTGCAAACTTAACCACTACGCCACTGGCCCAGCCCCAAGTCCCCTATTCTTAGCTGCCATAGCGCATGGGTCTCTCCTTTACTGTACCCACCATGGCTGCAGATTTCCGCTCACCATGTGACTATTTGATCAACGTCTGTCTCTCCCTCTGTCAAACTCAGGGCCTCCCGGGTCTTATTTACACTGTGTCCCCAGTGCCCAGCACATTTCCTGCATGGAACAGACGCTCCGTGGACACTTGTGAATGAATCCATGAACAAACCAGCGCCAGGCCCAAGGAACGCGGGTTAGTGGGGACAGGGACATGAGGAAGAGCTGGGCCTGCCTCCAGGCACCCGGCCAGGCACTGACTCCAGGACGGGAAGGAAGTGCTGGGAGCCCTGGGGCAGCGATGGCCCTTCTGGGAGCTCGGGACGGGTGAGGCCCTTGGGCTGGGGGTCGGGGAAGCCTTCCTCCCTCTGTGAAGCCATCTCCCCACCAGCCCCCCGCCCCCTTTCTGAGCCCTGAGTTCACTCCCAGAGCACTTCTCGCTTGGTGTGGCCACCACGGCCAGACTGAGAGCTCCTCCCTGAGGCAGGGCTGGGCACCTGACGCTCTGGGCAGCCTCCTGCCCTTGGCCCAGGCCAGACCAGACAGACTTGGCCAGGAACCCCCACCCCAGCTCAGAATGAGCCACGAGAGGATATCAGCTCCCCTCCCCTGGGTTTATTAAAGATCTTCCCCTGGGTCCAGTGGCATTTGTGTGGGAATCGATGGCAATAAAAGTCGCTATAAGGAGACTGACATGGCAGCGGGCCCTGCCCGCTTAAAGAACACGGTGACTTCCCCCAGGAGAGCTGACGGGCAGGGGCCGGGGCAGTGGAGGGAGGGGCTCTCTGTCTTTGGAGCCTTCCATCAAACATTGGGGAGTTCCTTCTCCCGGCCTGCAGTGGGCTCTCTGTGCTGGGAGGGAGGCGGGCCGCAGGGGGTGTGGAGGGTGCGGCTGGGCAGGATGGGTCCTGCCTCCTGCCTCTGCATGCAGCCTGCTCAGGCTCCCAGCACCTCCCCACAGCGGTCTCCTCCTGCCTCCTCCCCACCAGGCTCTGGGTGCCAAGCAGCACTTTACTGGTGGCCATCAGGAGTGGTGAGCTGCAGCGAGGGCACCCGGGCAGGTGTGAACACAAAAAGCAAAGTACAGGGGCATGTGTGGAGGGCGGGTTCACGTCTGAGCTCCATCACTTCCCGGGCCCATCTGTGCGGGGCACCGGCTTCCCTAAACAGGCGGCTCTGTCTCGTGCGGTGAGAGTCCTAGGGAGGGTGACACAAGCACCTCCTCTCTGGTCCAGCCAGCCCTGGAGGCTCTTTGGCTACTTGCCCATGACCGAGGGAGCCTTGTTCTTTCTGCTCCCTTCTCCCATGGAGACGCCCGTGTCTAGCGCTGCAAACGTAAGCCTCTCCTCAGAACTCGGCTTCCTTGCCGGCCAGAGGGCCCACTCCTTCCCCTCACAATGGCCTCCCCACTGAGGGGAGCCTGTGCAACAGGGAAGCGAGGCCAGGCAAGACACAGGTGCACAGCAGGCCCACGGCAGGTGCACAGATGTGGTGGTGTAATTTGTGGGTGGAACACGAGAAACCAGAATGAACTCGTGCTTGCTCATCAAAGAGCTCCTGACTCACAAAAATAGCCCCCCAGGCAAGCATGAAGCTGTAGCATCATCCCATTTCCTACTCGCCCCCCCACCCCCTGCCCCGAAATGGCCTGGAGAGAGAGGACGACAATAGCAACTGGTGGAGCCACTTGCAATCTGCAGTACTTTCTGTTCTGAAGCTCCATCAGCTTCCTTCCCTCCCCTTTAGCTCCTGATGCTCATAGCACATGCCGGAGGGAGAACGGTCTCAGGGTGGAGCCTCAGATCGGAGCACCCTGTCCAGACACCGGGCCTCATGAAATGATGCTGGGCAGTCAATGCCATTCCCACGAATGACGCCGACAACCACACATCTATTGATGGGGAGCAGGAAGCGATGGATCAGGATCCAACTCAAGTGGAAAACGAGAAGTGCAGTAATTATAGAGGGTAAGGAGACTAAGGTACACACGGTCACTCTAGGGTGGCTGGGGCTCTGAAAAGCCCAGAAGAGGGAGAATGTGTTGGCATTCAAACCCTGGCTCGCCGACAAGACAGCCAGCTGAACAGAGAGGAGCACTGGAACAGTCGGAGGCAGAAGAGGACAGCTGGGACAGGCGACGAGTGTGACTTCCTCGTGAACTCCTCTCAGCCTCCGGGGGGTCCTCTTTGTCTCTTCCACCAGAATGGGCAGCTCCCACCAGGACGGCCTGGCCTGGGTCGTTTCCCAGCCTTGCCCCTTAACAGACACCAGGTGTCCAGCTGGGTGACTCAGGAGGGGCTCTGTTCACAGTCGGCTTCCATGGACACGAGTGCTCTGTGCCCCATGGCAGCCGTTCTGGCCTGTAAGGGGGTCACTTCTGAGCTGGCTGGAGCAGAGCCCATGGGCGTGGGTGAGTGGGTGGGTGGCGGGTGGGTTAAAAGCTTCTGAAATGTGCACTTTGTCTCTTTTGTGCAGACACCAGGCCCCCAAAACACTCCCCTTGAACCATAAGACCAGCAGCTAGTCCAAAGTAGTTTTGATATTTCAGCCCACAGAGCGGCAGTGACGGAACGGAGCAGCCACTAACTTCCAGAAACAGCTTGCCCGGGACTGCCTGCTCAGGGACCAGCTCCACAAGGCCCACGTCGCAATAGCCGTCTCATGGAGGGCACGGGCGGGAGAGGTGGCGACTGACGGCCCGACTGCCGAGCAGCTCCCGCAGCCGCTTCCCTGGCTTGCGGCTCACGAGCAGTGACTCCTAACGCAGAGGCGGCCAGCCTGGGTAATCCAACTTGGTACTTACAGCACGCCTTTCCCGAGGGCCCCAAAGCCACCAATGAGTGGGCTAATCTCCCCAGGAAGCCCGTTGAGGGAAGGAGGTCCGTCATCCTCCAACGGAGTAGGCAGGGATCAAGAGTAGAGGCTGGGCCTGCTAGCTGGCAGCCTGAAACTTCCCTGCAGCCCTCACATAAGGCGGAGTGGAGCTGCTCACTGCTCTGGATATGAGTTTCCAAGAGATGCCTGGAAACGGTCCACAAAGCACGGGCAAGTAAAAAAGATGATACTTTTTTTCTGTGCTGGAAAGGTGTCTTAAAACTATGCCGGCACCTTGCATAAAGCTCAGGGCCTTAGCCCTCAGCCAGGCCCGTGCCGCGGTCGACACGGGGCAGAACTGATCAATATCACATTACAAAGCACGTGACCTTGATCAGCCCCATGGACGCCTGGGGAATCCTTAGTACTCAGAGCTTTAAAAGTGTGCAGCTGGTGTATTTAACGACAGGCTCCTGGGTGGCTCGGCTCCTGGTGACACTTAGAGAGGCCGGCTCTCTGCTCTTCTCATGGGGGCTGCCCCCCAGCTGGGGCAAGGGTCTGCGCTCCAGGGAGGGGCTGTTTGATGGAGCGGGGCAGGAGGACTCATGGAGAACTGCAGACAGGATGGAAACCTGGGAGACGTGCCCCTGACACACAATAGTGTTTAGGAAGAGGCAAGTATTATTATTTGTCATTATTACGATCCATAGCACAGCTGTTTCATCCTTAATTTGGGGTCCCCTGAAGCTGAGAGAATGGCTGTGCAGAGCTGACTGCCCACTCAGTGGTGGACAAAGGCCATTCCACTTGGTGTGACTTTCTCAATCCACAGGGCTCGGGATGGGGAAGGCAGGCGAGGCCTCCAGAAGCTTTCCCAGGATTGTCCTAAGCAGGAGGTCAAAGCTCACGTGCCTCTTTCAAGCATGAAATCACACACCGCCTTCAGGAAGCCTCCTCAGCTGGATCAGGGCTACCCCCTCGGGACGCCCGCTCCCACAAACAGCCGTGTCCTGCAGTTACCTGGCGCCCTTGGTGCCCCCGAGCTGGGTCCTGGCTGCCATTGCTGGCTCCCACTCACGGCAAGCACGTGCCTGGCTGACGAGGGAGACGAGACCATGGAGCCGATACCCACACGCGTGCTGCTTCAGGGGTGGTGCGGGCGTCTGCTGCCAGCGGCGGGGCACAGCCACTGCCTTCAGGAAACCCTTTAGTTCTCTCTTTCAGGATGCCCGGAGACCCTCGCCTTCTCTTCTCCGGGACAACTTTTGCCAGATTTGTTTTCTCCTTAATTATGATCCTCACGTCACATCTGAGCTGGAGGGAAGACTGGATTATTGAGGCAATGGTTTTTGTGTCTTCGTGGACCTGGGGACAAGGGAAGACCGGGTGACCTCTGCCTGGCCCTGCTGGCCGGGGCGGATCCTCTGCCCACAGCATGGAGCCTCGCCCGGTCACACGGCACCATTTCCCCCAGCTGTGTCGTCCAGGGGGCATGGGTCGAGAGCGGTGCCTTCACCTTGCCCACAGCCTCCTTCCAGCACGGTTTACAGTTACCGTGGTGACGCCCAAGGATGCTCCCCTTGATGGCTTCCAGCAGTAACAGCCTCTCCAGAGCCGTCACACCTATAGCCTCGGATGTCATTCTCTCATTACTAATTGAAATATTGCGAGTCAGTGCTCCGTGTGGGCACCAGGCAGCTGGCTCTCTGTAGGGACCAGGGTGCCTCTCCTGGGGGCTGCAGCTTGAGGCCAACCAGAGGCTCATGCGCCATGGGTCTGAACCCCAGGTGTTTGCAGAGGGACCTCTCACCAACATACAGGCCACTCAGTCACAAACTGTATTGTTTTAGGCCACATTCATCTTCGCCATGGTGCCTTTCCTGGTAGAAGTGTTAGTCGGGAAGATATTCTGTTTTGTTTTCTCTCTTTTTTTTTCTCTAGAAACGGCAACCAGCAACAAAGTGTTCATGAAAAATAGGTCAGCATTCGGATTAATTAGGAGCCAGATTTACAAACGTGGCTAAGCAGGGGCCAGTCTCCTGAGCCCGCTCTGCTGTGCTAATCCAGCCGTGTTATTTTTAAGCACAAATATCAAAATGTCTCTTGACAAATGAGACGTGAAACGAATGAGGTCTTGCACATAAACTTTTAGTGCGAATATGTATTTGGCTGCGCTGGGCACATATGGGCACAGGAAGGGCTTTCCAGCCCGGTGTGCAGGAGCTGGAGGATGGGCTCTGAGTAAGCCCACCCTTTCCTGGCGTTCCCAAAGCTGCTCCCTTGAAAAACAGAGCAGCACAGCACTGTCCAGGACTTCTGACTTTGTTTCAGGAGCAATCGCTTAACGGGTCTGGGGAGGTGGGTTGGGACCATCTCCAAAGCGGCCAGTCTGAAACAGCAGAGTGTCTGCTTGACCCAGGCCGGGGATGAGCCTCTCTCACTGGAAGCGCAGCTCTGGGTTTGCCCCGGAGTTGTGGTGGGTGGGATCCTCCTTCCTCCCTCTGGGAGCCGGGTTTTCCCTTTGTTGCCCCAGACCCACCAGCCACCTTTCTCCACTCTGCTCCGAGCCGCTGGAGGGTGGCCTCTACGGGCCGCATCGCCTGGGCGCCCTTGCCCAGCTCCCAGGAGGGCTTGGCAGATGGGAGGCTCTGACCGGACACTGGAGGGCAAGAGAAGAGTGCGGCCTTGCTGGGCCGCTGTGGGCGGCTGTGCCCCTCGACAGAGGCCGCAGGGCCTGTCAGCCAGGCCTTTCCACCCAGCTGGCGTCTCCGGGTTCTGTAAATGCTCCCTCCTCTTGCCCTCGGGCCAGGGGTGCTGATGGCTCCCACTGCTGCCAGCCCTGGGGGCCGGCGTTCATCTTTGCTGGCTGCCCACCGTCACCCACACCTTTAAAAATACTCTCCATCGGCTTTCCCCCATGACCCTGTTTGAACGTGCCGTCTACTTTGCCAGCATCCTGACGGATACACTCTGCAAACGCTCTTGCCTGTTAACCAAGGGGCAGCAGTCCTCCCTGGTCGCCTCCCCTAAGATGCTGAGAACTGTGAGCTGGGGAGGCCGAGCCTGAGGCCACCGCTTCGAGCTCCCTCTCGGGCTCAGGGGTTGGCAGCCTGAGTGAGCAGCGGGTCTGCTGCATCCCAGGGAGGCTCAGCAGGACGGAGCGCTGCTCACCGACACAGGCCTGTAGAGGGTTATCACTGCCTGCCGCCCCCAAACACGGTCTGCAGGCATCACCCCACTGATAGCCCACAGCCTGGGGCCCCGGGTGGTGGGGTGAGATGGGACATTTAAGACAGCCTGGGTCCCTCCTTGGGATCAAGCCCATTCGGGTATGTCTGTGGACTAGTGGCCATCCAGCCCACTTCTCCCTGCCCAGGGTGGACCCAGAGGCTCGCAGCACAGCGCCTCTCCCAGACCCACCTGGAGAGTGGAGGACACGGGAGGTGGAGAGAAACTGCAGGTTCTTTCGGAGATGGGTCTGCATGGTTCCTGGCCTGTTCAGTAGCTGCTAAGGGATTTGGGGTGACAGAGACCTTAGGAGCCACCATCCCCCTTAGCGGCACTGCCAGCCCTGGTGGGAGCCCAGCCAACTATGCTTTCTGGAGGGAAAGGAATACTGCCTCCCACTCTAGGGCGGGCAGGGGAGTCCCCTGGCCTGGGCCGCTGCCCTGAGATATGTGGCCTTAACCTGCGGCCCCGTGGCTGGCGGGCACCCAAGGCCCCAGCTGCTGGGAGGTCCTGGGCACCGTGCCATGAGAATCCAGCTGACTGGAGGACCTCAGATCTTCCCGGAGGAAGGGCGCTGTGGGCGCCACCTTCCACGGAGGAGTGCCCTGCTGGGGGGATGAGTGGCCCTGGAGCCCTCTTGTGGTCAGCCTGGAGACCGGAGACCTGACCAGCGACGCCAGGCAGTCATATCAGCCTCGGTTGGTCTCAGGGTAAGCGGCTTTGGCCAAGGAGAGAGGGAAATGAAAGCAGGAGCGAGCTAGTGATCTTGGCCTCATTAACATTTTGCGAGCACACCAAGTCCACGCTCAAAGACCTCTTTCACAGGGCGCTTCTTTGACCAAAGCCTTTAACTGTCCCTGTTGGCTCCACTTGGCATTCAAGTCCCTCCGCAGGTTGGCCTCCAACTGGCAACCACTCAGCTTTATCTCTCCCACCCCTCGTCTCTGGCCAGAGCATGTAATGGCCACGGTGATAACAACGAACATTTATACAGCAATTTCCATCCTGAGCTCCCTCTGAGGTCAGACATTACCA
Source organism: Equus asinus (assembly GCF_041296235.1). Classification (NCBI taxonomy): domain Eukaryota; kingdom Metazoa; phylum Chordata; class Mammalia; order Perissodactyla; family Equidae; genus Equus; species Equus asinus. The sequence continues at coordinate 15,595,179 of NC_091815.1, read as the reverse complement.
TGTCTATTTTATAGACGAAGAAATACATTCAGAGATGTTAAGCCAGTTGCCTAAAGTCACACAGCTAGTAAATGGTGGAGGCATAACTCACATCTGGGCTTCTGCCTTCCAAATCTTCTGCTTTGATGCTCTACTCACAGTCTGTGGAACACCCCAGAGGACTGCTGCAGCCTGAGACACATGTGTTTACTTGCTGGGGTCCAAGGGGATGGGGCAGAAAGGTCTTTTCTTCACCATCCAGCATCAACTAAGCCAATCACCCTTGAGGTCAATAAGCACTGTGCTACTACACCCTTTGTGTGCTGCACAGCGGCGGCCAGCTCCCCAAGCTTCGCACTCCCTGCCCCCGTGAAGAGACGAGGGTGGGGTCTCAGCTGCCAAGCCGAGGACTGTATTTCCCAGCCTGCCTTGCATCTGTGTTGGACCATGTGACTGAGCTCTGCCGAAAGGAGGTGGGTGGAAGTGATATTTGCCACTTCAAGGCCTGGCCCTTAAAAACCTCCTTTGCCATTCTCTACCCAGGCTTTTCTGTGAGAGAATTGAGCCCTACCAAAGTGATTCGAGCAGCTACAAGAACGATAGATACTCAGAACCACTCGAAAGGTGTAAGAGAGAGGTCACCTCATCGTGCACTCTGCAGGCCTCAGTGTGGGCCTGGGGCTCGGTTCTCAGGGAACCGGGTGAGCAGGGCTTCCGGTCCCTCTTCCCTCATCTGTTGGCTGTGTGTCGATGCCCAGAGGGACCGTGGAAGCCACTTGCTGAAGACGGGAGAGTCTCCATCAGCCTAGGTCCCTGAATGACTGCAGGGAACAGAGCAGCCCCACCCCCACCAGCTCCAGAACAGGACCTGATGTGAACCAGAAATAATCCATTTGAACTGTGTGAAGCCATTGGCATTGGGAGGTTTTGTCACAGCAGCTAGTGTTATCTTAAACCAACACGGCGATAGAAAGTTCCAAGTCGGGTGGCGAGCTTGGGGCTGTTCGGAGAGAGGCTCTCCTCAGGTCTCAGCCAACCCACCTTCCCACAGAACCGGGGGCGAGTCTTGTGGGTCACTGCGTGGAGCCAGAGGGGGCAGGCCTCCAGACGCAGCAGCCGCTGAGCCGCGTGGAGGAGGCCCCCAGAGAGGGTGCAACTGAGCGAGACACACCTGACCGCCCTCCAGACAGACTGGCCAGGCTCAGCTGCCCGAGGGCTGGGGAATCAGCCAGATGCAGGCCAGGATGCCCGCCCCCTTGGGCTCAGCGGGAGGGCCCAGGAGCCTGCTTCCTAACAAGCTCTGAGGCTGGTGGCAAGTGACCTGCACCTCGACAGCCACGAGAACATGATGTGACAGTGTGCTCCAGCCCTAGGGAGGTACACGCCACCGCCCCAGAAGGCCCCTCCCGGTGCTGCAAGGCTAGTAGACGCTCTCTGCCGGACTGTGCCTCACACAAGATGGAGGGCTTGGGTCCAGAGAGGGAGTGACTCGCCTAAAATCACACACAGACAGTGAGCGCTGGAGCTGAGCCCATCTCCGAGGCGCGTTTCTGAGCTGGCAGGGGGCGGGGGTACCTTGGGAGGAGGGACACACTGGCATCAGTCCCTTCCACCCTCCATAAACCCCCACTACTGCTAAGCGGCCCCTCTTCCCAGAGCTGCCTGCCTGGCAGTCAGTCCATTTTGCTGACCTCTGTTCTCTGACTCCTGTGTCCCTGCCTCTGCCCCAGCCCTCCTGGAGCTGAGCCACACAGCCAGGCCCACTCGCTCCGGCTTAGACAAAGCCTGTCTGTGCCATTGAGTCAGGCAGTACCCAGACTTACACCGCCTGAGTCAACCACCTCCCCTCCTCCCACTGTACCCTGGGTGCGAATGCCCCACCCTCCAGGCGCTGAGGGGTCCAGGAGAAAAGCAGGCCCACCACTGTGGGAGCACAGCCCGCAAGGACCAGTTTTCCAAACTCAAGAGAGGGCTCCCCACACTCCAGCCTCCTGTGCACCCGGAGGTCGCCGGCAGGGCAGCCCCCATTCATCAACACGTCGTCGACGCTTCAAGAGGGCAACAGTAAAGACCGGAAAACAGCAGGAAGAGAGCCCAAGGGAGGCTGCGGGAAAGGCGCCCCGCGCGCCCTCAAGTTAACACGGACGACCATGCGTGCAAACCCACCCCCCCCCTCCCCCCGAGCTGGCGGCCCAGGCAGGAGCCAGCCGGCGCGCTCCCTCCCGCAGCGCCCCCGGCCCCGCGAGCGCCGCCCTTACCCGAGCCGTGCCTCTGGCGCAGAAGGACCGCCCGGCTGGGCGGCAGCGACGCTGATGAAGCTGCGGCTGCGGCCGCGACGGTGGTGGCGGCTGCGTGGGCCGCGGAGGCGGCGGCGGCCTCGGGGACGCCGGGACCCCGGGCGGCGGGAGGGCTCGCGGGAGGCGGGCTCTTGTCGCCGCGGCCAGGCTCGGAGGTGGCGCGGCCCGCGGCTCCGGTGGCGCCCCCGTGGTTGGCGTTGGCGGCGCTGGCGGGGCCGTGGCGGCGCGGCCCGCTGCTCTGAATGTGGGACACGGCCTCGGCGGCCTGCATGTTGGGCGGCGCGAAGCGCGAGAGCACGCGCAGCAGCGCCTGGGCCTTGTGCTCCTGCGTGTCGTCGTCGCTGTAGTCCGACACGCGGCACTCGTACACGCCCTCGTCCTGCCGCCGCACGGCCGACAGCCGCAGCCGGTGCGAGATGTCATTGCCCTGGACGCGCACCGTCTGCAAGAGAGCGGGGGCTGGGGTCAGAGGCCCGGATGGGCAGGCCGGCCACCGGCTGTCCTGGCCAGCAATGCAGCCGCGCCCACCCTTGCCATTGCGCCCCCAAGTCAAGCACCCCAAAACTTCTTGGACCCGGGTTTGCCCATTAGCACGACTCGGTTTTCCTTTCCCCCTGTGTCTCCCCAGTGGCATGGGGATCCCAACTCTGATTGGACCCTGGATCTCCCTGCACATTGCATTGTGTCCCCAGTTCCCCATCATCTTAACCAAAGGCTTCATATTGCCTTGCCCTGGCCGCACAAATATACGCTTGGCATCTTCCCACTGCTCTCCCTTCAGAGCCGCAGGACCGCCCCACCTTCCTTCCTCGGGCACCTTGGAGAAACTTCAGGCTTGGCCTCCTGTCGCTGACCATCCCGCTCTTTCCTGCAGCAACGCGCTACAACTGCCAACACCGGCTCCGAGGCACGGCCCTCGCACTAACGTCCCTTTATTCTAGAGTCTGCCGGGCCTGGGTGGTGTCCGAAAGAAAGCCGTCCTGCCTTCAAAGTACACAAATACCTGCTCCCGGGCCCCGCCCTTCACCCCCCCTCCTCCCCCAGCAGGCGACGCTGCGGCGGCGGCCAGACCCCGGCCTCACTCCTTAGAAACCTGCCTTTCGGCGCGGCAGCCTGAAGCTCCCGACAAAGCGCTCCTCCCACGCGGCCCAGCCGACTCGGGGCAGCCACGGCTCTGTGGCCCTAATCAAGCACCCACGGCACCCTCACCTCTGAACCGAACCACGAGGAGGCCCTGGTCATCTCCGGGCCCTGACAATTCCACGCTCCAGCTGGGAAAGGCTGGGTGCCTCTCCTCCCCCAGTTACGAACCTCGCGACCCCGGGCCGCAGCCTGGCAAGGCTGCCCCGCTTCCCTCTCCGCCAGCCTGCAACACCCAGCACCGCGACGCTGCACTCACGCCAGGGAGAGGCTGCCGCGGAGGGCGCCGCCTGGGCGCCGGGCGTGTGTGGCGCGGGGGAGGGGCCCACGACCCAGAGCCCCGGTGGCGGCCAGGGCAGGAGGCGCGCGCCCCAGCTGCCGGGAGACCTGCCAGCAGAGGAGAGGCACGGCGGCGCGCGGGGCCTGGACGCGCACTCCAGACGAAGGAGAGTTTTACAGGGGAGCGCAGAGCGGAGGAAGGAGATTCACGGCTGCGACCCTTGGTTTACACAAAAGAGAACCCACTCCGGCTACCGGCGACAGATGGCGCCCCGACACGCCAAGCAGCCCACAATGCTCGGCTGCGAGCAGGGCCCTACGCCGCCGAGCCTTTCTAAAAGGGAGGAAGCTGCGGGGCGCGAAGCGGCCAGAAGGGGTCTCCCGCGGCCCGCGCTGGGCTCCACACTTACGCTGATTTTAGTTGCATCCTTATTTGTTACCTAAAATGCAAAGAGGGAGAGAGACAGAAACATTAGGCTGTCGGCCTTCAAGCTCGGGGAACTCAGATGCAGCCCCGGCAAGGGGACCCACCACGAGCCGGCTAGGAGTCGAAACCGCTCAAGATGTGGCCGGGGCTGAGGGCACGAAGGACATCAGGATTTCCAGGAGTTTTACCGGGAAGGAAGCAGGGCTTGCAGCTAGCAAGAGGCCTGGCCAAGGAGGGGCTGCCCTAGCACATCTGCCGGCCAGAGGGGAGGCTGGATTGCCACCGGGGTGGGAAGGTAGGCCCATCTCCCTCCCGCGGAGCGCCCTCATTCACTGCTGTGTTTGTCCAAACTTGGTAAAAACCTAGATGGAGAGGCCGGTGGACAGAACACAGTGGGAGACGCGAGCAGTAACTCCGGGTGGGACCCTGGGTAGAGGGGCGGTAGGTGTGTGTGCATGTGTCACTGCATCCGTAAGAGACTGTGGTTTGAGAGGCAGAGCGGCAGTGGGGTCCTCGCTCTGTGGCGGCTGGAGGTGACCTGCGGCTTCTCTACACCGTGCTCTGCCCCCCTCTGGAGCCCAGCCCAGAGGAGCTTAATTCCTTGGCCCTGTGCCCTGGGGACCTCAGAGTGGCAGAGGGCAGGGGAAGCCTGGCCAACCAAGTGGTCTTCCTTCCCCACCCAGCACCCATCAACTCTGGACCCGCAGCCAGTAAGCAAGAGCAGCAGAACTGGATGCGGTGTGGCTTTTTAGGGGCTGGGCATGGAGTTCGCGGAGGCTTCAGGAAAAGGGAATGAATCCACAGGATTTGGGGGTAACACTGCTGTTGTTGGAGATGCTGTGGGGATGGGGAGGGTAGGAGATGGGCTGCGCCACAGGGCGGCGCCCTGCCTCCTCGCAGGGGTTACCCCAGCCGCTGGGGCCTGAACCGCAGGAGCCGCGGCGCCGCGTGGGCGGCCGGTTACCTTGCTCCGGGCGCCGGGCACGCTGAGCGCCAGCTCGTGCAGCAGCTCCCGGGGAGGCTCCTTGAGGTACCACCACTGAATCTCCAGCGAATACGAGGTGGCTCCGCTGGCCCGGAACGCGCAGGGCATTTCGATGTCGTCTCCCTCCCGTACTGTCACATCTTTGGGGACTTCAGTAAATGTAGCTGGGGGCGGGGGAAGAGAGAGGCGTGACCATCTGCGGGGCGGGGGCCTGGGGCAACCCGAGGCGAGACAGTCCGTCCCTGGCTCTCTGGCCTTGTGCTTCCCACCCACCAGATTCATGCGTGGCCCGGGCGCTAGCAAAGTTCGGTGGAGCAGCTGCCGGGCCGCAGCAGAGACCGGCTACGGCTGCAGGCTTCTTCCCTCTGGATCGGGCGGGGCAGCAGGGATCGCTTACGCTTCTCCCCGGCGCCGGGCTGCGCTATGAGAGTCAGGCTGGGGCACGCCAACTCCCGCGCCCCGCAAGCCGCCTTTCCGTAGCCGGAGCCCCGGTCCGGCTTCGAGTGACCCGGGCGCGGGCGCCGCTGCTGCGGCGACGCTTCGCTGCTCTCCTCCCCCTACCCCTCTGGGCCCGGGCTGCACACCGGGATTGCTGGAGACCGTAAAGCCTTCCCTTTCTCTTCCTTCTCCTCCTCCGCGGCGACTGGGCGGGCTGGTTCCGGCGGCCTGGCAAGGACCCCCCCGAACCCCCCGCGGCAGCAAAGTTCCCGCGCTCACCGTCGGCCACGAAGAGCAGCAGGGCGTGCAGCAGCAGCGGCGGCAGGTATCCGAGGGCACCGAGCCGGTTCCGCTGTTCCATCTCCCGCGGGGGGCGCGGCGGCGGCGGGGGCCTGGGCGCGGAGAGGCGGCGGCGGTGGCGGCAGCGTGGGCTCAGATCCTGCTCGGGCTCCGGCTAGGACGCCTCCGAACCTGCCATGGCCCTGCGCGGCGCCCCCTCCCCCGGCTGCCGGCGGCCGCCAATCAGCCCCGCTCCCTCGCCGCCTTGCCCAGCGCGGCTCCGGCGGGGGGCGCTGCGCCGGGTGCGTAGAACGCGAGGTCCCGCCGGGAGGCGACTGGCAATCGGTCCGTGCCTCTCTCTATTCGGCCGTCCACCGGACGGTGGGGAACCGTGGTTCAGTCTCTGCCCGGCGGGCCGGGCAGGGGTTGGGCCGCGCCGGGACCCATCCCTGGCCAAGGGAGGGAGCGCCTCGGAGCCGCGAGCTTCTGCCTCCTGGTTTCTTTCTGGTTTGATTCCTGACTGCCACCTCCTCCGGCTCCCGCCGAGCTCTCCTGTCACCGCCCCCGCGGGTGCCTCCGCGGCTCTTTCCGCAAGGCGAGTGGGCGCTCAGCCGCGGCGCGCAGACCTGGCGTCCGACCCAGCGCAGCGCGGGGAGAGCGGGTCCAGCGCGGCGGACCCAGAGCCAGAGAGAGGCGGGGAGAGGGGGAGGGGGAGGGGGAGGGGAAGGGGAATGGGAGGGAGCGGTCAGTGGCTGGGCGCCGAGCTGCCTCCACCGCTGCATCACCCCCGCCCTCCCCTCCCCTTCCAGATTCGGCATGGTCCCCGCCCCAGAGCGCGCCCCTCACCCCCCCGCGGGGGGTCGCTTGCAGGGACCACAGTCTCTCTGGTTGGAACGCAGCCCCGCCCTGTACCCTTTTTGGCTGAGAGTCCTCCCACCCAAACTATCCCTGGCTTCTTCCCAATCTCCATCGCCCAAGACGGCCGCTTATCCCTGCATCCCGGGTGTCCCGCGGCCCTCTCCGCAGACCCTCGCCCTCAACTCCTTACCCCGCTTTGGGCAAAGAGCTGCACCGCTCTTTGTCCCAGGCCCAGGCCATGGCGGGTGGATGGGCACCGGGGGCCCGGGAGAAGGGCGGAGCGCTGTGCCGGGCCGGCGACGAGGCCGGTGACGGCGGCGACGCCAGGAGTCTGCAGTGTGCGAGCGAGAAGTGAGCGCAGAGCGCCCGGCGAGCAGGTGCCTGTGGCGGGGAGAGCGCACGAGCGAGCAGCAGCCGTGAGTGACGGCAGAGGCGGCGGGGGTGGGGTGGGGAGCGCCCGGCACGACTCAGGGCCCCGGAGGTTCCCGGACTGGGGTGGGATTCCTGTGCCTCGATCGCTGCCCCCTGCGCCCCAACTCGTTCTTCGCCGGTCGCGGCCCTCGCTTTACCAGGTGCAAGGGGGCTCCTGAGGCGGCCGAAGGCAAAGGTTGGGTCCACAGGCGCGTCCTGGAGCCCATCCCCTGCATCCCCCACCTTGTATCTCCCCTAGCCTTTACCCCCGAGCCTGCTGGCTCCCCAGCTCTCTGCGAGAGAGAGAAGTCTGGTCCCCAGAGGGAAACGTGGGCATGCAGTTGCAGGGGGAGTCCCACAGCTCGGCGTGGGTCTCTCCTGCTTCCCTTCCCCATGGGAGCTCCCAGTTGGCCAATTACAGTATCTCTGTTTCTGTGTTCCTGCCCCTAACCTCTGGGCTCTGACCTGAGGTTGGGGCAAGGGCACCCCGGAGTCTGCTTTCCCTGCTCGCGAGCCTCCTAGAGGATCCAGCAGAGGGTTGGCGTGAGCTGAGGAGAAGGAAGCAGGGAGGGCAAATACTGGCCAGCAGCCCCAGCCTCCGAGGGAGGAAGCCAGGCCCTTCCTAAGCTTTGTCCTGATGGGCCAGGTCCTGGACTGGGCCCTTTGCCTTTCCTGGGGCCTGGGTTTCAGTGTCCTCCTCTGTGGTCCAGGGGTCATTCCCACCTCCTCAGCCCACTATTGCTCATCTGTTGAATCCTCGTTGTCAAAGTCTCTGGCCAGGAAGAAAGGCAGGAATGTCTCGGGCCTTCGTCCTCTTCCTTCAGTTTCTCCCCTGGGCCCACCGGAGCAGTTGCCAGTTGTCTTCTGTTGTTTCAACCCCCAGACCAGGAGCTTTCTCTGAGAAATGCCACTGTCCTTTAGAAACTGCCCTGGACAGCGGGGTGTAAGACCCCGCGTGCCCACTGCTGTCCTGGGCTTCGGAAGGGAGGGGGCAGAGTTGTGCTGCGCTCTGCAGAGCCAGGATCTGGGCGGCATTCCAGGAAAGCGGATTCTCCTGGGGACGGATTCTGAGCGGGGTTCGGATGGCAGGAGCTAGCAGGCTGTGTGGGGGCCTGCCTGGAGAGGCAGCCGTCCCCTGCCCTGCTATGGACGTGAGGAGCACTCAGGGATGCACGGCGAGAGTCTCTGCAGCTGGGGAGAGGTCCACCTCGGCTACCTTTGGGCGAGTGGCTCTGCTGACCCCTCCCACTGTGGGCAGTGAGGTGCTTCCTGCCTGGTGCATGAGTTGGTGTTGCTATTTCCAAGAACAGTGGCTGTACTTTCCCACGTGCTTTTCACGTCCCGGCACAGACTACACACTTTGTATGCGTTAATTTTCCACATGACAACCGAGTGAGCCTTCTCACACTCTTCCTCTGCTCAAAACCCTGCAGTGGCTCCCTTTTCACTCAGGATAAACACCAGTGGCCTTGTAATGGCTGGCAAGGTCAAACTGTCCACGTTGTCCCTCCACCCCGCCCTGTTCTCATCCAGTGTTTCTCTCCTTTTGCTGATCATACTCCTCTAGCCGGACTGGCCTCCTTCCTACAATGCAACACACCGGGTGTGCTCCCACCCCAGGGCCTTTGCACCAGCTGTGTCATCTGACTGGGATGCTCCTCCCCCACTAACTCTTTCACGTTCTTCTGATTTTTGTTGAGAAGTCGCCTTCTCAACGAGGCCCACTGGGATCCCCGTTTTAACACTGCACTCTGCATTCCCCCAGCACTCCTGGCCCTGCCCCTGCTCCCCCTCTTCTCCTTTCCTTCCAACATGTGGTACAGTATCTTTATTTATTGTGTGTATTGTTTGTGGTCTGTGGACTGCTTGGGTGGGTCTCCTTGACTGCTTTGTTCGCTGGTGTGTCTCTGGCACCTGGAGCAGAGTCTGGCTTATAGTAGGAGCTCAATAAAGATTTGTGGAGTGAATGAATGAGCTCATCGAACCCCGTAACTGTGCTGTGGGGTAGACACTGTTGTTGCACCCCAGTTTAGAGATGAGTGGGCTGAAGCTCAGAGAGCTTGAGGAACTAGCCTGGGGTCACAAAGCTAGGCAGTGACTACGTGAGGCTTCAGCCCAGGTCTGTCTCACTCTGGAGTCAGAGTTCTTAACCAAACACCCTGATTGTCCCTCCTCCAGGGGAGACTCTGCTCCTTGGGCCTGGAGTTGGCGTGGCAGGCAAGGCTTGGCTGCCACGGCCCGGGAGGCTGAGCCGGCACCCCGGCTTCTTCCCCGTGGCTAGGGGTGTGCCGCTGCCCTGCTTGGGAAGGCCTGTCTGCTCTTCTGTCCCGTCCCGCAGACCTCGAGGCCCGCAGCTGCACCGTCCTTCGCTGCAGCTCTGACTCCCAGGGGCCTGACCCAGGCTTCGGGTTGGGGAGTGTGGGAGCTGGGAGCGTGTCGGGAGGGGCGCCTGGCTTCTGCTCTGTGGAGCTTTCTGTGGTGCAGCACCGCGACTTCTGCCACCCACCCGGACGGCAGGAGGCTCAGTGAGAGGCCAGGCTGCGACCCCCGCCTGGACCTGCCCTGCCCAGCAGGTCGCTCCTGCAGGGAAGCTGGTCCTGCTGCTGCATCGTGGTGGGACATGGTCTCGCGTGTGTGCCCTCTGAGGAGGGCATCTGTGATGGAGCATGTGTGCTACTTCCCCAAAGGGACACGGCCATGTGGTCCCACCGTCTGCCAGTGTCCCTTGGGCTCCCACAAAGATGCCCTGTCTGGAGGGAATGTTGGTTGTGTGGGGTGAGCTGGTTTTGTGCTGCTGCGAGAGCATTTCAGATCTGTCACATCTGGGTCCCCAGTGCCCAGCAGCAGCAGGACGGACAAGACACCCTTTGGGACTTTCCCTCCCTCTCTGCATCTGCAGGCTCTGAAATGCCTGTGAGCTGGCTGTGTACAGACACCTGGAGGTGACCCCTCCTGTAACGTGGCCGTGGTCTACCTGGCCCACCCATCGCCATGCCTGGGGCTCACGCGGCCCCTCGGCCCTCTCACGCACCCACCCTTAGCACTCTGTGACTTGGCTGCGAGCTGGGATGTGCAGCGTTTGTCAACACCGTTTTGTGGACGAATTCACTAGACTCTCAAAGGCTCTTCAGAAAGCGCTATTCAGAAAGGCTGCCCAGCCCCTCGTGAAAGCACCCTTAGATTACAGCCGAAGTGAGCGCTTCTCCTGGAACTCACTTTCAACATTTTATTTTACTGCTCAGGGCCTTTTGGAGTTTTGATTTTGATATTCTCGTCTCGGCTGACCTTTCCTGTCCTCGCTGTGCCACGCACAGCAACATTGATTTGGGGTAATGTATTTTGACTTTAAGACGCAGGCCATCCATAAACTTTTCTATCAATAATCCCAGCTCACTCTGTGTACCTGACAGCTTAAAGGAAAACATCAGATTTATGGGGCCTTTTATTTTTGGCCAATTTCGTCATTCACTTGCCCTCAGTGCCAGGGGATAAGGGCCTGAAGTCCAGCCCAGGAGGACCCCCGTTCAAGGGCACACGTCAGGTCAGCTGCTCTGGGGTGGGGCGGGGCAGCGGAGGCATGGCCCTCTCTGTGTCCTGGGTGACAGCGGTGGGAGGTGGTGGGGGGGTGGAAAACCAGTGACTGAGTGCCCTTCAGACAAGGGGGAGTGTGTGGAAAAGCTCGCAGTCTGGGAGGGTCCCCGTGGGCCCTCCCCCCCCCACGTTCAAGCCCAGCCCCCACATTGCACAGAGACAGGCGAGGGCCTCTGCTCTCCCCAGGCCTCAGGGCCAGCAGGGAGGCCGTCCATCCCTGCCGTGTGCACTTGGCAAAGCAGGCCTGGCTGGCTGTTAGCCTAGGCTAGGCTGGCAGCAGTTGGGGACCACTAGCTCTCAGGCCCCAGGGTCTGGCCCTCCTTGCTGTGTTGGTGTCACCACTCTGGGTCCCCTGAGCCTGGGGCTGCTTATTTGCTTGTCAGAGACAGGATTGATGGAGAGATGCCACGAGAGGGACAAGGCCCAGGGTTTGAGCAGAGGAAGAGTGTGAGAAGGATCACTCGGTCGTCTTGTGGAGCCTGTCTCACCTCAAGCATTTATGCGGCCAACATGTCGTCAGAACTCGATCACACGTTTATCCGGTTTGCATGTCTGTGGGCACCAAGTTTACCATGTGCTGGGTGCTGGGGAACCGCAGTGTCCAGCCCACGGGGAATCTGCATTCCAGCCCAAGATGGGACAGAGACTCGCCTGCAAGGAGGAGACAGAGACACGGCCCCATCATGAGCCACTGATGCAAACCCGCGGCCTGGAGCCGCACATGGACATGCGTGGGGGCCTGCAGGTCACAGGAGGGGCCGCAGTGCTCAGCCAGGTGAAGGCCCTGGAGAGGGCGTGTGCTTCAGGGAGAAGGTGCGGCAGGTGTGAAGGCCAGGGGTGGGGACGGTGGGGGCTGGAGGGTGGGAGGCGCACAGTGTGGTGGAGGATGGGCAGGCAAGCAGGTGGGCTAGGGCACGTGGGGCCTTGGAGCCATGGCAAGGGCTTCTGTGCGTGGCAGAGCGGGGCTCAGAGCTGAACAGGACCTGGCCCTGGTCGTGGGCTCAGAGCCTAACGGGGAAGCAGCTTAAGCAGAGAGTGGAGGTCGGGAGACCTTCGGGGAGTGTGAGGTGGGTCCCACATGGGAAGACTCCTGAACGCCAGTCCTGAGCGCAGAGCACGGCTTTGACTGGCTAGCGGGATGGGGTCAGAGTGCGTCAGTGTCGCAAACGAGTAGCTGCCTGTGTGAGCGTGTGGAGGCAGGAGATTGGGGACTTGGCTGGGACAAAGAGAGGAGCCAGTGTGACGGTCGTTGAGTGGAGCCGAGGGAAGGTGCCGGGGAGGAGGTCTGTCCTGATGGCAGCGTGAGGTGCAGGTGGGAGCAGAGAAGCTGGCGTCCCCTCGAGGGACAGGGCTGGGAGCTGGGAGCAGGGCTGAGGCGGTTGGCACTGACCCTTCTTATTTGGACCCAGCTCCGAGGAGAGGCCTGTGGATGAGTCCTCCCCCTCACCTCTCTCTTCTCTTCTCCCCCTTTGCACTTGAGACTGGCGCTGACAAACAGCAGCTCACGGCGCGCTGGAAGACGCCAGGGTTTCAGGTGAGCCCTGAGGTGCCTGAGTCCCAGGGGCAGAGGGCCTCGACCCCCCTTCCTGGTTCCTTGGCCTGCCTGAGGTGCCTTGGACCTCTGTGTTTGGTTGAGAAAGCTCCTGAGCCTCAGTTTCCCCAACTGCAACTTGGGATTTTAATTCCTGCCTTGCTCCCTCATTCTCTCTGCCTTCCATGGAGACGCCCAAAGGTGCTGGGCCAGCACTGGCAGGAATAGCACAAGGGCAGGATCCGTGGGCTCCAGACACTGCCTCCGACGAGCATCATCAGAGCAGGATCCTGCCTCGTGGCCTGGGCTCTCCATGGCTCGATGGAAAATTAAGTCAGAGGCAAAACAGAAGAAAACAAAGCCGGGCAAGGTGGTGTCCAGGTCTGTGCAGCCAGATGGGCTTGGATTCAGGTCCTAGTCTCACCTTGGCCTCTTGGAGCCTCAGTTCCCCATCTGTAAACAGGATGTGCTCGCTGTGCCAACAGCAGAGGGTGCCTGGGAGGCCTGGCTTGGAGATGAAGTGTTTACAGCAGACTGCTCAGTACCTGGGCTGGAGTCCTAGCAGCAGGTGCGTGTTTTAATGCACGAGCTCATGGCTTGGTGTCATCAGGATGAAGGATGCCTGGGTGCGTGGGAGGGGTGATTTATTGGGGGGAGGTGACCGGTGGAGCTGAGTGTCCCTAATGGATTTTATTACAGCCTGTGTACGTTATTTATTTAATCATTTGCCGAAGTAAATCTTACAGGCCCATAGAGAGTTTATTTTTTTGTTTTTAATGATGTTAATACACTGGGGGTTTTATTTCCCACTAGATCTATTAGTTTAATTTAGTCGAGGACAGACTGTATACTTACCCAAAGATTGCTTTGACATTATGGAGAATTAAGAGGCTGGGCCAGGCGGACGCGAGCAGATCGATCTGTTTGAGATAAAACTCCATTTCCCACGTGCCTTCTGGCCTGTGATGGTGAGGGCGTGACTGGGAAACACGGAGCCAGCTGCTGACCCCGGGGCTGGCCGGAGCGTCAGGCGCCGGCTCCCATGCTGTCTCCACTCCAGTGGCGAGACGTTGTTTGATGGTTCCAGGGGAGATGCTTTCGGGGGCCAGGGGCATCTGTGGTGGTCTCCCGGTGTCCATGACCCACCAGCCTTCTGAAGAGTCAGCTGCATGTGGTCAGGGGACCAAGGCCAGCACAGTGCTCCCAGGGCTGTTGCGGGGTCAAGTGGGCTGATGTCCAGGAGGTGGCTTTGTGAATTGTCATGGGGTGGACTCACGTCAATGCTTATGGTCCTGTGTCCCCTACATTTCTGGGTGGCAAGAGCTGCTCAGGAGATGCCAGTGGGGCTGACAGAAGGCTCCATTTCCAGGACCCTGGGGTCTTGGCATCCTTTCACATCTTTCTAGGCCACCACCTGGAAGTTTCTGGAGGCACTGTAGCTCACAACGGGCTCCCAGGCACGTGGCAGCTTTCCCTCCATGCCCACGGGGTGCTGGACTTGGATCTGCTTCTCATGCTTGGCTTTGAAGGGGGAGGGGGAGAGCAGGGGCTCTCCATCCACTGTCACTGTCCTGGGCTGAAGTGGCCCCTGCAGATGTGCAGAAGGCTCAGCTCTGGTGCACCTAGGAGCCCCAAGGCTGGGCTCAGGAGGCTGCAGATGTGGGGGAAGCTCACCTCTGGTGCACCTGGGAGCCCCAAGGCTGGGCTCAGGAGGCTGCAGATGTGTGGGAGGCTCACCTCTGGTGCACCTGGGAGCCCCAAGGCTGGCCTCAGGAGGCTGCAGACGTGTGGGAGGCTCACCTCTGGTGCACCTGGGAGCCCCAAGGCTGGGCTCAGGAGGCTGCCTGGAGTCCCCTTTCATCCGCTCGTGATCCTGACCTGCCAGCCCTGCTCCAGCCCTGGGGTTTGCGCACCTGCTTGTTCACCTCACTCTTTGGACTGATTCCAGCCAGCTGGACTCTTCCTCCAGGAAGCGTTCCTTATAGTCTCTTCCTCCCTCCGCATTTGGCTGTCGTGGTGTTTTGTTCCCATCCCCAGAGCGGCCTCATGCCTGGGTTAGGCTCTCCTTTCAGGAAGCCCTTCCTTCTTTCCTCTCACAGGCTGGCTCCCGGGAGGTGCTGGTGGCCAGCGGGCTCTGTGCTGAGAAGTGCTGGGAGGCTCGGAGGAAAGCGTGCTGTCGTGGATCTGTGACGCGGCTTCTGGCACGGCGGCGGAGAGGGAAGAGGCAGGATTCGCCCCCTCTGGAGTGGCCTCTGGGCTCTCTGAGCTCTGACAGAGCTGCTTCCTCTTGCCTTCCCCTTGAGGCCAGCATGCGTCAGTCTGTGTCTGCGATGCCAGTGTCCGGGAGTGGATGGGGAGGCTCTCTGGCTCCCCCTCACTGCACACATATAGGGGCAGGGACTGGTGCCTGTGGAGGGGGCCTGGGGCCTGGCAGCACCTTATTTCAGCCTGCCTCCCTGCTCTGCCCAGGTGGGGTACCTGTAGAAAGAGGACGCTGGCCTGTACCTGCCTGGACACCTTGCCCGGCCTGTGGCAGGTGATCAGTGGTGCTGGGTGGCAGGAAGCCAAGGCAATTGCTGGGCTCCTGGTGAGTTTCAGGCCAGGCCGTTTTCAGAGAACCTCTGTCTTTGCTGGTTTTGTCATGGGTGGGGCCCCTCTCTGTGGGGCTGCGGTAGGTACAGCATCCACGAGGAGGGGACAGGCACAAGCTCCGGGTGTCACATCATCTCTGACTTTGGAGCCATAGAGCGTCTGGTCTGGGAGCCCCTGGAGGTCATCTTGTCTTCCTTGCTGGGGTGTCCCTGGGCAGACACACAGACAGGGTCCAAAAGGGATGGGGTCCATCACGCTGGGGCTCCTGCCCTGGCCTGAGCATGCCTGGCCATCCAGGCCCCTGCCCCTTGGTGCTGCAGGGCCTGGGAGAGGCTCCTGGGCACTGTGGTGACCTTCACGCCCGACTTGCCCCTCGAGTTCCTCCTGCCGGTAGCCTGGCAGCTGCCAGTGCCGCACGGTTTGTGAAATGTCAGTGCTTTAATATCAATTCTGGAGGTTTTATTGCCTTCCCCCCATTTTCCGATGGGATTTTGATCCAATCAAGACCGATCCACAGCGACGGCAGATTTGTGTTCCCGTCCGAAGTTGACAAAGGTCACCCTGCCTGGGGAGCGGGGCCGCTGTGGCTGCGCAGCGCGTGACTGCTCTCCCGCCCTGGCTCCGGGTCGGCTGCGCTTTCCCCCAGGAGAGCGGTGTCCGTGGGTGCGGCCGGCGCTGCTCCTCCTGGGCCTGTCACTGGGCCAAGGGCCCTAGGGCTTTAGGCTCGGGCAGTCGCCAGCCACAGAATACCGTGGTTTTGTCTGCAAAATGTCTTTGATGCTTCAGACTCAAATTAATTTTTCATAGTAATGTTTCAAAATGTCATTTTTCCCTTTAAAAAAAAAGCCGTTGAATGAGATTCTCTGTTTGGGAGGAGGCCAGAGGTCAGGAGAGTCACATTGGGCCACGCCAGCCTGTGCCCTCTCCTCCTCTCTCTGGCTCAGCTCCCTGCCTTCCCCAGAGGGTGGAACACCCTCTAGGAGGAACTCGAAAGGGGCAGGAACACCTGCTTGTCCAGGTGGGGGCTGTCAAGGGTGGAGAGTGGGTGCAAGAATTTTGGTCAAGTTTTGATCTTGCCCCATGGCACTTTACAGACATGATATTCCGAGACCCAACCCAGCTTGGCAAGCCTTTAGAGAGTGCCTGCGGTGTGTGTGGCGCCGAGAGGGCTCAGCAGGGTGGAGGGGAGAGGCAAACCTAGACAGAGAGGACAGGTACTGGTGGGCCGGGTGCGTGGAGCTCCCGGGGGGGCGGGCAGGGGCAGGGGTTTGGGAGCAGTGCCCGCTATTGGCCTTTGCCCAGGTAGGAGGGGTCTGGCATACAGCTCTCCCCACACCTGCATCCCCGTCTCTAACCCTGGGGAGGGACTGGGAGGTGGCCACCCCAGGCCCCATCCTCAAGCACTACCAACCCCTATCATTTGTGTGTGTCCCCTCAGATATCCTGCAGCCTCTCTCCTCGAGGACAATCTGGTGCAGACACACTCTCCAAAAGGGCCCCACCCTTCTACCCCAACCCTTTCTTCCAGGGATGGGGCCCCGGGGGTGTGCCCTCAGGACACAGGTGGCGGGCAGGCGCAGAGTGTTTATGTGTGCATGCACATGTGTGTGCAGACGGCATGCTCGTGTACAGATGGTGTGCCTACCGCACGTGTGCAGATGGGGTGCGTGTGCACAGACAGCGTTTGTTTGCGTGGACAATGAGTGACAGGTGGTGTGAGCAGACAGTATAGGTGTGTGTAAATGGTGTGCATAGGCCCAGTGTGGGCACAGACAGTGTGGGTGTGTATGCACGTGGAGTGTGTGTGCAGGCTGGTGTGTACACACCAAGGCAGGGCGTCAATTACAGCCAGGTGATCAGGTCTGGTGAGCCTCCTATGGGCATGCAAACAGGAAACAAGAGGCTCCGCTCTCCCCCTCCTCCCCTTCCACCCTCTCCTTCTCTCCCTCCTAGCCTCTCCTCCTGTGCCCCCCACCCCCCACCCCGCTCCTGTCCTTCCTCCACTCTCTCTCTCTCTCTCTCAAATGGCACATGGTCCCTCCTGGGAGTGACTCCCTGCCTGCCTCCTCCCTCTCAGCCAGTCCTCCTCCTGCCTGGCTGCTCTTGTGGGGAGAGTGGGTGGGGACTCTGGGAAGGCTCCGGGGGCTCAGAAGGACCTGTCCTTCAGGCCTTGCCCCAGCTGCAGAAGAGGCCAACCTGCCCATGTGCCTGGGCCCCCTCGCCCTCCTGCTGCCAGAAGGAAGGCTGCAGCAGAGAGGCCTGAGGCCCAGCATGGACATTCGCAGGCCCGGGGGACCAAGCAGACACGCCGAGGGGTAAAGGCTGGTCCCAGAGACGCTGGGGAGTGGTGGGGACTGGGGCGGCTCTCTGCCACGCCCTGCCTGGGTAGACACTGCTCCCTGCAGGCGCTGTGTGGCCTGATGTTCCAATGTTTCAGATGAAGCTGGAATTCCCAGTTTTTATGAAAAATCTAATTTTAAAATGATGGTTCCACTACAAAAGTAAACCCTACGGGGTCTGTGGGCTAGGTTGGGCTTGTGGGGTCTGTTTGCCACGTCACTGGCCCCAGCCTTGGCCGAGCAGGACCCTCTGGGTGCGGCCCTCCCTCCCCCCCGGGTTGTCTGAACCCCGGGAGACACTGACATAGGGTTGGGGAGCCCCTCGTTCCGGCTGTGGGGACACCTGTGAGACCTGAGCTCCCCACAAGGACGCCTCCGTGGAGTTCTCAGACTTGCTGGAGTTTGCTGTCCGTTTCAAGTTCAGGCGAGGGTGTTATTCCCCCATCTGGGTCTTTTTCAGACCTCTCACCTGTGCCGGCACTGGGGCGTGGAGCCCGGGAGCCTGTGGGTGGTGCCGGCCTCGGGGAGTGTCTGTGCGCGGCCCTGAGGGAGGTGGGCTGTGTGGCTGTTGTCCTTAGGCCCCGTGCCCTCATCACCTGCACAGCAGCCGTGTCTAGAGTTCCTCTCCCTTGCACAGGTGAGGAAGCCGGGCTCACCCACAGGAGAGCCAGCTCAGGCCGCAGGTCCTGTGCTGCCTGCTTTGTCGTAGGCTTGCTGGTCCCCGGCTGATGAGGGTGGGTGGCTAGTCTCATTCCCGGCCTTCCCACAGAGGCCCACAGAGGCCACGCCCTGCCTCTCGTCCTCTCCTTGGGGACAGGTCTGTGTCTGTGCTTACTGCCCAGCCGTCCTCAGCCTGGCCCCGCCCTGTTCCTTCACTGCCATAGCTCCTGATGAGCTACGCCAATGCCTGGATGTCCTCAAGGGCATCCTTGTTCTTAGTCCTCATCCAGACCTTCTAGCATGTTCAGCGCGGTTGGACGTGCTCTTCCTCCTGAAGCATTAGCTCTCGGCTTCTGCCACCCCGTCTCTCGGCTGCCCTCCTGCCATGCTGGCTGTGCCACCTGTCTCCTTGTTGGCTCACCGTCTTTGCCAGGCCGCAGAGTGTTGGGGTCTTCGCAGCTCGGTCCCAGGCCCCCTTCTCTAGCTTCAGATGGAGGTGGTCCTGTCTTCGTGGGCGTCCACGTAGATGTGACAAAGGACCTCAGTGTCCACGTGAGGCACATCGTTTTCCTCACCGCCTGCTCCACTGTGAATCTGGCGTTCTCTCTGTCTCAGTAGCTGCCGGCCACCCTGCAGCCCCGCTGAGGCTCCCTGATGCCTCTCTCTCCCTCTCCCCGGTGGCCCATTACTGCCACCTGTGATTTCGCCCTTAGGATGTGTCTCAGATCTGTCCGCTTCTCTCCACCTCCTCCGCCGCCATGCTATCCTGGCCTCCATCACCTCCTCCTGGCCGTGGCCGAGGCCCCTGCAGCCCCGGCCCCTGCCTTCACCGCCCTATGAAAGACACCCCGTGAACAGCGCTCGGGTCTCTGTGCTCAAGGGCGATCCTTCTGGCTCATTCCTTCAGGGCTCCGTGGCTGCCGGCCTCCATCAGTCCTGGGATGTGCTGTCACCCAGGGCCATGAGATACCCACAAGCCTCTCTGTTAGGGTGTACAGTGTGCTCTCTTCTCCTCCTCATTATCCTTGTCACCATTTGTTGAGTCCCTACTGTGTGCCCAACAGAGAGTAGATCTGCGGTAAACATCTCCTGAACTGCTAAATGCACGAAGGCACGGACGCGTGGGCAGACCCTCTGAGAGTGCGTGTCACTCCCATCTGCCGATGGAAAGTCCGAGTTCTGAGCAATTTAGTAACATAATCAAAGGACACAGCCTGGAACCGGTGGGGCCAAGGCAAAGCCTGTCCCACAGCCAGCAGGGGCCTCCAGGTGGAGCTGCCCAGGGTCCCCACCCAGCCCGGCGGGGGTCTCCTCCGTCTTCCTTCCCCGTCAGAGGATTTTCCCTCTTAGCCACTCAAGTTGGGGACTGTGTAGACGCTGCTACTGGGTTAGTCAGTGCAGACTCTGGTGAGTAACTGGGTAATTATTTCCAAAAATATTGACTTGTAATGTGAAGAAAGCTCTTCTCCATGCCACCCGTCAGCAGAAAATTGCCTTTGGTATTAACATTTCACCAACTGCATAATGTGAATTGATGTAAATGCATAATTAGAAATAATAGCCTGGGAAAATTCACTCTTATTTATAAAATTGGGCTTGTTAAATTAAAATGGAAGCTAACAGCTTCCATCTCACTCTTACGACATGTCGGAGGCAGTGCCTGCCTGGTTCTGCAGAACCCTCCATCAGCGGGTAGGGGCATGTCCGTGGCTCAGTGGGGAGACCTTGGAGAGGGGACACTCGCTGAGCAGGCATGGACGCCACCTGTCCAAAAGGTGGCTCTCTAGTAACACGCACAGGCCTCTCGAAGACGTCTTAATCAACAGGCAACCAATGGCAACCCCTCGGGGAAGAGGGCTGGGGACAGTTTCCTCAGCCCTCCTTCTTGTGGAATGGGGACCAGCACACCTGCCCCACCCGAGTCCCAGGGACGTGGTGGGGGCTGGGTGCGATGCTGTGCTGTGCTGGGGCATCGAGGCACAGGAATGTGCTCTGCAAACGCTGAGAGCTTGCTGAGGGCAGTGAGAAGAGAAACTTCATCATCATCATCATCATCATCATCATCATCATCATCATCGATATTCATTCATTCATTCAACAAGCACTCATTAAGCATCTACTACTCCATGCCAGTCCCTGTGCCAGGTGGTGGAGGTATAGAGGTGAGGAAGATACAGTTTCTGATCTCTTGGAGTTCACCATCTAGGTGGGAGGGACAGGCTTTTAAATATGTCTTCATTATCCGTGGCATCTGCATTGGTTTTTAAGTTTGGTTGCAGGTGTCAGAAAAACAGTTCACACTATCTAAAACAAATAAAAAAGAAGTCTGTTGACTCACATAACTGGAAATGGATTTCAGGCAGGGCTTGATCCAGGGATTCAAATGAATTAATCAAGACTCTTGTTCTGTCTGTTTTTCTCCCTAGGTTCTTTCTCTGCATGTTGGCCTCATTCTCTCTACTCTTGCAGGTGCCCGCACCTCCACATTGTGGGGAAGGGTAACACTGGCATTCTGTTCACATTTATGATGAATGGCTGATTTTTTGAAGTTTGCCCTACAGCTCCTTCCATATGGACATAACCCTCCCCACATACCCCATCCTTATTAGGTGAGTGGGGCTGACCCCATTCCCCAGCTTTGGAGATGGAAATGTGACCCAGACCTTGAAAATCAGAACTCTCTAGCCTGTGACCACAGTAATAAGTCCAAGGATGCATGGGGCCCTGGCTGGACATAAGTCCATGTCGTAAGGAGGAGTCTGGCCAAGTCACCAAGAAGGCAGCACTCTTTGGTCCCCAGAATGGCGGGCTGTGAGGATAGCCAGAGCCATCTTTGCACCACCTGGGGAGAAGCTAGAGCTGGGACCCCAAGAGACGACCTTGTGGTGTTGCTCGTGTCCTTGGTGCAGCCATGCCTGAGGCAGGTGCCCCACACTCCTCAGTTCCGTGGCCAGGACCCTGTTTTTGTTTTCACACTGCAGTCGGAGCTCCGTTTCCTGTCAGTTACTACGGGAAGAGTCTGGGCTCTTTATCCCCGAATAAAAACCGCTCATCAGATAGCAGCCATCACTGCTTCTAAGGCTCAGCTTAAAGGAGCTCCCCTTCCAGAAGCACTTGCTGATGTGCTCGCAGTCCCATCTTCCAACCCTGCGGGGCGTGTTGTCTGTCCCTCTTCCGTGGCTCAGGCTGTGCCCTCCTGGCATCGGGTCCTGTTCTCTGCAGTTGAGCCCAGAGGGCCTGGCACTCGTGGAGGCCATCGTCCTGTCTTCTCCAGGCCTGGAAGCTGTGGTGAAGTCAAGGGGAGGGGCTACCCGGGGCTGCCCTGGGGAGCGGGGTGAGGGTGAGAGCGGTGGAGAAATGCATGGTTCTTATTTCCGATGCTAAGGCCCAGGGAGGAGGGGCTGCCTTAGGTCTTTCTGGTCTGTTTTCAGAGGAGGGCTCCGAGGGCCTCAGACTGTGAGGTGCCTGTGGGCTCTGGGGGCGGGGGCTATCTTCGCCTCACCCTGGCACCTCCTCTTGGGTGCCTTCCGGGGACTGGGGAACTGCGCGCGGGTGGCTGTCCATCTTGTCTACCTGCCCAGCAGGTGCGGGGCCTGCAGCAGCTCACCCAGCCCCCTGTGCTGTGTCCGGTGTCCCTTTCATGTGGGGCCTGGCCCTCCCGGGGACAGCGCACTCCGTCCTCGAGCTGCCCCTCTGCAATGGTCACAGGAAAGACACGCCAGCTCCCTCCTTCTCAGAGAGACCTGAGGCCCGTGGAGAGGCTGGCCTGGGGTCGCACAGAGGTCAGTGGCAGAGGCCAGGCCTCAGGCTCCGGTCAGGGTGTGCACCCAGCTGGGAAGCTTGCTCGGGACCCCGTGCCTTCCCCTCCTGGCCCCACCTGGCCCACTGCAGGGCACAGTGGGGACCCTGAGAAGGGTGTTGACAGCCGGGGCCTCCCCTGGCCCCTCCCCTCCTGCTCCTCTCCCTTCCCCAGGGGACACAGGTTCCCTTTTCATGTGGAAGAAAGCTGCCCGCTTGTCTCCAGGAACAGCTGGGCCTCATCCCTTCAGCTGCCGCGGGCCGGACAATCCCGGCTGTGTCCCCGGGAGCCAAGGGCCAACGGAAGCATCCTGGCTCTGGCCCAGGAGCTGTGGGGGGCGTTGGGGCCGCGAGGCTGAGGGTAGGGCCCTCGGGGAGCTCATTTCTCCAGGCCTGTTTTCCCTCACAGCCTGGCTGGTGGGACCCACACTGGCCGAGGAGCCGGCCTGAGCCTCGGAAAGGGGATGCTGAAGGTGCGTCTAGCTGGGGCTGCCGCCTTCCTCACTGGTCTCCTTGCTCCCGGGGAGGCGAGCAGAGGTGAAAACAGCTCTGGAGATGCTCCCCCTTTAGCTGCCTCCCCGGAGCTCAGGGCCCCATGGCTCGAGGCTCTTCCACGGGATGGGAAGGAAAAGGGTGGGGGATGCTGGGTCAGGGGTGAGTTCCCCATCTGGCCTCGGTGGCGGCGGTTATTTCTGGCTCTTGCACCCTCAGCTCCGCGGGGCTGGGCAGCGTCTCCCACTGTGCTGTCACGAGGGGCAGAGGCCTCCAACGTGCTGCTCAAGGCCCCCTGTCCCCCACCCCAGGCTAGCCTTGTCTCCCTCGGCAGGGAGCGCTCTGTCCCCAGTGCCCCCCGTAGGTGGAGGGCTTCTGCACCCGGTCTTATTACAAGTACTCTGCAAACAGCACCTCACTCCACAACGGTCAAGTAACCCGCCCATGTCCCACCCAGGCTTTCTCACTCCACAGCCTGCCCAGAACCAATAGGCTCTCCAGCCTCTTGGGTACCTTGGCTCCAGCTGCTGTTTCTTCTGCCTGGAAAGCTGTTTTCCTTTATTCAAAGCACAACCAACAACGATTTATTGAGTTCTTTTTTGTTGAGTGCCATTGAGTCCATTCCAACTCCTAGTGCCCCTGTGTCCAGCAGAGGGGAACCTTGCCTGGTCTTTCTGTGCCATCCTCTCACCTTCCAGCACTCCATCAGATGATGCTCCACTGCTGTTCACAGGGTTCTCATGGCCAGTTTTTTTCAGAATTAGGTGGCCAGGTCCTTCTTCCTAGTCTGTCTTAGTCTGGAAGCTCTGCTGAAACCCATCCACCATGGGTGACGCTGCTGGGATTTGAAATAGCGGTGGCATAGCTTTCATGGTGGCACAGCAACATGCAACCACCACAGTGTGAAAAATGACAGACAGTTGGCGCGGTTCCTGACCAAAAACAAACCCAGGCCACAGTGGTGAGAGTGCCAAGTCTTGACTACTGGACCACCGGGGCTGGCTATTGAGCACTTACCCTGTGCTTATTCAGGGTCTTACATTCTAGAAGGGAGGCAGATAAACGTTCGAATACAGAGGAAGAAAAATAAAGCGGATCGTGCTCCCTGCCAGGTAGAGTTACGGAGGAGGGCGTGCCTGGGTATGAGGGTGCCCTACAGCAGGGAGGTCAGGAGGCTGCCCTGAGGACCTGCAATCTCAATGACGAGATGGGGACCAGTGACGCAGAGGCCAGAGAAGGTCATGCTGGGCAAGGAGAAGCGCAGGGCAAAGGTCCTGAGGTGGGACTGAGTCTGGTCGCCAGAGGGATGGCGAGTGGTGGGTCTGGAGCTTCAGGTGTGGGCATGGAAGGGGGGACACATGAACACCCAGGGGTGCTTCCCGGGAATGAGGGAGAACCAGCAGGTGGCTCTGTGTCTCTAGACTCAGCTGGCCTGTCTGAGCACTGGGTCCATCACAGCCCTGTTCCCAGGTATCAAAGCTGGAGAGCCATCATGGCGACAGGCAGACATCTCTACTCAAGCAGCTGGGGGACCGTTGTAGAAGAGAGTGGACCTCTGAGACGTGGTCCCTGCGAGGAGAATTGGATCTATTGTGGGAGAGGGGTTCTAGGCGTGTTTAACGGTCACAGCTATTCAGAGATGAGAAGAGTCACCGTGAGAGGTGGTGAGCTGCTCATCGCTGGCAGAGTCCAAGGGGAGCTATGCTTGGAGTCAGAGTCTGGTGGCACACTGACCCTGGTGACAGAGCACAGGGGTCTTGGCTACTGGAGGGGGTGGGACTAGCTGACATGGGGGTCTCCCAGAGCGGTCTCTGTGTTGCTGGGTGTGGAAGCACGTCGGTGCTGGAGAAAGGTGCGCGCTCCCGCAGACTTGGCCTTCGGGTGGTCTGGGCAAGACTGCAGAGTTGACTCCCAGCTCGGGGCTGGAATGTGCCCCGGGCTGGACAAATTTTGTCACTTGATTGATTTCTTCCCGGCCCTAGAGGCAAGTGAAGGGAAGATTCTTGATTTGAGGAGACCAAATTAGGAACAGATGTCTTTTCAAGCTATTAATAGGTGGCCGGGGAACAAGGGGCCTCATTTTTAAATGCGCCCACGGCGGGCCTGGTGCCGCTGCCCACTGGAATGTTTTGCGTCGGGGTATTTCATAGTCTTGGTGGTGGAGAGTCGTTTCTGGGAGTCGCCAAGCCCCCGATGCTCCCTCGGGTCCTGAGCCAGAGGGTCTAAATTTCACCTCTTCTCCCAAACTGTTCCACTTCCTAGTAAGGCCCAGAACACCCATGATTCTGATAAATGGGTACAGCACAGAAGGATTTTTCCAGAGGGGGCAGTGGGACACACAGGATGTGCACTAATTGGCCCAAGTCATCTTTGTATTCTTCCGCATAGAAGTCCGGGGTCTGGCTTTCAGTCAAATGAATATAAACCGTCGTGGAAGCTGTTAGTCGCGTTATTCACAATCACAATTGTTGAAAATTAAAATTGTCGGTTGCTCTGTGTGTGTGCTTGCTTCTCTCAATTGCAATTTAAAAACTAATACCACTTAGCTCATTAAAAATAATACTGGTGAGGAAAATGGCTTTTCTTTTAAAAAATCCCCAACATTTTGCCATAACGTGTTCCTCGGAAGAAAGTAAATTATGATGCAGACAAGAAAATTATCCAGCTTGATTCAGCGCGGTGGACTGAGTCCGTGTCCCCGTTCTGCTGCGTGAATAGCCTGGGAGGGGGGTTCTATTCCGGGGCAAAGGTCACTTCTGAGCCGTCAACTTGGGTGTGCAGCTTCGCACACTCACAGTGGGCAGGCAGGAGCCCGCAGGGGCGCCTGGCTCCCCTTGGTAGCTTGTGGTCCTTTATGCCTGTGGCCTGGGCTCATCCATGGGGGACCGAACCCTGCCCGGTGTCTGCCCTCTCCCAGTCACCTGCGGCTTATCTTGGCCCCACAGAAGTGCCTGCGTGGAGAGGGCAGCGGGAGTGTGGCCCACATCCCTGTCACTCACGGTTTCCCTGAGCACAGCAGCTTCTGACTGTAGGTGCCTGCGACTCTGCCACATGTCCCTCTCGCCATGCAGCAGGCGCCTGGAGATACGTGGGAGCTGAGGCCCCCAGGAGCAGCGTTCAACAGTGACCAATGGGAGCTGATGAACGAGCGCCCCAGCTCCCTCACCTTTTGGGTGGCACACCCCTGAGGAGTGGTCTGCACAGTGTCCAGGGGTCCTGGTGGGCTGGCTGCAGCAGGCACTGGCTCACAACTGCATCCTGCATGATTCTTGCGCACTCCCTTATAGGAATACTGGAGCTTAACCCTGTCTCAGGGTCTGCTCCAGGGTGATCAGAGTGCCAGAGAGAATGGAGGACACCTTGTAGGGTAGGGCCGGGGGGCCTGACGGGGCCTGACTGCAGCCCAGCCTGCCGCTGCGTGGCTGCGTGGCCGTGTGCCTGGAGGGGAGTGCCCTCAGCCCATTGCCAGGCTGGGCCGAGCCTGGTGGCGTGACTGGCATGAAGGACACGCTGCCCGCAGGCTTCTGCTGCTGCCCTCGCATTGCGGGGCCGGCGTGCTGCACAGACTGGACCCTGTCTCCCACACTCACGTGCTGAAGCTCCGGCTCCCCATGCCTGCTGCAACGGTATTCGGAGATGGGTCTTTAGGAGGTAATAAGGTTAAGTGAGGTCATAAGGGTGGGATCCTAATCCAGTAGGACTGGTGTCCTTATAAGAAGAGGAAGAGAGCTCTCCGCCATCCCGTGCACAGAATAAAGGCCTGTGGGCACACGAGAAGGCGGCCGCCTGCACCGAGGGAAGAGGCCTCAGCATGCAGCTGCCTTGCCGGCACCCTGACCTTGGACATCTGCCCTCCAGAACTGGGAGAAAGTAAATGTCTGTGTCCAAGGAGCCCCGTCAGTGGCATTTTGTTACGGCAGCTGTAGCTGACCATACACAGGCTCAGTGGGGTGACGGTGTGTTTCTCTGAGGCCAAAGCCTTGAGGGCCCCATTCGGACCACAGCTTTCTGGGGAGGGGAGCCTGTGCCCGACCACCCTCTCTCCCCTGCCCAGCAGCCACGAAAAGCCCCCACTCAGATATTTTAATATGTGAGTTGAGGAACAGCCTCACCAGGGTCAGCTTTTGCCAGTAGAGGAGCCCCCCCATGGAGATGGCTCCTGAATGTGCTGCGCAGGTCCACGTCCCACGTGGGCATCCTTCACTTGGCTCGAATGGTACCCTCGTCTCTTCTGCTACAGCAGCATTCTTCCTTTTTGGGAACGTCTCTCTTAAGTCAACCATGCAGTTCCTGGAGCGAGGGTGGCGCTGCTGCCAGTGGGGGCTGTGTGACCCAGCCAGCAAGTCAGCAGGAACTTTCAATTCAGAGCCAAGAGAAGACTCTCCCCCACCCCCGCCCCATCCCTGGGGAGGCTGGAACTTGTGAGTGCGGGAGCTGTGGCTGCCGTGGTCCAGCTGTACGGAGGAAGCACGTCTAGAGGATGCTGCTCACGTGGGAAAAGCCAGGGACGAGAGATGGAGAGAGAGCGCTGAGGATCCCAGTGGTCCCTGAGGCCCTGCTGGACTCCCTGGGTTCCTGGGGTTTGGCTACTGAGCCCACAGACCTTCCCTCTTTGCCTGATCTGGCTTGGATTGTTTCTGTCACTTGTCACCAAGAGTCCTGGCTGTCATACCCACATTAAGACATCTTTGTCCAACCACTGAGGCCCCTTGCTCATTGGACCCTAATGGCTAACTGCAGCTGTGCTGCAGCCGGTCCTTTGACAGATCTGCTCCGATTCAGCCATTCCACGAATGTCACTTATCCCAACCCTCTCTGCCTGGGGCGGTTCCCAGTGCCATCAGGAGACCCAGGTCCTCAGGAAGCCAGGCTGGAGAGAGAAAGAGCAGGGCTAGAGGCGTGGGCCCTCGACTGCCGTGGGACACAGAACAGAGGAGATGGTGGACGAGCTGTGGGCCAGCCGTCCACTGCGCCCTCGTAGCACCGTCTGGGCGGAGGCCCTGACCTGGGCCCTGGGGAGGTGGGCACAGTGGGGAGCTCTGCGAGCTGGTCGGCAGACACCGCGGTGGCCAAAGGCAGCCAGAGAGCACAGAGCTGCCCAGTGTGGCTGTGGCGATGGGCCCCGGCAGGGCTGAGGACAACCTTGGGCTGGAACCCTCTAGACTTCAAATCTGCCCCTTGCTCCCCATTCACACACATCTCGCTGTTGGACCTCCGGTCCTCATGGGGGTTTGGGCCATGGGGTCACCATGGAGACAAGAGGTACACGAGTAGCCGCGGTGCCTGGTAGGAAGGGAGGCCATCTGAGAGGCTCGGAAGTTGTCAGGGGCCCCAGAGCCAGAGTGGCCACAGGCCTGGGATCATACACGCCCGCCAGGACAGCCCAGCTCTGCCCTGTGCTCCGCAGGCAGCCAGCCGAAGGCTGACTCAGCGCGCCCCACAGCCTGGGCTTCCGGAGCCAGCTTGGCCATTTCCCAAACCCAGCGGCTGGTTCTCTGGTGAGTTGGTGGAGGCTCCGGGTCGTGTGTGACTGCCCCGTCTGCTGAGGTCCCAGAGCTGACATGTGATTGTGCATCTGCTGAGCCAGCCTTCTAAGAACACCTGGTCCCTGTGCACCTTCGGAGGCCATCTTCTGCAGTCCCCTGCCTCTGACAGGCGGATGCTTCTGGGCTAATAGGCATTTGCACTGACTGGCTTCACCGGCGACTTGTTCCCCAGCTCCACATTCTTACTGAGGAAGTCCCTCCTGCTCTCTGACCACATGCCAGCCTGCTGCAGAGTGTGACAACTGTGTCACAAACTTGTGTTTGGGCTGAGGATTCTGAAGAAGGAAGAGGCATGCAGAAATGGCCTACTCGCTGAATTTTGTTTTTTAACAATCAAACGAGGATTTCTTTTGACCAGAAACGGATCTTTTCATTTCCCATCTGTCTCCGCCTCTGTGGAGACTGCCGCTGGGAACCTGCCTGCGTCAGGCCTCTGTGATGTCTGGGGTTGCCGGCAGCTCCTGGAGACTGACGGCATTGATTTTGCATTTGTTATACCTGCCTGTCTCTCACAAAACAGTAACATCAGCTTTGGGCAGGGAGCTCCTGAAAATACCAGGCACAATTTGATCTGCGACTTTGAGAAATATTTGGTGACATATTAGGCAAGGGGGAGGTTGTAGAGAAGGGACTGTTTTTCAAGCAACTGGAGAATTTTGGAGAATTACCAAATATTTGCTTTTTTTTTTTTTTTTAAAGATTGGCACTGAGCTAACATCTGTTCCCAATCTTCTTTTTTATTTTTCTTCTTCTTCTTCTCCCCAAAGCCCCCTGGTATTGGTTGTGTATTTTTAGTTGTAGGTCCTTCTGGTTGTGCTATGTGGGACGCCGCCTCAGTGTGGCCTGAGGAGCGGTGCCATGTCCGCGCCCAGGATCGGAACCCCACGAAACCCTGGGCCACCGAAGCGGAGCATGCGAACTTAAGCACTCGGCCACGGGTGGCCCCTTTGCTCCTTTCTGCATGTCATCTTCTTGCCTTTTTTCTGCACCTGATGTTCTGGTGACTTCGCTGTGTTTAGTAACTTCAGTGTGAGAGGAAGAGGTCAACGTGCTTCCATGCAGCAGCACAGGAAGGAAGCTCCCCGTGACCTCGGGCACATCGCTGCCCTGGCGGCCTCGGCTTCCCCACTGGTGGGACGGAGCGCGAGCCCTTCCCCCGATCTCGGCGTCCACAGGCGTGACCCACTGATTTCTGAGGGCGAGCTGTCCAGCTGTGTCTCTCCGGGTGGACGTCGACTGTCCCTGGACGTCTTTGACCTTGGGCACTTGGGTGGCCCTCCTTCTCAAGCAAACGGAGAACCAGGGGGATCCTAGGGCCTTCTGTTCAGGACTCACAGGGCCCCAGGGCTGGTTGGTGGGGAGGAGGCACTGTTTGCATGGCCCCCAGTCCCAGCCCCATGGAGTGTCACATCTAGCTCTCGGCCGTGGCGGTGGGTTCTAGATTGCCATAAAATGGGTGGTGATGCTCATCTTCCTTGAGGACCCCACGGGACAGCCCATTTGAAGGCACAGGTAGGGACTGGGTTGGACCCAGGCACCGCAGCAACTCGGGAGACGAGAGGGCTGCGTGCTGCCCTGGGCTACTGTCCCCAAGACGCTCCGCTGCGCTTCACCATCGTTCTGCTCAGGGAAACTGAAAACGCCAGCCGTGGCACAGACCCGACAGTCGGAAGATCAGCGGTCCTAACAAGCCCCCCCCCCACCCCACCCCCGGGCCTCTTCTTCCCTTGTCAGGGGCGTGATGGGAAAGAAGGGGAGGCCCGTGGGCAGGGACACCACCTGCCTAAGTCCCTGGAGCCGCCAGAGCCAGGCGCAGCTCCAGGCGCGCAGAACTGCTTCCTGTGCTCCCTCATTCGTGCGTTCCCACGGTGCTGAACTCCTGGCTGCCGGGGTCTGGGCTGAGGGTGCTGAGCGCTCGGTCACTTTGAGCCCTTCCCTCAAGTTCGAAGTTGGCGGAGGAGAGGTGGCCCCACGACGCACCGGGGAAGCCGGGCAAGGCGGGGACACCAGCGGGGCTCAGCGGCTCGCGGGATGGGATGTGGGCTGTGGCCTCTCACATGCATCCCCACCTCTTTTTCTGGGACCCTTGGAGGGCTCCAGCTCCTCCATCCTCCCCTCCGCAGCCTTCGGGGCTGACCACAGCCAGCCCTCCCGCAGGACCCTCTTCCCTGGGGAGTCAGCCTGGAGCTTTCTCAAAGTCCCCTTGAACGGATGCTTGGCCTCACCACTCCTGCTCTGCACCCCGGAGTTTCCCTCCTGGAGTGAGCAGGAGAGCTGAGCTGTAGCCCTCCCTTGTAGGTCTTCTGAAGCAGAGGCAGGCATGGAGGGTGAGGACAGGCACAGGAGTCTCTGCAGGATGGGGCTGGCGAACAGGTGGGCGTGGGCCTCCGTCACTGAGAATGTGGCCTGCGGCACTCAGTTCCACCCTCGGGTTGGCTCAGTGGGCCTTGCTGCTTGTAACTACTTTACTTGACAATCAGCCTTGGTAATAGGATGTGCAACAGATCCTCAGTCAGGAATGTTGGCAGGAGCTTCACAGGGAAACAGTTGTAGCATAAAGGGATTCCCAAATCCCAACTAGAGGGCCTTCAGAGGCTGCTTTGTTGGGATGCTTGCAGTTGCAGGTGATAGAAACCATTATATACCTGGATTAAGCAAAGAAGGCAATTTATTGATTCAATAATGAAAAGGCTCAGGCTTCAGGCATAGCTTGATCCAGGTGTTCAACCTCTCTCTATTTCTGTGTGTGTGTCTGCTTTCCTCTGTCTGAGCTTAATCCCCTTGAAGTCTCCCCCATGGGGATGCCCACGTGTCTATGTGCTGTCATCTGACTGTGTTAACGGCTCAGGCAGAGACGCCCCCTTTCCCAGTGTCCAGCAGTGGTTCTAGGAGTGAGTGCCATCAACCACTTTGAGTCATGTTTCTGTCCCTGAACTCTCTCTCTTTCTTTCCATTAAGAATAATGACTTTATTGGTTTTATAAAAATAATGAGTGATCATAAACAATTCAAGCAAAAGAAAGAAGCAAAAATAAAAAAGAGAAAAAGAAAAAGAAAGAGGAGAGCTACTTGCAGTACAGCATCTCCGTCCACACATAATTGTTAGAGCTGGGTGTCGGTCATTCCAGATGCCCCTCTAGGAGTGTATACAGACGCATAAATGGAAACAGTTTGGTAAAATGGAATTATTTCACACATGCTGTTAAAAATAAAATTGACAAATTTTGTTTGAATTTAACAGCAGCAATGAAAACCCCGTAGTGAAATTGAAACAATGGTTGACCTTCAGAGCAATGTTTCTTCACCTCAAAAAACCATCATTCTCAGGAGAGTCCCTAAGATTAAAAAAAAAAAAAGACTATGCAAAACAATATGAGGTGGGAGTCTTTTTATTTTAAGGATGTTTCAATTCTAGGCAATTTCAACTGGCTCTGAACTCTGAAAGATGAGGAAGTTAGCAGGTTTTTTTCCTGAAGATTCTCTGCCCATTTTTGTTCACTAGATTATTCTTTTACCTCGTCTAAGTGTATAACATTTAGATTCTGTTCTGCAGTATTTCTTTCTTCTCTATTTTATTGTATTCAATGCTTCCCATTTTTTCTGTGACTTTTCCATTTCAAAGTCCATTTTTTTCTATTTTGATGCTCTATTGTATTGTGAAATAGATCTTTTTCTTTCCAAGGATCGTGGGTGCTGTGTTGCC
This sequence comes from Equus asinus, assembly GCF_041296235.1. NCBI lineage: Eukaryota > Metazoa > Chordata > Mammalia > Perissodactyla > Equidae > Equus > Equus asinus. The sequence goes on along the minus strand of NC_091815.1, from coordinate 15,563,835 downwards.
TGCGTTCTCCATGCTAGAGAATGCCTGTCTCTTGATTTTTATATTTCAAGGACAAAATTGAAACATACGCGGTTTTGCCTTTAAAACCGCCTTTCCTCAGGCTTCGCTCTAGAGGGTTCCAGCGTTGAGGATTCCACCCCACCCAGTCTGTCCATGCTTTCCCCTAATACCATGATTTCTCCAGTTTCCTGTTCTTTTTGATAGACTGTGTGTGGATTTAACTATGAATTCGATTTTTATTTACTTTTATTTATCTATTTATTTTTTGTGAGGAAGACTGTCACTGAGCTAACATCTGTGCCAATCTTCCTCTATCTTGTATGTGGGATGCCACCACAGCACGGCTTGATGGACAGGGCGTAGGTCCAGGCCTGGGATCTGAATCTGTGAACCAGGCTGCCGAAGCGGAGCGTGCAAACTTAACCACTCTGCCACCGGGCCGGCCCCTCAATTAGCTTCTTAGAGAGAGGTTCCTGGGTACTGTGCACCCCGAGTTCTTTCATGTTCTTTGATAATGTTTGTCTGTTGCTCTTTTGCTAGAACGACAAATTGAATAGTCACAACATTTTAGGGTCATCTTTTCACTGCAGTTGGTGGACATTTCTCTCTTATCTACTGGATTGAAAATCGCTGAGGAAAAGTCTGAACCCAGAATGATTTCATGAATCTCCCTCCCCTGCAAAACGCCTTTCTTCTTCCTCTGTGAATGCATGAGGAATTATTTTCTTTATTAACCATTATGTTTCTTGATAGCTATCATCTTAAAAAATTTCTTTCCTGAACACGTTGTGCCTTTTGGATGTAAAAATAAAGTTCTTCATCTTGAGGAAAACTTTGTGTATTATATCTTTGAATATCTCTGATTTTTTCGCTCGTGTTTTCAGGCCATTCAGGAAGGAAATGGGTGTGAGTAAAGTGGAAAAGTTCTCAAGCTCATTTTACAGGGCGAGTCTATCGCAGGCACCAGCGTCAGACAAAGGCAGCAAAAGGAACCTGGCTGAGCCTCACTTAGAAATGAAAGTGACCTACAGAATCTCGGCGTGTCAACTCAAGCGCGAGAGTTAGAAGAAACACGTGGCGTTGTTAACTCTGGCTCGTCCCAGCACCAAGGGCTCTTCAGCTCCGCAAAGTGTCCTCCTGTCCTTCCTCCAGGGCAGACCGAATCGTGGGAGTCTCTAACAGGGCTGGAGCAGCACGCGGTGTAATTCAACACCCGGTCCTGATTCGAGAAAAAAGACCGGGAGCTGCCATGGTGGACATCTTAGTTACTGTCCATTTGGGCGGCAGCCTCGATCAGTCACAGTGGCTGAAAGAGAAATTTGGAGGGTGACCAGCTGTTCTGGTCTGCCCGGGCTGTGGACTTTCAGTGCTAAAACCGGCAAACCGGGACAGTGGTCACCATATACAGAGAGTGTTGGCAGCAGCTCAAGCAACAGAAGAAGAGAAGAATGATTAAGCTCTTCTGCAGAAGGAAATGACACTCTTTTTGGTTCTAGAAAGAGAGGGGAGATAAAAGAGAGGAGCAGAGAACAGGAAGAAAGAGGCAGGAGGTGGAACGTGTGGGCGAGAGCACCCTGAGGTGCGGGTGGGACCTGTAGGAATGGGTACCTGAAGCTGAGTGAGAAGCTGTGTTTTCACAGTGGGGCCTCCGTGCCCCATTTCCGCCTCCTCCCTGTGGGGGAGGCTGGTGGTGCCCCTGCCAGCTCTGATTGTGGGGCTGCTGCCCCTGCCTGTGGCTGTTGGGAGTGTCGGCTGCTGCCCCCTTTCTGGGGAACTGCCCCAAGCTAGCTGGTTACATCCGCCTGCTCCCCACAGCCAGTGGCTGGCTGAATGACAAGGACAGTGCAGGAGGCAGCCCCTCCCGGCTGCCAGGGAGCCAGGCCTAAGATGACCCCCACAGCAGGAAGTGGCACCTTTGCAGGTGGCTGTGTGTGAGCTGAGGACGGCAGCTGTCCCAGTGGAGTCAGCACGGGAGAAGCAGAGACCGTGCAGGGAGCAGGCCATGTGGCAGAGGTGACCACGGGGATCTGCAGGGGATCTGCAGGGTCCTGGGGAGGGCATTTCAGAGTGTGGAGCTGGGGTCTGGGCCAGGCTCACCCGGACCTCAGGGCATGGGGGCGCTCTGCCTTCATTTGTGTTACAGAGATGAGCACATGCAGGTTCAACAGGGTTAAGGAGCTTGTCCAAACTCTCCTCGTAAAAGACAGAGCTGAGATTAGAAGCCCGGGCCACAGGAGGCGATGCTGGAGGCATTAACCCTTGGGCAGAACCGCTGGCTGTGTGATTTTGGGCTAGTTCCTTCCCTCTCTGAGCCTCAGTTTCCCCAAGGAGACTGTGGGACCAGTGGATCTCCAGGGGCACTTCCACTTCCTGACTCAGTACTGGAGGCTGAGTTGTGCTTGCTGGGATGGGTGAGGGACCTGGAGTTCCATATCCCACAGTAGGTGGGTTGGTTTATGTCTAAAGTGAAGGGTGAGCTGAGAGGTTAGGACCCACAGGCAGGCATGGCCCAACGTGCGCCTTTTCCTTTAAGAACAGCATCTGCTTTTAAGCAGGTTACGCTTCTATGGCCTGTTTGCATCCTTCTTTGCTTAGAAAGCAAAGTCTTTCTTCAAAGCTAAGCTTCCTCCTAGGCCTATGGGATTAGCACATACTCCAGATTGATGGGGTCCAAATTAATGCAGTTTATTGTCATGGCTTTCAAAAGCTGTGGCTGACTTACACAGCTACCGTTTTTTTTTCCCAGACCAAAATTTAGGACACTTGGCCCAAGAAAGGATACTTTTCTCAATTGCACATTTAAATACATGAGATTTCTTACAAAGCTATGGAAAGCAGAGCTCATTGAATCACTCACTGCTGTCAGATAGAATGAAATGAGACGAGGTCAGGACTCCTCGGCAAACTCCGGGTGTGTGGTTGTCATGCTGACCTCGGTGATGAAATAGGGATGCCCCAGTATCTTCAGCTGGATGATGTCTGAGACGCTCCAGAAGGTCCAGTGCTCCCCAGGCTTCAGAAAAGTAAGATTGTATGCACTTTCCAACGTGGCTGGGTCCCCTCCACTTGCAACCATGTGAGTGCTGCATGCAGGGCTTCTGTGAACCAAATGCGAAGCACCTGATGGGTCTCAAACCCACCAACTCTTTCCAGGCGTGTTGAACGGGAGCTGGTTGGGAATTCCAGCCTGGGTCATGTTGGGCATCTCCCCATCATCCATGAAGGTGTGGTGGACTGACGCCCAAGAGAAGCCCACTGAGGAACTGGGGATCTTCAGACTCATTTCCCACCGTTTCTGGGCTCAGCCCGCATCAGAAAGCGGGCTCCACAAGAGGCCTCGCCCCTCCCCTCATGGCACTCCCAGGGAACGGTTTTTTTTATGGCGCCATTTATCTCTGAACAATTACATGATTACATTTGTGAATGTAACCCTGTAGGGCATTATTCTAATTATAGTCCACAATCCCCTTCAGCAGCTTTCAGAGAAATAATTTGTGCAACGAAATGGGGCTCTTCAGGCTGCAAAAGGGCCGGGGTTACCGGGCATGTGGCAGTGTCTGCCTCCCAGAAGCCATGCGTCCTTGCTCCTGCTGAGGAAGGACAGCCGAGGGTCCAGGCAGTGGAAGCCACTCCTCAGGGAGCATCCAGCTCGGTGCACGTCTAAAGTGCGGGTCCCCCAACAACCTCGCTGAGCCCCTTTTCTCCCGCCAACTTTGCTCAGCTCCTAATGGCTTATTACCCATTCTCTAAAAGTAGTTTTGGGTAAATTTTATGGTATGTAAATTACACTTCAATAAAGCTGCTAAAAACGTTACTAAGCTAATTATAATCAAATACAGAAATGTATGTATCATACAAGTAATCATTGCTGTGGGCCCGGGAAAGGTCACGAGAGACGAGAGTGACCCGGGGAAGGTTGGAGGGGGACACTGGATGACTCTAGGACTTGACTGGCAGAAGTGTCCAGAGAGAACGCTGGGAGCCACTTGTCCATAACGAGCTAAGCTGTTTCTTCCCTCCCCCCTCCCCTCTGTTCCTCCTCCCTCCCACTCTCCCTCCGGCCCCCTCCCGCTTCTCCCCTCCTTCCCCATCACTCTTACCTTTTTGGCCATGTCTGTTGACAGGGGTGGAATCTCGCCAGTCACACTAAAGTTTTATAGTTTATTCTTTGACGTGTACTTACTTTGGGCTCAACGCAGTAGCAGGCTTCCTGGAGGGTCCTGTGAGCCCCAGTTTCCGGCCTCTGTCCCCTGGGAGTCCATAGGCTGCTGGCAGAAGCCCTGAAGCCCCAGGAGACGCGTGCTCTTCAATCATGCGACCGTGGCCACAGGTGCCAGGGAGCAGGCTTGCTCTGTGGGGCAGGGCTGGCATATATCGTGTTCTCCCAAAGTTGCTCATTTTGGACTTTCTGTAGAACCTGAGTCAGAATTTCTGCCATCATCATGGTCTTTTCTGCTTATAGGCATTTTGGTAAAAAATATAACTTTAATATTTAATCATTGTTAATTACTAGTATGAATTCACCTCATCAAAATCAATTCACTTTTTCAACTAATCTGTGCTGGTCATCAAGAGCCACACATGTATGGTGTTTTAGCTTTTGAGTCTGATAGCTGGAGAGAAGAGAAAGTGCAAGCGCCAGTCAGGGTCTTCCTGCGTCTGCCTGGGTGGACTTGGCTGCGGGGGGTCGGCCTGAACGTAGGGCGATGATGTTCAACCACCGGTGCTGGTCTGGCCTTCACATTGAAGCTGTGCTGCCTCGATTCACTGTTTTACACAGAAAACAGTGTTTATCTAAGGAAGCATCCTGCAGCGTTTATTTCAACAGATTCTATTAGTAAAATGGTCTACAAAAGGCTCTCAGGCATCCACGCTGCGTTATTTTACGCAGACCGTCCATGTGTGAGCTAAGTGGGAGCCTGGGCGTCCCTCCTTCCTGAGTTGGACAGAAGGCTGCTTATTGAAGCCGGTTCTTTTCTCCTACTTTCTTGTGCTATGTTTTATCTACGTTTCTAATGTATTGAGTTGAATGCTCAGTTCATTTATTTTTATTCTTGTTCAGTAATGAAATCAACCAAGGCTATCAATTTTCCTCTGAGCCTACTTTTGGATGGATCCCATAAGCTTTGTTGTGACGATATGAAGGGCTCATTGTTGTTCTTTTCTAAGTAGCATGCAAATTCTATTTAATGCAACAGTTTTATAGCAGAGTTTTAAGTTTTTAAAATTTTAAAAAACTCCAAAGGTTTGTTTTAAAAATTAAACATTTATTATTCACTTCCAGTTTTACTGTGTTGTCCATCCTTTATCCTTGCAGTCCTGTGTGGGAAAAGAGCTCAGGAGTCAGAGTCCTGGGTTCGAGTGCTGGTGCCAGCTGCCCCTCACCGTGGTGGCCATTTGTGGAGTGGGAATGGGAGCTTAGATGTGGCTGGGCTGCGGGGTGGATGGCGAGAATGTCCCCGTCCCCATTTGAATGGTTCCTTCTCTGCCCCCCTCCATACCTCTCTGGGGGCTGCCTCTTCCATCCTGCAGGCGAAATGATGCTCGTGCCCAAGGGGGCCTGGAGGGTGACACACACCTCTAAGAAATGGTGCACAGACGACAGTGCATTTCAGGCACATTTGAGCGGTTGACGGCCCTTCCGGCTGCACCTCTCAAACCCCACCAGGCAGGAGGCTTTCCCCTGGTCTCTGGCTTCGGGGATTCTGCTCTGGTCACAGTAGCTGGGCCAAGAGCTCCAGGCTGCTCCTAGGAAGCCCACCCTGCAGATGGGAGCTGGGCAGGACTTCCAGTCCGGCAGCCCCTGCACTGATGGGAGCATGTGATGTGAAAAGGGATGCAGCCAGTGAGCATCTGGGAGGGGCAGGAGCCTGGGTTCCCAGTGCCCAGGTCCATGGGCTCAAACCATACGTACTGCTTCTCCCAGGCCCCGCCCTCTCCCCGAGCACCCAGGCTCCAGGGAGAGCAGGAGAGAACTGCTCAGCAAATGCTGGGTCCAGGAGAGGCCTCCCCTTCTGCCTGGCTTCTCTTGGGGGTATGTGAGAGCCAGCACTGGTAGCACTAGGTAGGTCAGAGCCCGTTGGTGGCCCCTGGTAAGCTGGAGAGCTCAGCTGACATAATGGGCAGGCTGCAGCCGGTGGATGTAAGGCCAGGGGAGAGGCCAGGAGCCCCTGGAGCCCATGCCTACCAGGCTCAGATGAGGCTCCCCTGCCTGTGGCCTGGGGTTCCCACCCACTCACTCCCAGGTCAGACCCCACATGAGGCCCCCGCCTCTCCTCCCACAGCCCAGAGGCAGAAGCCTGGTGTGGCGTCAGCTCTGCTGGGAGGCCCTGGACCTCCACCTTGTCATCTGCAAAGTGGCCTGGACGGACCCCATCTCCTTCCATGGGATCGAATGCTGGCTGGCTGAGGGTGGACTTTGGGAAGGGTTGGGTGCAGCCTCGGGGGCTCTGAGGTGGAGGCGAGGCCTGCTGCTGCCTGTCCTCCTCACTCCAGCATCCCTCCTGACCCACGGAGAGCCCCCGGCGGTCTCAAAGGAAAGTGTCCTGCCCCTCGGTCGCTGCCGGGCAGCCTGACACAGCACTTCAGCAAATCAGGTGGGGTCAGACGGACCTGGCTTGTGATCTCGAGTGAGTTCCTTACCCTCTCTCAGCCTCAGTTTCCTCACCTGGAAAGTGGTGGTAACAGCCATGCCTCCTGCAGAGTGTCCACGTGGGCAGTAAGCGACGCCTGCAGGAGGTTCGGCTAGCGCTGGGCATGTAGACAGCCTCTGCCGGGAAACGGAGTTGCGTGGCTCCCAGGCCCGGTGCAGGCCCTGCGTGCTGCCCACCGGGGCCAGAGGGTGGTCTCTGGACTTGCTCTTCCTCCAGATGTCGTGAGGATGTGAGGAGTATTGTGGGGAGCATAGCGGGAAGGGAACAGGCTGGTGGGAATTGTTTGAGTATATTTTTAACCAGAGCTGCTTTTCCATTTTCGAGCCATTTCCACAAATCTCTCCCGGCGCCAAGCTCTCTCTGCACATCTCTCCTGGTCACGTCCGGCCTGCAGGAAGGCCTGGAACGTAAGCCTGTGTGCTGCGGCACCAGTCGGCGAAGCACCCGGGCTCGAAACCGTTCCTGCCCTCCTCCTGGCCTCGCGTGCCCGGGGGACTGATCAGGCTTCCCGTCCGCACGAGGAGCTGCTGCTCTCTGCCTGGCTGCGAGCCGGAGGCCGTGAGAGGGCCCCGGGCTGGTCCCGAGCCCCGCGGGGCCAGCCGGCCGGCGAGCAGAGGCGCCAAGGCGTCCTTACACTCTGCCCTCCCGGCCGCTCCCGGCCAGCGCGCTCCATGCAGGCGGAGGCGGATGGCTAGGCAGAGCGCCGCCCTGAGCCCGCAGCTCGCTTTAGAATAATTGCAGTCTGGCAAGAGTCGCGTGCAGGCGGAGGCCCCGTGTGTCCTTCGCCCAGTCTCCTCCATGGCCTCTTTCACGTAACTGCAGCACAGTCTCAAAACCCGGAAATCCGCCCTGGGGCAATGCGTGTGTATGGTCCCTTGTCATTGTTACAAGTGCTTCTAACTAGGCCTCCGGGGTCTGCGACCTGGCCGTCTCCCTGGCCGGCTGGGAGAGAATTCCAGACCCCAGGCCACTATGCCTGCATTTCTGGGCACTGAGAGGGGCACCCGGAGGTGCAGGCCTCCCTGTTCCCGGGAGCAGTTGGCCCGGAGCCCCAGCGAGAACCGAGTGACCGGCGCCGGTGGGGTCTGGCCCCTGCTCTGCATGCGCTGTCGGACGGATGTGAGAACAGCAAGGTGCTGCGCTGGAGCACAGAGGACGGAGAGCCAGCGGGGCGGGTGTCAGCAGCCTGGGCTCCGTCCGGGCCACCTTTGCTGGTGGCCCCGCCAGAGCCTCAGCTTCCTCACCAGGAACATGGGCTGCATCGCTCCCCTGACCACTCCCGGGCCTCATCGGCACGGATGTGACTCGTTTGTGTGCGCGGACGGTTTTTCCTTGTTCCCTCCCCTTTCCGGACTCTGGGTGCTGTCCTACCCCACTGAGGCTTGGGGAATAACAGCAGGAGCCCCGGCAGCTGATGACAGAGCTCCAGGCCCAGAGGCAGAGAAGGGGCCTTTTAGGCCACGTGGTCACGGAGGAGTGCCCCGCGGCTGTGGGGAGGGCCCGGGCCCGCGCCCCTCCCCCTTAGGGTCTGCACCCAGTCCTGACGGGGAGGGCCAGGCTCAGCTGAGACGGGCTGACACTGCTCTTCAGGGACTGGAGCCCAGAGGAGCTGTGTTGTGAAGAGGTTGTGAAGGGTGGGGGTGGGGGCGGATCATGGTAGGAGGTGGTGGGGTGGGCAGGGAGCAGAGGCCGGCTTCTCTCCTTGCTGAGGTCAGTGGCTGCACTTTGGGTGCTGAGGGGCGGAGGACCCTGGCTGGGGTGGCTGCAGGGGTGGGACTGTAGAAGGGGCTGGAGGAGGCCCTCTGGGGTCTCCAACCCCATGGAGAACGGGGCAGGTCACTGGAGGTGGCTGGTGTGATTGACAGAAGCTGCGCTCTGCTGTGACCACGTGAGGGGCCAGGATGGGGCCGGGCGCGCCGTCCTGCTGCTCCCAGGGATGCAGATTTGGGGATCTGTGTTCTTTCTCCCAGGACTTTACGGACGTGTGAAGAAGAGGCGGCCCAGGCCTGGGCGGGCGGCGCATCTCCCATGAGTGCGTGGCCGCAGAGGCCATGCCTTTTCTGCTCTCACGTGGTGCCGGAGTCTTCACAGCTCACAGCTCGGGCTCCAGTCCTTAGGTGGGCTTTTCCGGGTCAGGCCTCAGGGAGTGGCCTGGGTCCTGCTCAGGGGTGGCTGTTTTGTCTGGACAAGCTCTCAAATGGATCTCTTAGGATTTTTCTTCTTCCCTCTAATGATCTTTTCTGGAATCAAAGGGAGTGTAGAGGACGGGTGGCACGGGGGACTCCACAGGGTTTGGAATCAGAAAGCCCACCGAGGCTGTGGATAGGCTGTGTGACTTGGGGAAGTTACTTCACCTTTCTGCACGTGTTTCCTCAGTTTTAAAATAGGGATTGCAATGCCAGGAAAAGCCTGGCATCGAGGGAGAGCTTAATCAATATTGTGGTTATTGTTGAGTGCGCGGGCAAGACTCGAGGGAGGACTGTGGGCCCAGGGTCCCACAGAGGATGACGAAGTGATGCTGCAGCCAGGGCTGGTGTCCTAGGCTGGGCCTGTTCTGCAAGAAGGGTGACGAGGCGCCCCACTCTGTAGCACTGACTGCCTGCCAGGTAAGCCTCGCACACCTGACTTCCTCATCCCGGCACCCTGGCTCTGCAGCTTTGCCCCACTTCCTTGGCGTGTCCCTGAGGAGATCAAGTGTGGCTGGGCCCCGCGTCCTCCCGCTCACTTGGGAGAGTGGGCAGTCCCAGGAGGCAGGAGGCCGGCCTCTCCTCCGTGGGGAAGGGCAAAGCCCTTGGGACTAATTCCTCTTCTTTGTGTGCTTTCTGTCCATCACGGACCCCACGGGGTTGCTCAAGGCCCGTCTAGCTCTGGAGGCCCTTTCTAAGGAGGAGCAGGGCCGGTGAGTTCCTGGGGTGTCTGGGCAATGTCCGGAGCCCACTTGGGGTTGGGTCTCCCGTGGGACTCTTCTGGGACCCGGGAGTGTGCACTGGACCAGTTCTGCTTGGTTCCAGGGCGGACACTCCTGCTGTTTGGTGGGTGTGCTCCTTTCTTGGTGCTTTCCGCTGGATGTACTGAAGGGTTTAGATTCAGAGGGCACGAACTGGCCATGGGCTCAGAGGGAGAGAGGCCGAAGGGATCAGCTGGTTTTCTGTAAGGAAGCGAGGGGGAATGGTCTCTAAGAGGGGGCTTGAGAGCTAGCCCATCCTTTTTCAGTCCTAGTTCTGTCCTTTATCAGCTGAGTGGCCCTGGGTAAGTTACTTAGGCTGTCCAGCTTCAGTGTCCTTATCTGCAAGCCATCTGTCTTCACTGGGGTCCTCTGAAAGCAGAGGCTGAGTGAAGAACTTGGGGGCAGGAAGCAGGAGTGAGGGAGTGGAGAGGGGTGAGATGGAGGAAGAGGAAAAGGGAGTGAGCAGTGGGCAGCAGGGACTCGCTCCTGCTGGGGACCCTCTGAGGGAGCATGCAGAGTGTGCTTCTCAATTGTCCTTCCAGTGGTGGCAGATTGTGGCGTCTCTCTGCTCATTGCTGTCCCCTGTGGGCGGAGGGTTGCCTCCGGGGGCCCCCACTCTGGCCATCTCCCCTGGTCTTGGTCCTGCTCTGACACCTGCAAGGGCATCAAAACTCCAGCGGCACTCCATTGTCAGGTTGATCACCTTAGTCACTGGTAGTAAGTGCTGATAAGTGAGGGTTGCCTTCTGTTATGGTAATTGTGGCCACGGTTGTGTTACTCAGACCTGCCACTAGCCAGCCCACAGATGCATGGTAGCCCAGAGCCCAAATCCAACCTGCAGACTTGTTTAATTTGGTCCGGAGAGATCTAGATCCTTTTAAAATTACTTACCACTGTTAAAAATTTGATTGCTTTCTGGGGCTGGCCCCGTGGCCGAGTGGTTAAGTTCGCGCGCTCCGCTGCAGGCAGCCCAGTGTTTCGGTTGGTTCGAATCCTGGGCGCGGACATGGCACTGCTCATCAGAACACGCTGAGGCAGCGTCTCACATGCCACAACTAGAAGGACCCACAATGAAGAATATACAACTATGTACGGGGGGCTTTGGGGAGAAAAAGGAAAAAATAAAATCTTTAAAAAAAAATTTGATTGCTTTCAAATAAAAATTGGGAGTTCCAGTTTTTATGGAAAAATCGGCAGCTCTGACACAGGGCCCTCATTCTCGTGTCAGAACGCAGCCCCCCTACCCACGGTGTTTCTCTCCTTGGCCTGTCGCTGGTGCCTGAATCCCGCCACTGAGTACCAGGTCTGTGGCGTTCCCTCCGCCCCACTGATGCCCCAAGTCGGGGCGATCCTTTTAGAGGAGCACGTGCTCTCCAGGCTTCGGCCCCAGTTACCCTGGGACTGTCCCCTAGGGATGTCCCCGCCTGGCCCTGAAGGGCTGAGCGAGGAGTGGAGGGAGAGACCGCTAGGGTTGGTTCAGGATGACATGACAGCCCTCTGGGTATCAACCTCTGTTGAGAACAGGGCTTTGTCCAACCAGTGGGCCCCAGAGCTTCAGGAGAGCAGCCTTCGACCTCGTCGGCTGTGGTGCTGCCCTGCGTGGCTCCCCTTCCCACGCAGGTGAGTAACGTTTCCCGCTGCTTTTAGATGATCTCGCGTCTGGTGAGCAGACCTGTTTCAGGGGTGCATTCTCTGACCCAGGGTAGTCGGGCAGGCAGAAGGAG